>NC_072487.1:31170029-31474937 GCF_027574615.1 Eptesicus fuscus
GACAAAGGCAATCTATGGTGTTAGGATTCAGGAAAAAGTTTTGTTGGGGGAGAAATGGCTGGAGTTAGGCATGTGGGGGCTCCTGGGAGGGCTGGTTATATTCCTTCCTGATATGGGGTACATGGGTGTGTCACTATTTAAATTCAGGGAGCTGTATCCTTATGATTTATATTCTTTCTGTATTTATATTATGCTTTTATACACATTTTACTGAAAAATAAGAAGAGCGAAAAACCTTCGCTTCTTCCTCAGTACCCTTATGCTCTTGATTTTAATATAAAGGCTTGATGAGTAAATTGGAAAATCTTTAGTCCTGATCCGGGGAGAAGGAAGCAAAGAAATTGATTTTTTATTAAATATTTCTTATGGAGTCAAGCTTTATGGTACAGAATGCATTATCCCATTTGATCTTCACAGCAATCCTGTGAAATGTTATCCCTATCTTGCAGATGGAGAAACCGAAGCCCAGGATATTTTTTAAATGTATGGAGCTCATACTGCTATATGTAATGAAGTTAGGAACTTGCCCTAGAGTGGTCTGGTTTTAAAGTTCTCTACAGTACCTGGTATCTTTGTTACCTAGCGATGTTTGATTGTTATTTATTTCATGGAAGGAAAGGCTATGCTGCTGCTCTAGGAGGCTTGGTTTGTGCTGGTTTGGTGTATGTAGTAAAGAAGTTTGCAGATGGGTCCCTGGAAATGGACTTTGACAGCATTCCCACCCATTGGGTTCCCCCGTCCTCTCAGCACTGAGCTGGCCTTCAATTGGACAAGGCTGAGGAATCTTAAGAGCTACTGACAGATTGATGGCCTGTTAGCCAGAGAATACCTCTCCTGCGAGGGTTGCGCCAGGGCTGTTCTCATTTCGAGCCTGGTGGTGTCCGCATGAAAACTGGCAGGAATAATGGACTGTTTGGGAGGCTGGATTGAACAGGATCCTAGTGAGCTGTCAAATGTGATTGCTGAAATAGTTTTAATATGAACTTATCAGACTGTTTAGGAACAGAGAACAAGCACAGTACATGTTATTTATGGCATTCACACTCTTGCAGCTAGAAACAAAATATAGCATGTCCCTGGCTCAGGTTTAAATTAGAATATTCTGGCATGCACAGATTAACTGAACAATAGATTTGAAAGACAAGCAAGATCCTCAAATTAAAATTCTCAAATATAGGGGTGGGGTGGGTGGAATGGAGAGGGTAAGAGGGAGAGGAAGAGGGAGAGAGAGGTGCAGATAGATATTTGATATATTTATATATAATATTTATTAATATTATTATTTTACAGTGCAATTTGAAAATGTTTCAATCCTCAGATCAACTGGTTGTCCTTTACTAACTGTGGGAATAAGAAAGGCATTCTAATGCATCTATCCAATTGTGAACTATTTTAGCAAAAATGCTGTGAACAACTGCTGAATTACATTGTTTTCTTGTGGCTTAAAGACCTGTTTCGGAAGATCTTTTAGATCTTCTGAAATCATTTTAGCAACTTGGAAAGGACTAAGGGTTGTCCATTAAATAGATGGGTCCTTTGGCCAGGTTACTAAAATTGTATCCTAGTAGACTGTTTACTACCATACTGTGGAACTGATTACAGTGTGGCAGGTAGAATGTGTGCTTATGTGCAAAGGGTTCGCCTGTTTTTTCTTGCTCAGAGAAAGATGGGGCAGGGTTGAGATATGAAAGAGCCTCACTCCTGACCCCTCCTCATACCCTGCAAGCTCCAGGCCTCAAATGCTTGGGACCCACAGAATTTGGAGTCACACTCAGCTTTGAATTCCACCTTTGACCAGCTGTGTGACTTTTAATCTCTGTTTTCTCTCTCTTCTCATCTATAAGGGAGTGACAAATCCTGTCTTAAAGGGATATTTTGAGAATTAAATTAGGTAATATTTATAGTGCCTTATCAATAAGTGTTAATTATGTCACTCATCTCTTTCCCCTCTCACCCTCCCTCAGTAATTTGAATGTGTTTAACTCATATTTAAAAAATAGTTTAAGTAACCTTAAGGAAAACACGTTAAAATAATTCTAGTTGGGGAACTCTTAGGTTTGTAAGTATATTATTTATTACAAAAGGATTTATATTTTATTGTATTATTTTACTTGAACTATATTGCATATACAGATTTTTTCATATATATATATATATAGACAGATATATAGATAGATAGATATACACACACACACACACACACTTTTGGGGGGATCACCTCATATGTTTTGGGAAAATGGAAGTCAATGAAGAAATTTAAAATACATAGATTTTGATGCTTTTTTTGAGCTTTCATACTTAAATGCATATTAATAAAAGTGACTATAATCATTCTTTATGTTAACAGAAAAGCATTATTATTCAGATACAAAATGATGAAAGTAATTATGTATTTGTTCTGTAAAACTTAATGGACCTATGTTTATGGGGCTTGATAATTGAGACTGTTCTGTAGCAAATCTAATGACTTATTGTTTCTCAGTAAATACTAAATCAGTAAACCCACTCTCTTCAACTAAAATGGAAATATCCTAGTTCCAAGGATGTGGAGGACCTCTTTCGTAAAAAGTACTGTGCCTTTATAATCTTGCGGTTGGAAGAAAGTCTCTGTAGGCAGTCTTAGGCAATTGAACTATTATACAATACTAGAGGCCCGGTGCACGGATTCGTGCACCGGTGGGGTCCCTCAGCCTGGGCTGCAGGGATTGGGTTGAAACTGGCTCTCTGATATCCCATGAGGGGTTCTGGGTTGCGAGAGGGCAGTTCTTGGGTGACACACCCCGGAATCGGGCTCCCCCTTCTCTGTTTTCGGGTGCATCACCCGAGAACTGCAGCTGCCAAGTCACCGCAGCTTGGCAGCTCCTGCGTTGAGCATCTGTCCCCCTGGTGGTCAGTGCGTGTCATAGCTACCGGTCAGACGGTTGAACAGTTGGACGGTCGCTTAGGCTTTTGTATACATAGACCACAGGCCTGGTGCACAAATTCGTGCATGGGTGGGGTCCCTCAGGGTGGCCTGCGGAGATCAGGCCCCAGCTCGTGTCCCTAGCTTCGTAGCTCCGCAGCCCCGCAGCCCCCCTGGAACCCCACCTTGGCCTGGTGCCGCCCCCTCACCTGCTCCACCATCCTGCCTGCAGGGCAATCGGTTGGGGCCGGGCTTGCTGCCCAGTCCCTCAGCGCCTGGGAGCCGGGCGGTGGCCCTGCCCTCCACCGCCGCTGCTGGTTGCCGTCTGTGGGGCAATCGGCAGGGTGATCGGGCGTCCGCTTGCACCGCCTTGACCTGGTGCCACCCGTGCACCTGCTCCACCATCCCACTGTGGTACTGCTCTCATCAGGCCCATCGGGGCTAGCAGCACCTCCACTGTCGCCGATGCCCTCCATGTTCCACGCCGCCCCCTGGTAGTCAGCGCACATCATAGACAGCAGTAGAACTTCTGGTCGAATGACCGCCTGAGGGGCCAATTTGCATATTAGGCTTTTATTATATAGGATACCAGAGACAGGGTAGCATATAAACAATATAAATTTATTTTTCACAGTCCTGGAGGCTGGGAAGACCAAGATCAAGATTTGGTGTCTGGTGAGAGCTTAATTCCTGATTTGTTAGCAGTCATCATCTTGTTGTGTTCTCACAGGACAAAAGGGACAGGGGGCTCTCTGGGGTCTCTTTCTAAGGGCACTGATCCCACTTGTGAATGATGCACCCTCATGACCTAATCATTTTCCAAGGGTCCCACTTTCCAATACTATCACACTGGGATTCAGGGTTCAAGTAATACATTTTGGGAGGACACAAACATTCAGTCTTATATAGCATGGACTAACCCTATTTTCTCATATTTTTATGATCTGCAATTGATAATGTTCTTGTTACCAGGATTTGGCCCAAAGCATAAACAAAGGTATGTCATAAAATTTGTTCTAATCTGACTTTTGTTTTCAAAAATTATTTGCAACATTTTATTCTAATTGCAAAACAGAATAATCCAAATCTCTTTCTCTGTTGATTATTCCCAAATAGAGCAGTTTCATTTATAAAACTCCCCATGGGCAAGAATCATGATTCATGTACTCTCAGTATATTTCTCACCCCTGAATTCTTAGGAATTTTTATTTTCTTTTGTGTTGATAATAAGGCCTCCCATGGGCTACCAGGTCTTCTTAAATTTTTTAATAATTATGTGATACTTATGATAAATTTTATCTTTTTACCTAAAAACATGGGCTAAAACATTGTAGAGATGTGAATATCTAGAGACTTCATTTGTTCAACCATTCTTTATTTATCTCTTCTTCAGCGGATATGTGTCGAGTGTATTCTATTGCTCATCACTGTGCTTAAGTGCTAGGCACCCAGGGCTGAGCAGGACAGGCACATCCACTGCCCTCTGGAAATGACCAAACAGTGTGGAAGGTGGACACCAGAGAATCACAGGTCAAATTTCTGTGATAAACAAGATGAAGCAATCTAATCAGGAAAGGTGGGGAAGGCTGTCTGAGAGTTGAGCTGAGATATTAAGGAAGTCTCATAAAGTAATCTCGCCTATAAACTCAAAAAGTCTGGCCTATGTTGCCCATTTGAATATGTCCAGTTTCAGGGGCAGCGATGAGCATGCCTCCCCGCCATGCCTTCCTGGACAGTGCGAGGCAGCCTGTCACACACATGAACTTCCCCACCAACTAATCTTTGTGAAAAACATGAGAAATGGAAAAACAGTTTCCTGGATTTCACTTAGTTCTACCCTGATTAGATTGAAGCAGTGGCCACATGGAGCAGCTCTAAAAACAAATGGGGCTGATTCCAGAATAAGTTTGCTCCCACAGATTGAGAAAAAAAAAGAGGAAAAAAGGTAATAAAGAAAATTAATTAATTCTATACATACAGTCATTATCATAATCTTCATTTTGACTCCTGATGTGATGACAACCATATTTGCAGCTTGTACGGCCACGATACTAATTAGAATGGAAACAACACTTTTGATAACCCTCCACTTTGAAAGGGTTTATTTCATTTTACTTTGCAATCTCAGTCTGAACATCTACAGACAGGCTGGGGGTTGCATGGATTTGACTGGATAATAGAGGAGCCTCTTTCTGGCTCTCACCATCATCACTGTTGGAAAAATTAACTTTCACTGAGTAAGCCATTGCTATAAAACCATGCTTCTCAAACCGTGTGTGGAAGAAGACTCGTTTTTTTCCTTTTACACTTTTAAGCCATTATAAGTGAAGCATGGTTCTACTGTCCATGACGAGATTCACCACATGTGTTTGACAACACCGGACCTGGTCTATACCCTGTCCCATGAGAATTGAATCTACAGATCAAAGCAATGTCAAATCACTATATGAGTTTCTAAACAGTATACATTTCTGTACTTGTCTCTTTGAGGGTCAAGTAGCAAGTAGTTTGTGATCCAGCACTAGTAGCCCTAATGCTAAAGGCTTCTGTCTTCTTGAGACAGGAAGCAGGTGGGAGCACATCCAGCTGAGAATACTTTCTAACTCTAAACTCTTCTGAGCTAAACTCAGTTTCATCTCCTTCTTTCCCCTTATCCCTTGTCCTGTAGAAAACCTGAAGCTCAAGCTCGGGATCACACATGGCTTTTCATAGGCAATACTTACTACCTGTATGGTCCAACAATCTAACATGTGTTTTAACATAAAAAGGGTTTTGGAGGAGTCCTGAGACTTTCAGGTGATACTTCACCGAGTCCTGAGGTTTTGATAGTCTTTATATGTTTAGGAAGAAATACAAACATTTTCTTGGTGTCAATCTCATAGGGTATGATGGCCAACCTAGCAGATTCACTCTAGGTTTTGCTTCCAAGATTTTTTTGGAAAGCAATGGAAAACAGCAGAGTGGAGTTAGGTTTAGATACAGTGTTCTGAATAGTTGCAATGTCTAATGCTGTGTTGAGAACTGCACAGAACTTGAGCTAAATGAAAACTTGTCCTGGACTAGTAGGATATTAGAATCTAAAATAATGTGGTTAGCTTAAACTAGCTTAAAAATGTGGTTGTGCCGAAACCGGTTTGGCTCAGTGGATAGAGCGTCAGCCTGCGGACTGAAGGGTCCCGGGTTCGATTCCGGTCAAAGGCATGTACCTTGGTTGCGGGCACATCCCCAGTAGGGGGTGTGCAAGAGGCAGCTGATCGATGTTTCTCTCTCATCGATGTTTCTAGCTCTCTAGCCCTCTCTCTTCCTCTCTGTAAAACATCAATAAAATATATTTTAAAAAATGTGGTTGTACTGAATGAGGACTGGGCACTTATAGCAAAAATGTTAGAGGGGCATAAACGGTGATGGAAGGAGACTTGACTTGGGGTGGGGAACACACAATACATATACATATGATGTATTATAGAATTGTACACCCGAAACCTATATACTTTTAATAACCAATGTCACCACAATAAATGAAATAAAATTTTAGTACCTTTTAAAAAATATTTGATAACTGAAGTTCAATATATATTACTATTTCCTTCATAAGCCTATATAATTTATTTTCAAGTTTATTGAGATATGCATATCTTTCTTTGTTGTTATTAATCCTTACCTGAGGATATTTTTCCATTGCTTTTCAGAGAGTGGAAGAGAGGGAGGGAGGGAGAAAAAGGAGAGAGAGAGAGAGAGAGAGAGAGAGAGAGAGAGAGAGAGAGAGAGGAACATTGATGTGAGAGAGAGACACATTGACAGGTTGCCTCCTGTACCCTCAACCTAGGTACCTGGCCTTGACCAGGAATTAAATCTGAGACCCTTCAGTTCACTAGCCAACAGCTCTAACCATTGAGAAACACTGGCAAAGGCACATCATATCTTTTTAAAGAGAGAATTAAAGATGTTTTGCATATGTACATACCCATGAAGTCATTGCCCCAAACAAGATACAGAGAGCATGTTTATCACCCCCAAAGGTTTCCTCATGCCCCTTGTGATTTATTCTTCTCTCAGCCTGTGATCCCAGGCAACCACTGCTCTGGATTTTGTCACTTCAGACTAGTTTACATTTTCTGGAATCTTAGCTAAATGGTATCTTGCCGTATGTACTCTTTTGTGCCTGGCTTCTTTCACTACTATAATTACCTTAAGATTCATCTATGTTGTGTGTATCAGTAGCTTATTCCTTTACAATGCTGAGTCGTATTTCATTTTATGGGTCAGCATATCTTGTTTATCCACTTCCCTGTTGGAGTGTGTTACCAGTTATTAACTATTGTGAATAAAACAACCATAAACATTTGTGTACAATTCTCAGCGTGGACATATGTTTGCATTTCTCTTGGACAAATACCTAGGAATAAACTGTCTGGGTCATAAATTTTTAACTTTTTCAGAAATCAGGACAGGGCATTTATACTAAATCCAGCCACCAAGCAATGCATGCACATTTACATGTTGGAAAACTTAATTTTTCTATATAAATGGTAGAACCATGTTGTGGGGGAGTAAGAATTTTTTGAAAAAGTTCATGCTGGAATGGGCTCATAAAAAATAGACTCAGAACAGAGAGAAAATCTGGGATGTGATGCAATGAATTTTGGTCATTTAGGTGTCAAACCAAGCACAGGGCCTGGGGCTTGAGTTCAGCCACTTCCTGGCTATATGACATGGGTCAGTTGGTCAGACTCTCTATTATCTATGAAATGGGGATGGTAGTAGTGGGATGACATTTTAGAGGGGTCCTGTGGGAATTAAATGGTAAATGTCATCTAATGATCTTAGTACAATACCTAGGTATTACAAGTCTTCAGACATTAAGTTGTCATTATCTTTGTTGCATTTAAGGAGGAGTCTTAAGTAAACCCTCCAAAAAGTGCCTAAGCTGCACTAGAGACAAAAAAAAAAAAAAAAAAAGAAAGAAAAAGAAAAAGATGGAACTGGTGTTCAACATGTTTTGTTTGTGATTGTATGTATTCTATCCCTACTCTGGCTAAGCAGTACACCAAAGTCACTGCCTTGTGGAGCCACGTTACTCCAGATAAACTGAAAAGATTCAAGAGTTTCTTTGTGAATTACCCAAGGGAAGCCCAGCTGTTACATGCTTAGTTCAGGAAAAAGTACAGACAGCTTGGCAAGTGCTTCCACAGCTTGTTTCTAATAGAGAACCAGAGGCTTCTCACAGCTAGCTAAGCCCTTGAGTATAATTTTAGGAGCATGAAAATAGCCTCTTTATGGTAAATGCAGTGCTACATTATATTAATTAAAAATGAGTTTCTAACTGTGTTAAATTGTTAACAGGAAATTTGACTAGGGTACAGTGGATGGTTGCATTTGCAAAGCACACAGAAAAATGGGAGATTACCAAAGGCTTGAAGTAACCTCATGATAGGCAGATTTGAAGCCACAGATTGCCATAGCCACTGTATTCTGTGAAGTTCTGATATAGGATAAAATCTTATTTGACCAGAAAAGGTTTTCAAAGAACAGAGAGACATTTCTTATCTAGTTGCATCAAAGTCACACATAAAATGGTATAGCCTGGCTGGTGTGGCTCAGCAGTTGAACGTTGACCTATGAACCTGGAGGTCATGGTTTGATTCCAGGTCAGGGCACATGCCTGGATTACAGGCTCAATCCCCTGTGGGGGGTGTGCAGGAGGCAGCCGATCAATAATTCTCTCTCATCATTGATGTTTTTATCTTTCCCTCTCCTTTCCTCTCTTAAATCAATAAAAAATATTTTAAAATGGTATAAATCACTAAAAAATGAATATGAGTTAGTAAGTCAGGTTTGTTCTTTGATAATCTACATTATCTACTTTGAACCAGTCTCCAAACTTGATCTTTATTCTGACCATAGTATAGTATAGGATCCATATTCTAGTATAACAAATATGGTGTATATAATATAGTAAAATGCTCAGGTAACAAATTCAGAGACTTCTGAGTCCTTTCAGGGACGTGCTCAAGAATTGCAGATGCTCGGTTCCTGTTATTCTTGAATAAGCTCTGCATCAGATATGTTTTTTCAGTCTCGAAGACACACTACTTTCCTGGCACACAGAAATCTCTGGGCTGCTCTATTTTTAGCACTGAGAGCAGGTGGAAGTTGATTTGTGGTGAGTGTTACTGTGGCTGTGATCAGGAGACGGGTGACTAGTATCATTTGCTTATATCAGGGTGACAGTAGGAGAGAATTTGAAATAAATCCACCATGTATGCTGCTGCTAATTATTTGCTTTGTTCAGTGCAGCTTGAGACTAATTCTCCCAATATCAGACATTTATAATCTGGCGCCATGTAAATGACTGGGGAGAAACGTAAAAAGCATCTCATAGCTCAGGTTTATTGGAAAAGTTACTAGGTCTCAGATTAAAACCAAGGTGAAAGGCCTGGGGGCAGAATCCACGTCACTAAGTAAGTATTTGGGGTGTGACTTCCTGAAGATCTCAGCCTGAACATAAAGCCAACTTGGTTGGTTTCAAGGGTGAAAAATCCAGTCCCAGAGATTTTTTAGAAAATCAGGTTTCTCTGATACTAAACAAACAAAGTGGTTGGTGAAATTTCCCTCAAATTGACAAGGTGTTTGGGTCTGATGTGATTGTAAATAGACAATGGCATGTTGAGAGGGGCCTTGACAAAGCACGTTCTCGAAGGGAAGAATTGCAGTGCACTCACAGCACATGAGCCTTCTTTTATGCAGGTCTTAAAAACAAACAAATCTTCCCATCTGTTACCCTCACCCTGTCCCCCACCCTGGCCACCAAGGCCCCTAGCTGAATACCTCTGGCACACCAGTTGCTCCTGACTTAGCATCCTTGCACTGGCTGTTCCCTATATCTGGCATTTTGTTTTCCCATTATCTACCAACTCTCACCTCCTTCAGGGCTTTGCTCAGGTGTTACCCTCTCCAAGAGACACCTACTCTTACCACCTTATTAAAAATGGCAGCCCACACCCTGCCCTGATCCCCCCTCCACCGATGGCCCTTACCCTGCTCTAATTTTTCATCTCTTCCACAGCACTTACCAATTTGCAGCACGCTGTAGAATGTACTCATTTATTACTTCTTTATCATGTCTCCTGCTTAGTGTTGGCCTTTCCTCTCCAGGCCCCTCCCTGAGGACAGAGTTCTTTACTGTATTGTTCACTGATGGATCCAAGTGGCACATAACAGGCACTCAATGGATATTTGCTAAGTGAATAAATTTATGGTGTGAGCACTGAAAAAAACTATATACTGGGTGGTAAGGTTGCCAGACAGAGGCTGTCTGATGTAATCTCAGAAATCCACATGCAGGCTCTATCCCTACCTCTATTTCTTTGCTAGATGCATGATTTTAGGCAAATGAATGAACTTTCTGGACCATCATTGCTTCCTCATTATCCCTGAGGATGCTGGTGAGGGACAAAGAAGTCACAACTACCAGTATGAAGGGACTGTTTAAACATCTGTATAAACTTTGATCCTTTGTTATAGAGTTTACTGGTTCAAAGGCCAAAATTATATTTTCACCTAATTCTTAACCTCCATACACATAATGCATTATAGGATTTGAATTAGCCTTTATCAGCTACTAGCTAAGGGACACTGTGCTATGCATATATACCCATGGACACAGACAATAGTGTAGTGAAGGCCTGGAGGGGTAGGGGTGAGCTAGAAGGGGTCAACGGGGGAAAAAGAGGACATCTGTAATACTTTCAACAATAAAAATAAAATAAAATAAAATAAAATGTATACATAATTTGGAAAAAGTAAAAAATAAAATGTGCTAGGTGCTTTTCTCAGATCACCTCAGTTGCTCCTCCTGACCACAATGTGATGTTACTGCTATCACCTCACTCTGTGATAGGGATTTGAGACCCAGAGGGGCACACCCAGTATGTGGGACAGCTTACATTTGATGCTCAGCCTGTGTCATTCAAAGATTCTTCATGCCTGTTCCTCTATGCCAAGAATATGTGATCTTTCTTTCCTAGTCATGGATCATTGGTCTCATTGGCTTAACCCCATTTGCATTCTGTCCCTCTATCACAGCAAGGAGAATGCATCTGCCTCACTAGGGAGGTCTTCTCCACCTGTGTAGACCTGCGTCCCAGGGGATTGGGCTCATTGCCATAGCTGTTACCAAGGGGCCTGTCAGATCTCAGAGTTTAGGTAAAAAATAATTTGAGATCTACCGCACTTTTGATTGGGAAACAACTCTTTAAATCTCCCATGTCAAGTTTTCCCTTCTCTAAGCTCCCTAATCCCAGGCAAGATTCCAATTACAGTGAAGAACCTGTAAAGCCCTCTAATTTTAGTCTGTTTTACAGGCTTAATTTAATTCAAAGATGATAAAGTATGACTTAGAAGGAACATCCCATGTTTCTTTAATTCATGATAAACAAGCCGTATAATGTGATTCGTCTTCCTTCCTCAGTGACTTTTCTTTCGGCCATGGGTTCTGGGGACAGGTCTGTGAACCACCCTGGGTTCAGAGCCAACTCTTATGTAACCTAGGAAAGAGGATGAAGAAATACAATATAGAACTTACCTCTAACCCAAATCCAAATTTTCCCATTTTATCTCCAACATCCCTTCTATCAAGTCATGGCAGAGGCCACTAGCAAGTAGCCAAGTTTATTTCAGCGTCGTTTCCCCCTCTGTCCCTTCCTTCTTTCTTTTTTTTCCTTCCTTCCTTTCTTTCTACCCTTCAGGATACTCTTGAAAATTGTGATTACTTTATAGGAAGAATTTTGCTTCTCTATCAATCCACACATTCAAAACGCATGTGTTTATGAAGCACTGAGATGAAAAACCATGTTTTAATATTAGAAGTAGACTCCTTGGGGTTGGGGCAGAGCCTGGGAACAAGGCCTGTCCCATTAGTTGGTAGAGGAACAACCATGTTAAAAAAGATACAGGTTTCAGTCAGTTTGGTCAATATATCTCACAGTCTTACTACTGGTGTCCCAATCGCATATTGAACCAATTGGCCTTCACAGTCACTCCATTTCTACTGAATAAGTCCTAGTACTTATCCTTAGATATTGATGAGAGGGCACCGCTTCAAGATCATGCATTGTGCAGAGGGAATAGTCCTCCTGCTCCTTCTCAGACTTCTCCACTGACTCACTCTGTTACTAGGCTTTCAGTCTAAGAATTCCGTCTTTGTTTGTGACACTTCCCCTACTAGGGATCCCCATGCACTTCAGATCTGTGTATCTAAATCCCAGCCACCTTTCAAAGCCTCTTTGTGATCATCACTACTCTGGGAAGACTTTTGGGATCATCTCTGGCCAAGGATATTTCTCCTTCTCCAAATGTTTCACTTGCTCTGTTTCTATGCCTCATTTTAATATTTACATATTGCCTTATTTACATATTGCCTTGTATTACTAGGAGTGTGTGTGTGTGTGTGTGTGTGTGTCCGCAAATAGATTGCCAACTTTTTGAAGGTAGGGACAGTGTATCTTCTGTCTTTGTCATGGAATATAGCACTCAAATCACAGCATCTATCTCCTGCTACTTCCTGCTGCAGAGTGAAGATTCATCAAGGAATAGTTAATAACTTTTTGAACTGGTTCTGGTTACTTCCCTAAAACTAAACCAGCATCTTTCTTCATATTTCCAAGCAAACATCTAGCCGCTATACAGAGACAAGCTGAAGGCCAGCCCCTAATAAGAGCTGGTCTTCGCAAACATCTGAATAGTGGTACGATGGGAAGAAAACCAGAATGACTTAGTGGTTTCTGAAAGAGAAAAGGTTTTCAGAGAAGAATAAAGGCCAAGCAGTCTTTTTCAGAAGCACTCAGGACCAGATGACAGGCACATGAGGCCCAACTGAATGGTTGTTCCTTGACATTGAAAAGCATTTGCAACATGATTGTTGGGCTTGTGGATCCAGTGTCAGAAAATCTCTTGGGCTGCATTGCCCAAGAGGGAGACCTCGGCAGTTCCTTGTGCTGTTAAAGTGTTTGTGTTCACTTAGTTATCATCTGATCATATGCCAGCTGGTAATGGGATTGTAGTGGCTTTGCACAACAATGCAGTCCTCAGAGGGCTGGGAAAACATGACAGCGCTGGTGAGTGGCAGAATCCTTAGATGTCTCATTTAATGCTGGGTGATTGAGTGCATCCATGTGGAGGAGTGTTTTCAAGTCAGCATCAGAGCCCAGCAATTGCAGGAAAACATCAGAGCCTTCCGGGAGTGAGATGGGCTGGGTGGGCAAAGGCAGTTGTTGCAAACAAGCCCAGAAATCTTGAGGCAGAGCAGTTGCATTGTTTCGGTGTTGGGGAACCTCACTGTCATGTCACGTGGAACCTTCTCAAATGTCCCCTTGGCATTTCTGGCCTAATGTGTTATGCTGAGCTCATTCAGTCCCTTTGTTCTGTTTAAGAATATGTAATTCTTCTTTATTAGGTGTGAAGTGGGAATGAGAAAATAAAAGAATCACAGAATTTGAGATCCCACTGTGGAAAGAAAATGGGACCATTTGGCCAGGAGTCTTTCTCAAAAGCAATGGGAATTTTAGTAGTTTCTGTTTTATTTTTTGTGTGTGTTTTTTTGTGTTTTTTTTTGTGTGTGTGTGTGTGTTTTTTTTGGGGGGGGGGGGGTGTTGGTTTTTTTCTTTTTCTTTTCTTTTTCTGACTTCATGGTTGAATCCATATAAAATATGTGAGGCTTTTTATTGGATGACAGTGCTGTGTGGCCATGGACTTTATGAGTGAGGGGTGATTGGTGTAAGCCAGTCATTCACTTTATTCAGTTCCCTTCAAGTGGAAAATATGACCCATCTTTGAGTTCACATTTGATGTCTTAACCAGAGAAGAAATGTTATGTGTAGGAAGGATGTAATCGAACCATGCATTTGATAGCCTAATGCAAAACAACCTTTGAATTTGATATGCATGTAGAATTGGGACAAATTATCAGCTGTGCGTTATTTACCAAATTCCTACTTATCAGGGCCAGACTGGTTATGCCAGTCATTGGGAGAATATAGTCTTTGTTATTGTTGCTGAACTTTTTGTAGATAGGAAATGTAACTTCATTTATGAGGTGGGGGAGATTGGAGAGTGGGTACTTTTAGCTTTACAAAAGGTGAAATATTTTGGGTAGAAAAATCATAGTATTTTCTAGGGTAGACATGTGTAGTCCAGTACCTACTGCAAATGAGAGTTTCCTTTGTCTTTTACAGGCAGTAACTATTTTGTGGTTAACAGGTCATTAACATAGCTTGATGGAATCGTGACACTCTCTTGCTTTTGTATGAGTTTCCAGGAAAGACAGTTTGATGGAAAGAGGATTGATGAGAAGGTCATTATCTTTATCTGGAATATTCTCATCTGATTCTACCTTTTTACCCTTAAAAACTTCTTTCATCACATGCCTGCATCCACACCCTTCTGTGGCATGGTAAACCAATGCTGATATGTCCTTTGGATTTCCCCTCAAATGTCCCTTTGCCTAATTTCCAGGTTAGGTCCAAATCCTCACCATGGGCTCTCATCATTTGCCGCTGTGTTCCTCTCTGGATCTGTTACCCCTCTTGTAATTAAGTCATTGCCTGAGCAGTTAACTGTTTATTATCTGTTATGCCCATTAGAAATGAAAGCTCCACGAAGGAGAGGTCTGTATTTGTGTTGTCCAGTGAAAGTGCTTGGTGAATATTTGTTGAAGGAATTAGAGAACAAGTGAGTGAATGATTGGATTATTCCTGCTCTGCTGGGATTCAGCTCTGTGATATTGGGCCAGTCATCCAAGTCTCTCTAAGTCTTAGTGTGTACATCTGTACTCTGAAGGCCCTGGACTAGATGGTTTCTGTATTAATTTTCTGTGTGCCATAAGAAAGTATCACAGCCCTGGCTGATGTTGCTCAATGGTTAGAGCATTGGCCCGTGCCTGTGGGTCTTGGGTTCAATTCCTGGTCAAGGGCATGTACCTGGGTTACAGGTTCAATCCCTGGCCTGGTTGGGGGGAATGCAGGGAGCAACCCATAGATGTGTCTCTCTCATATCAATGTTTCTCTCTCTTCCTCTCTCTATATCTTTCTATCTATCTATCTATCTATCTATCTATCTATCTATATCTCTCTTTCCCTCCCTCCCTCCCTTCCACAGGGGTGAGAATTTAAAAAAAATAAAGTGTCACAGACTGAGTGGCTTTAAAAAACCAGAAAATTACTCTCTCGCAGTTTGGGAGGCTAGAAGTCTGAAATCAAGGCATTAGTAAGGCCAGGCTCACTTTGATGGTTCTAGGGAAAAATCATTTCTTGCTTTCGCTTGTCCCCACATCACTTTGACTTCTACCTCTGCTTTCACATGGCATTCTTCCCTTTGTGTTTGTGTCACTTCTTTTCTTATAAGGACACCAGCCCTATTGGATTTAGGGCCTACCCTACTCCAATATGACCTCATCTTAGCTAATTACATCTGTAAAGATCCTGTTTCTAAATAAGATCACATTCTGAGGTTCCTGGTGGACTTGTATTTTGAGGAGACACTATTCAACCCAGTACAATTTGTAAGCTACCTCTCAATTTTCTGACTCTGTGATCTAGTCTCCTATGATTCCATTCTCCCATAGTCACAGCTCTGCTCTCCTCATGCTGGTCTTAGAAACACTGTAGGTTCAGTTGAAGCCAAATCCAGGTGTTCATTTTGCCACCAGCAGGAATATATCAAAGTTCACTGGCTGGGAGAAAATGTTCAGACTGAATGGAATTCTTCTTGATTCCGGGGCCCATGTCAATTTGCTCCTCAAAATTTTCTTTCATTGCCCTTGGCACTCTCAGTACCTCAGTGAGCCCATATGGTACTTGATCATGAAGAAGTAAAAGGCACTCCCTCTGGGTTTTCAGCTCCCATCATTCCTCTAGTGGTCATCCTGTGCTGAGTACAACCTGCCCGGCTGTATGCTGAGGCCCTGGCCTCTCCAAATTCCTGACAGTGCCCGCCTGGACTTTCTGTTCATTTGCTTTGCCTTGTCCCTTTATACTTGAATCATCCAGGTTTGCATTACTTACCTGGCCTGCCTATGATTATACTAGTCCTCTGAGTACTTCTGATCCAAGAATCTTTTATTCTAATTCAAGACTTTCCACTTACCACCAAGAGACCAAGTACTGACTAGAAATATGAAGGAAAAGATGGCCTAATACTTTATACCCATAAAAAACAAGCTGTGACTAATAGCTCTTGAGCTAATGTGTGTACTACATTTGATAGAGAAGCCAAATGAACAGTTATTGAGGACCTGCTATGTGCCAGGCACTGTATACAGATTATAAATATGTACGTGGAGTAGGTATCTTATTCCTATTAGTATATTTAAGTACATCAGTCATATAGAAAGAAACAATTAATCTCCAAGGACGGAAAATGGGTTATATAATGAGAAAGTGTACTTTGAATCATAACATAATTGTTACTGCTTCCTTGGATATTGAGAATAAGTCACAACAATCATTAAAAGAGAAAATTTACAAGGAAGAAATGAAATCTGCTATGGAAGTGGTTTTTAAATCTGTAGGCTATCTTATTAAAGTCTGCCACTTAAGAGTCTATACTGGCTTATCCTATAAGAAGTATGTGCACTGGCATTCGGATAATTGTGGATGTGGGACATCATGAGCCACCAAAGGACCCAAAATAGTTCATAGGCATCATCACACTTGGTCTAAACTGTCACAGAGAACTGAAGATTCCCAAAGGGCAGCCACACTTTTGCTGTAGTCCTATGCAAGAAATCAGAGAGAGGTGAAGTTCCAACATCTGAATAAGTATTGGAAGAAGACAAAGTCAAGAGCAGTGGAGGCTGGGGTTTACCAGGTTCCCACATTTCCTGACAGCTCATAAATGAATGGGGATACAGTCTTGATGAAATCCTTAGGTGATTTTTTTTCACTGTGTGAACATCATAGAGTGTATTCACACAAACCTAGATGGTATAGCTTTTACACTCCTAGGCTTTATGGTATACCACCATTGTATATGTGATCTGTCATTGACCAAAACATGGCTTGATTGTATTAGTTTTCCAAAAAATGTAAAAAAAACACCCTAGTTTTACAAAATAGTTTTAAAAATATGAATTTCAGTGCCCTCAGAAATTGTATATCTAACTAGAAGCATTAAGAAAGGTTTATATGCTCCATTTCTTTAGAGAATTACTTGAGAGTAGTTAGCAATGGTAATCAACCTTTTTCTCCCCCATGATATGAGAAAGAATAAATACAAAAAATATTTAGTTTGCTTAAATTTCTAGCTCTTACATTGGTATCCATGGTATGCTATTTTTATCTATACTCTTCTAATAATTATTAGTAATTCATTAAATTTTTATTCATGGAGCAGTTATCAATACTCCTACATGCCAGGCATGGTGGTGACTGCTGCAGAGAGTTCAGAGATGTGGAAAACACTGCCCTACGCTTAAAGGGTTTATAGTCTAATGAGTAGGTATGAACAGGTAATAGGGACAGTGGTGTAGCGCCTATGCTTCTGAAATTGCTTTGAATGACACACACATATAAAGGTTAGAAGGGGTTTTGTGGTATGTTTACATTTTTTTTCTTCATTTTCCGCATGATGTTTTTTTACAGACAGGCTTTCTACAAGTGGAAGAAAAAAAATCTCAGTGTCTCTAATACTTCCTTCTTCCTGTCACCCTTCCGACTTCTGCTGCCAAAAGTAATCATTTTTAATGAGAATTCTCAACCATAAAAATTTGACTTTTGAAAGCACTGCTGGAAAGAGAGACCAATCTCTTGGCGGGTGTGTCAAAACAATAAAAAAGCATGTTAAGAGCAGATATGCCCAGTTTCCTAAGAATACCTAGAGTTTCATGAAAGTCATAGCAAACAAAAATGAAGTACGGGAACAAGACACCTTGCCCATCCAAACCAAACTCACCAGATGAAAGCAATTTACGTAGAATTATTAGAAAATAATGATCATATGGCAGAGACAGCAGGCTGGGAGCAGTTCAGCAGGTTATTGACCAGGTAGATGGCATGCCAGACCTTCACTTCCTTTCCTGTTTGGGCAGCTTTATAATGGAGACCCTCTGAGAGTGGGCTACTCTCACACCTGGGATTCAGGGAGAGCTCTCTGTGCTGCACAGCCCAGCATCTGCTCTCTGAGGCTTTGCTCGAGGATTGACACTCAGAGGCGACTGAATGCCACGTGCTTCTCACCAAGACATGTTACCCTATTTTCCTTGTCTGTGGGCCTGGCTTCTGTTTTCATTGGCTGTTTGACTCTGAACTCCTTGATGACAGAGACCTACTCCTTACGCAGGCCCTTCTCGCCCCAGGGCCAGTCACAGTGCATCTTAAAATCCATTCTCTCTAGAGCAATCAATCAGCAGTTGCTTGCTGTCTTTTCTGGCCCTGGGGACACTTTTCACAAACTTCTGCTTCAGCACTTTATATGCATGGAACCCATATATATTTTAGGACTCTTCTCTTACTATAGGGATTTGAAAACATGGTTTGTCAGAGCCTTAAGATTCTACATGTGTGGGGAAGAAATGTGAGCAAGTGGTAAGCCATCTGCGCACTCCTCCTTCCCCCAACAGTTACCTAGTCGACTAGCTCCACTTTTACCTGTTTCATATTTGGGGATTTCCTCTGGAAGTGAAGGTTCTATTGTAAGTACATACATACCAGTTCATCACTACTCCCAGGAACATTTTCCTGAGAGTAAGATTTTGGTATTTGAGTCAAGTTAATGGGTTCACAAGACAGAGTTTGGTCTGAAAAACAGGACCCACTGTAGACATTTTAAGCAGGAAGGGACTTCATACAGAAAATTATGTCCCATAGAACTTATGGAAAGGCTGGTGGAAGGAGGACCAGGGAGAACTGGTCTGGCTTTCCAAAGATTAGGAGGCTGCAGAAATCAAAAGAAACAGCCACATATGACCTCAGGTGTTTATGCCACCAAGGCTGATAGATGATTTGTAGGAGAAAGTCTAGAAGCTGAGGGAAATTTCCCATCTGTCTTTGCACATGGCTCCGTTTGCCACTGCTAGAGGAGAGTAGTGGCTTCTCCACTTTGCTTTCCTGACTGTTCACCGATGCTCTCAGTGGTAGACTTTAAGCTGGAGCCCTGCAGGTTGGGATCCTGGAGGAATGGACTATTTCCTGGGCTTCTTTGGGGAGAGGAATGCTCATTGGGGGCCAGACTCCATTCTGAAGGTTCACCATGTATTAAATAAATCAACATTTGGAACCACTTTATAAGGTGGATTGTTATTTTCCTCTCATTTTACAACTGAGAACATTGAGCACAAAGATTGGCCAAAATTACCTGTCTAGAAGAGGCAATGTTGGAATCAAGAGACCAGGTAGTCTGGGGCCTGAGTTATGCTCTTGACACCAACACCAGTGGTTCTCAATTGTGAGCTATGCTAAGGGACAAGGTTCATGTTTGGAGGTATTTTTGTTTGCCATAATTCCGGGGTTGCTACTGGAGTCTAATGGGGAGAGAACAGGGATGCTTCCAAACATTCTACAGCATATAGGACAGCCCTCTACAAAAAGAATTGATTATCTAACCCAAACATGCTGAGGTCACAAGCCCCTGCTGGACCTCAAGGCTGAGCATGTTGGTGGAGGAAAAGTTGGGTGCAAAAGGGACTGCTCGTATTCTTTAAAGTCTACCACTTGAGAGCCTCCTTTGTGTCCTACACCCTAGGCCAGGGCACCCAGACCCTTTCATTCACCACTCCCCCAGCTCTGCTTATCCATTTGCAGTGAATTCAGGTGGATCTGGCTGAAGTCAGAGGACAGAAGGCCCCTTTTGAACCTGAGACTGGCAGATTCCTTAGCATTATGCCCATACCTCTGGTGGTACCCGGCATGTTTTTCAGATGTAATACTTTGCTTCTTCCTTTACCTTCTTGCTCTGACCAGAAATGCTATTCCTCTGCCAAATATAACACAGCCCTTCAGGGAGCATTAGAATAAACTTTTGCTCCAGCTGTAGCCCCAAGAACGCAGCCAGTAGCCGTGTGCTGCCACCCCTCCCCACAAATGCCCACATGACTGCTCTGTGCTGGGAAGCTCCATGGAGAACTGTGGAAGCCAGGGCCTGGGCCATGGGCCACACCACCCATCTTCTTGAGCGGCAGCTGGCGCCTGTCACACGTGTCCTGGTGGTGTCTCTTTTGGAAGTGAGGAGTGATTTGTGCCAGCTGGCTTGTCAGCTGTCACAATAAACAATGAGCATGAGCCACCTTGTGTCTGTGGCGCAGCTGAGGGGCTGTCTTTGCACACGGGCTGTGTGAAGGAGGTGGGCAGCCTCCTCGTGCTCCATATGAGCAGTTTCCATTCTGTTGTTTTCTCTCACACATGGTGTTCTGGAACAGCTCTGGAAGGAGAGAGAGAGACTCAGTGTTTTAACTTAGATTCCATGAGATTCATCGATGTACTCATCCTTTTGTGAGTAACAGAGACACTCCTTGTATGTCACAGCATGTTAACCTCACCTATCCAGAACTCTAGGCTGTGGTGGAAAGAGCACTATAATTTATGACTCTATTGGGTCAAGTGCATGACCATGATTGGGTCCTCTCACTAGTTCTCATCTCCATTTCCTCACCAGTAAATGCAGATGTTGGAACATTATCACCTGTAAAGTTTCTTCCAATCCTAAGTGTCAGTGTTAGAGTTCAGTCCATAGCATTTCTATCAAGGTCAGAAGCTTCTGGCCAGCACATGGCTCTTTTGACTGTCACGTAATTCACATAAGCAAACATGTGGAGGACATACTCCATGAATTGCTCACAGTCTAGATGGAGAAATGAGCATGGTGTCCCCTGAGAGTCACCCCAGGCCACCTACATCTGTCCTTTCGCCTGTGTTAAAAGATGTCACGTTAAGGACATGCCAGGTGGGTACCTGAAATATTTGTAGAGCATATGATTATCTAATCACTATGCTGTACACCTGAAACTAATACAAAGTAATATTGAATGAGACCTGTAATTGAAAAAAAAAAAAAGAATGTCTGTGATTGCTTACCCAAGTCCTGATCCCAGAAATCATGAGTGCATGCATACTTTTTGAATTATATGCTTGGATATACTTTTTAAAAACTTAATGTGTATGTTATCTTTCTTTTATGTCTGTCTTATGTGCATATGCGTGCCCATGTTATACATGTAAGGATTTGTATATATCATCATTTTTTATAGTACCAGAAAGTCTATCACTAGATATTCATTTCATTAATTTCTTTAGGCTTTTTTCTTAAATTGTTGATGGATCCCCATTGACATTTCAATTGTTCCTGGGATTGTTACCACCATGTTTCTTTTTTAACTGATATCTCAGCCTGGATGGATGCATCTCTTGTCTGTGGCAGGGGATGACATCCAGGGAGTGGCATGCAGTTGGCGCTAGGTGAGGGAGGAGTTCTTGAACCAGGAAGAGAGAGGGGCATAGAGAGCTTTGGTCTTTACTTCTCCCGTTAGCCTGGGGGTGGGGGTTAGGGTGAAATACCACCTAAAGCCCACATCTTGGCTGTTATGCTGTCCAATCAGAAGGAAGACAACTAGAGCTTTTGTTACTGCTCACCTTGATCCTGGAAGCTCACTCTTTTAGGAGCTTCTGGGCAGGGCAGTGCCCACCAGGCTCAAGCAGGGCTGACCCAAGCATTGCTAGACTTACGGGTGTCAGGATGTGCACCTGGTTTCCCGAGCTTTTCTCCCAGTGGTTTTTCCCCTAGGAAGATGAGTTGGATCCATGGTCTCAAGGCTTCTTCCCCATAAACAAGAATCTCCAAGTAAGTCCCAGGAATGCTTTGGGTTCCAATGTATCATTGTTTCATCTTGGTCAACAACAAAGTACCTTAATTACATGGAGACTTGGCTGTAACCTTTGCCTCTTCTCCAGGCAGCTTTGATCCACAGAGACTTTATAAAACATATTTCACCTCGAAGTGTTTCTCTGGGAAAAAGAGCACCATTAGGGGCTTTTGATAGACCTTCAGTCTGTTCCCATGTCCCTCCTTTTAGCCTTTACCATTACTGAAATCTAATCACAGACTCTTCCCTGAAAATCTTGGGCTTTAGAAGGAAGAATGTGGGTTTTAGAACTAGCTAACCTGTGTTCTAAATCTAAGCTCTATCACTTTCCTGCTAAATAAACTTGGGCAAGTCTTTTAAGCACCCTAAGCCTCAGTGTTTCAACTCTAGCTAAAGATGATCCTGCGTTCATAGGCTTGGTCTGAGTGTTTGATGCATATAAAGTGCTAGGCATTTGGCAGTCAAGTCACATGCATTGGTTCCCATCCTTCCCAACCACCCTTCACTCACAGTTTATTTTAGGTTATCCAGCAATCCTTATCTCAGTGATGTGCTCCAGGTATTAGTTGAATTGAATGACACTTTTTTTTTTTTTTTATAATATGGCCTACAAGTTATATTCTCATCAACTGGTTTTCCCCTTTTCTCTATTTTCAGAATTTTCATATGGATGATTAAATGTGATTTAGAAATAGTCCAGTTTTCTTGAATATGACTAACTTTAGTTAAAATGAGAGCTAAGAATAATCTGTAAAACACACCTTCCTGCTGTTTACCTGTCAGGCAAAGAGTGTGAAAAGAGAATTTACAGCAAAAGGCCCAACACTGTGGATCCAGGCAGGAGAACATGCATTCGCCCAAATTATTTTGGCAGCTTGTGTAGAAAGTCTGTTGAAAGCAGGGAAGAGAGGAGGGTGGCTCACATGTTTTCTTCCTATAATAGCTGCAAATTGAGAAGTGAGGCAGCAGGTAGGAAGGACCTGTGTGGGTCTATAAAGATGTTATGCCCATGTGCAAATACACATGCCTTTAATCTTTGTATTGTCTCACATTTCCGCTCCTCCTAAAGCTCTAGAGACCAGAGTAGTACTCTACTAATTCAACAAATGGCTAACAGATGACTAAAGGGAGAAAATCCCACAGAGCCTCAGATAGAAGCTTTGCCTGACACAGGTATGTTCTGTCTCTTCTGGACAAGCAGTTCACGCAGCTGTATTTTAGTATCTTTAGTGGCGTATCATTTTCTTTTACATAGATGTGCCATCATGAATCAGCCATTCTATGCTTTCTGATGTTTAGGTTATTTTCAGATTATTTTGCTATTACAGTGTTTGACTGAAAATTATAATAACAGCTAACATTTATACAATACTTAGTACTTACTGGCCCAAGCCTTTTACACCTATAATTAATTTAATCCTATGAAATAGGAACTATTCTTAGACCCACTTCATTGATGAACAAACTGAGGAATAGAGATCTAAGAGGCCTAAGATTACAAATAAAAAATAGTAGAATCAAGATTTGAACTCATGCAGTTTAGCTCCTGAGACCGTTCTCTTACCCACTACAGAACTGTCTCCTGTTAGTGTTTTGTGTATATGAGTACGTGTGTATTTATAGATGCATATATATATATGGCAGGACACAGAACATAGTTTTATTGGGATTGTTGGGATTGTTATGTAAAGGGCATATGCATTTGAAATTCTGATCAGTATCACCAAATTGTCTGCCCCACTCCCACCCCGCAAAATAGAATGCACCAATCTATTCTCTTACAACAGTTATTTCAAGACATATTTTGCAGTGCTAGGTGCCGCTGAGAATACCAAATACAGAAATGACACAAAAATGTGTGAAGGTAGGAGCTGAAATTTGAATGTTTCTGATGACAGTTCAGAATAGACCAGAGAACTCACCACTGGGAGCATTGTTATTCAAGGGGATAAACTACTTCCTATAAATTGAGAAGCTGTGAATTTTAATCTTACTTTGACTTTGCTGTGATGCTTTGGGAAAGTTACTTTGCTTTATTGCTTAATTCAGTCACATTTTAAATTTATGTCATCATAGATATAATACGTGATAGAGCCAGACTCAAATCGAAGTGTATTTAAAAATTCGTACTCTAAATTTTATAGAATGAGGTTTACTAATTGGTATTTCACAGGGTTATTGCAAGGATTAAGTGGGTTAACATGTAAGGATCACAGTGTATCATCTTAATAAATGTTAGTCTCCATGTCTTTCAGTGTTCTCTGAAAGCGTATTGCTATCAACAGTGCCCACCTTCGCAGCATTCCCCAATCCAAGAGAGCTGCACAATGGACAGCTGTCCTGGATGTGCTAAAGACATGCTCAAGACACTGAACTTCCCCAAACTGTGCTTTTGTGGTAGACCAACATTCTCAGTCTCTTTCCAGCTCTTCCAAGTTGTGTTCACACAATAGGGTCTGGCTGGATCCTCCTTTAATCCTTTATCTTTTGGATGACTTTGTTACTAGCTGTTAACTTATTCTCCATCCTTTCTCCAAAGACATTTTTGGTATTTTTGGAGAAATTTGAGTAATTCATGTGTTAAAGTCCCCCCACTGTCCTATCACTTCCATCCAGTCTATTATTTTCTTTACTTGAAACAGCCTTGATTTGTTGACTTGTCAAATGTCAAGGAGTCTTTTTCTTGTTTACCACCATTGGTCTGGTCTTTAACCAATCAATTAATAAAAAGAAGGTTTTTTGTTCATGTTTTTTATCCATTCCCTCACTCCCCCAGAAGAACTAACAATTCTCTTTCAAACTTGTAACACATATTTATTTGTTAATATCCATTAAGTAATAAGAATCTAAGCTTTACAAGGACAAGAACAGTGATTTCTCTTTGTTTCCATTTCCAGCATTATGACTGCCATTGAGTAGGTCCTTCACATAGGTTGTAGACCTTAGCCTCTGAATGTTTTGGTGTACTGAGATGCATAGTAATACTCATTATAAATAGAATATTCTAATGAAAAAGCCCATTTTAGATCTCTGATTAACCACAAAGATTTACCAAACATTAACAAATCTCAAAGCTTACAAAATAATACACCATATGAGCACCAAAGAGAGAATTTTAGAAAGTTGTTAGTTTTATTCCCAGAGTAAGCTTCTAAATCCTTGACATTGATTTTCTCTAGATAGTTCACTGTGACCCAGATTATTGCTCGGTGTAGTCTGCAGCTCACTGGAGCACTCACTTTATTGGGAGCTGGCAAATGGAGCCTCCTTAGTAATGCTTCGAGTTAATTTGGTATTTGGGTTTGTTCAATGGTGACGAAGAGAATAGGGACACTCATGGCATTGATGTTAGGAGAACTGATTGGAGCTCAAAAGTCTCAAGTTGATTGTCATTGCAAGTTCTTTAGTGTGTGTTTATATCATGTAATTGTGTAAGACTGAGGCAGTGAAGGTGGATGCATCTGTTCTTCAACGTTTTCTTTTGTAGTTTGATAGCAATGCCTGAATTTTGGGTTTGAGTCGCTTTCTTTTTCCTTCTCTCCCTCTTCTGTCTCATTCCTTTCCCTCCCTTTCTTCCTCCCTCCCTTTCTTTTCAGACATAACAATGCATAAAGCTATGTGCTAAGGTGGATTTTGTTATACTTTCTGAAGCCTCGGAGGTCTGATTGCTTTTGCTCCAGTGGAGATTACCATAGAAAATTAATATATTAGTTAGGAACGCTTTCAGATGCAAGTAACACCAAATCATACTACAGTTGCTTAAACAAATAGGAGCTATGGCTCTCACAAAATCAGAAGTTTCCAGAGGTAGGCAACTATTGGCTTTGGTTCCAATGACTCAGCAATATCAGAGCCCATGTTTTTGTGATTCTCTTGACCTTTTGCTTCTGCTAGTGTGACAGCCACTGCAGCTCTAACCATCACACTCATGTTCAAGGTAGGAAGAAAGGGAAAAGTTCACACTGGTTATATCTTCCCTTTTTGTCAGGAAAGCAAGTGTCCCTCAAATTTTCCCTTTCTCCCAGCAGATACTATCTATGCCTCATTTTCTAGAACTAGGTCAGGCGGCCATCGCTCACTGAAAAAAAGGCTGGGAAAGCGTATTTGACTTTAGCCACGGCAGTATGAGGCAGCAAGGGAGAATGAGTTGGAATGACTTTGGGGTAAGTCGTCAATAGTGTCTGCCACAGCTAACAAACAAATATCAGGTTATACAGATCATACCAGAAGGATAACCAGTGAGGCATTAAAATTGTTTCAGAGATGAGAGAATTGAATATTATTCAGGGTGCAGAACAATGTTGGGGCAAGATAACACATGAAGGAATAAAGTCTAATCAGTAAGTACGTTAGTGTTCTATTGTTGCTGTTCCATGTACCACAAACTTAATGGCTTCAAACTATACACATTTATTATCTTATATTTCTAGAGATCAGCAGTCCAAAATGAGTCTTAGTGGAATTATTTGGTGAAAGTCATCAGGGCTGCTTTCTTCTGGAGGCTCCGAAGAGAGAATCTGTTTCCTTGCTTTTTTCAGCTGGAAGAGGTCACCTGCACTGTGTGGCTCATGATGCCTTCTTCATCTAACCTGTTGATTCTATTGCCCCATCTCCTGGTACTATTTGGGATTCTCTTGCCTTCCTCTTTTTTTTTAAAAAAAAATATTTTATTGACTTTTTACAGAGAGGAAAGGAGAGGGATAGAGAGTTAGAAACATCGATGAGAGAGAAACATCGATTCAGCTGCCTCTTGCACACTCCCTACTGGGGATGTGCCCGCAACCAAGGTTCATGCCCTTGACCGGAATTGAACCTGGGACCCTTGAGTCCCCAGGCCGACGCTCTATCCACTGAGCCAAACCGGTTAGGGCCTGCCTTCCTCATAAAGGGACCCTTGTGATTACTTTAGGCCTGACCAGAGAATCCAGCATAATCTTTCCATCTCAAGAGCCTTAATTGAACCAGTCTGCCAAGCCCCTTTTACCATGCAATGTAAGGTATCACATGTTCTGGAATAGGGCATGGACAATGCTGGAGGGGCCATTTTTCAGCCCACCACACTGGCATTAGCAAGAATCACCCAGGAGGGCCAGAATAAGATGTCTATGGGAGAATGCTAGTACATTTGTCCAACAAAGAATAAAGACCAATGTGGGGAGAATGGTGTTGCATCCAAATGGTATAGCCGCATTATACAGATGATCCTTACTCATTTTTCTGTGTTTGGCTTATAGTAAGCTAGGATTGAGAAATACACCATTTTAAATATTCCTTGGCATGGAATATTCAGATCTGAAGTCTGACTGCTTATTTGGATGCTTGAAGCTATTTAAAAATTAAAAATAATGCTTAATTTGAAATTTCTTGGGATATTTTTCTTTTTAAAGAAAGTGAAAAGCAATCATACATGTTTATAGACAGAGCTTCACATGGGAGCGACCACAAAGGAATACTTTTATTAATATTTTCCAGTTCCACACTTAACTTGTGTTGTTTCTTATTATTGTGTTATACCAGTATAATGAACCTGAGTTTTAATCAGTTGGCTGAGTTTACTCTTATCTGGAAATTATATAAGAATAATTAAAACATCTCTTAATGGAAATACACATTTGGTGTTTTTCCTTGGATAAACTTTAGTTTTTGACAGATACCATTTACAGCCTTAAAAAGTTGTGAATAAAGGCATGAGTTATTGCCAAAAGGCTTCTTTGTTGGTTTTAAATAAGAATAGTTCTTATTTGTCTCTTAGTTTGTTCATTTACTGAGTGAGTCATTATTGTATTCATCAGACATAATTGAATAATGTGCAATATGCCAGTCACTACAATCAGCATAAAGAATTCAGTCATGAGGATAACTAAATTGCAAGCTCCTTGAAGGTAGCAACAGGGCCTACTCCGGATACATTCAGTGTCTAAGCAGGGTTATGATATAAAATGAAAACACAGGAAATGTTGGTTCAACTGAATTGGAAATGTAGCTCCTGCCTATGAAGATTTCACAGGAAAGCGAGGAGGGACATATAAGTAGATAAACTGAAATACAGTTTTGTGAACACACAGAAGAAAATATCAATCAGAATTTACAGGGAAGGCTCCACTAAGAAGCTGGAATTTGCTAGAGTTTGAAAGTACAGGAATTGGTTAAGTTGAGACAGGAGGCTTTAGGGAGCTACAGGTGCATAGCTCAAGTATGTGCTTGGGGGTCTGATAATACAGGTTGTCACTAGAATACAGGTGAGTTGAGGGTGTTGGGTAGATGGTGGGCGATGAGGTTGCAAAGGTAGTTGGAGGCCTAATGGGGAAGAGCCTGCAGTTTTACTTGGTAGGAAGTTGGATTTTACCTTGTAGGCAACAGGAAGCCACTAGAAGCTTTTAGGTAAAGGACTAAGTGAATCAACTTTTTTTTCTTTTTAATAAACTTTTTAAAATTGTGAAATTTATTTTCTCTACCAGAGAGTGAATATAACATATATGTATATTTTAAATGAAAATATCAATAAAATAACACTGATGAATTTAACATCATCCAGGGTGTAAGAGACATTATTATCAGTTTCTTAGAATCTGCCTGAATCTCTTTCACTCTCTCTCCCTATCAGGGGGACAATACCACTTTAACATTATAGCAATAATTTTCTTGTTTTTCTTTAAAGTTCCATCACATGTGTAGATACCCCTAAAAGTATACTATTCAGTTTCACCTGCTTTTGAAGTATCTATATTAATAAAAGGGTAATATGCTAATTAGACCAGATAGATTGGTTGGACGTCCTTCCAGACAAAGCCACGGTGGCAGGGGGCCGAGGCAGAGGTGGTTAGGGGCGATCAGGCAGGCAGGCAAAGTGGTTAGGAGTGATCAGGCAGGCAGGCAGGCAGGCAGGCAATCCTGGATTGCGAGAGGGATGTCTGACTGCCAGTTTAGACCTGATCCCACTGGCAGTTGGACATCCCCTGAGGGGTCCCGGCTGAGGGACCACCCCCCCCCCCCCATGCACAAATTTCGTGCACCAGGCCTCTAGTCTATAATAATAAAAGCATAATATACTAATTATACTGGACATCCTTCTGGATGAAGCTGGGGCTGCAAGGGCCGACGCAAGCCAATGCGACTGTGAGGGCAGAGCCCCTTGCATGAATTTCTTTTTTTCATTTTTTTATTATGGTATTATATGTGTACATATCTTGCAATGAGCCTCTAGTATGTAATATATGAAGGCATTTTTTTCTGTGATTTTCTTTATTGCTCTGCATTGTTTACAATATTCTTCCATGTTAATCTGTGGACTTAGAGATAATTTATTTTTATAGCCATGTAATAGTTATTAAGTGATTATACCAAATTTAATTATCCATTTTACCATCATGGATATTTGAATTATTTCAAGTTCATTATTATTGTTATTATGAATAGCACTATTTTAATTATTCTTATACTTGTTTACTGGAAACATGTTTTTGAGAGTTTTTCTGGAAGAGAAATCATGGGATTGTAGTATGTGTGCAGTTTCAATTTTTTAATTGACTTTCTCATCTTTGCCCCTTTGTGGGATATAAAATATTCTCTCACTAGAATTTTAATTTCTGTTTTTATTTTTTTAAATATATTTTTATTGATTTCAGAGAGGAAGGGAGAGGGAGAGAGAGATAAAAACATCAATGATGAGAGAGAATCATTGATTGGCTGCCTCCTGCATGCCCCCTACTGGGGATCGAGCCCGCAACCCCAGCATGTGCCCTTGACCAGAATCAAACCGGGGACCCTTCAGTAAGCAGGCCAATACTCTACCCACTGAGCCAAACCGGCTAGGGCTAATTTCTGTTTTTCTACATGCTAGTGAGGCTGAGCTCTTTTCATATGTTCATTGGCTGTTTGTATTTCTTTTTCTGTGAAATACAAGTCTTTCTGCCTAATTTAAAGAGGCCTGTTTTTCTTTTACTTAATGATTTGCAGGAATCCTCAATGTATTCTGGATTCTATCCTTTGGGTTTTTTATTCTCTTTAGCATCTTTTGAAGAGCATTTTTAATTTTAAGTTAAACATTTTTTTTCATTATTGTTTGTATTTTTTAAGCTTTGTCTAAAGTACCTTTCCTACCCATGATCTTCAAAATATCATCCTATACTTTTTTGCTTATGCATGTTAACCTGCTGTCTTTCACTTTCAAGTTCTTGATTTGAAAAAAAAAAAATAATGGTGGGGGTTGGAATCTATTTTCATTTTTTTCCTCTGGATGATCAGTTGTTCTAGCAGCATTTTAAAATAATCCACACTTTCCCTACAGCTCTGCAATGCCAGTTCTGTATCAGGTTTCCATATATGAACCTGTTTATGGGATCTCTAATCTTTTCCATTGGTCAATTTTTCTGTCTCTATACTTAAATATAAAATTACATAATGACTAAGTCTTGTTATTTGATAGAGCAAGTCCTCCAGCCTAGTTCTTCTTTAGGCCTTCTTGGCCTCTCTTTCTTAGCTGTTTGCTCATCAATATACATTTTGGAATAAGCTCATCAAGTTCCTTGAAAAATCCTATTGAGATTTTATTAAAATCTTACTGAACATGTAGCTCAATTATGGAATCATTGACATGTTTACAATAATGAATCTTTATATATATATGAAGGTGTGTATGTGTATATATATATATATATATATATACACACATACTCACACCTTGTATCTTTATTTATATATTATTTAAGTTCTTCCAATAAAGTTTTATACTTTTTAATCTAAAAATCTCACACAACTCTTATTAATGCACCTGCATGGAATGTTGTATATTTTTGTTGTTACTTTCATAATTTTTAAAAATTTACATTTTAAATTCTTATTTGCTGGTGCATCTGAATGCAGCCTTCCTAAAAAAGCACTCCAGCCCGCCCGGCATGACTCAGTGGTTGAGCGTCGACCTATAAACTAGGAAGACACAGTTCAATTCCCAGTCAGCGCACATGCCCAGGTTGCAGGCTCAGTCCCCAGTAGGGGGTGTGCAGGAGGCAGCTGATCAATGATTCTCTCTCATCATTGATGTTTCTATCTCTCTCTCCCTCTCCCAGAGAGTCTAGAAGGACAAGCATCATTCATTGGAGTGATGATGCAAAATGCTGGGGAATTTCATGATATCTAACAAACCTACATATTTATTTATCCTTTGACCTAACAGTCCCACTTCTAAAAATTTACCTTCCGTCATCATTTATCCCCTTTACCCTCTTCTACCTTTCTCCACCCCCCTTTCCCTCTGGTAATCACCATAGTGTAGTCTTTGTCTGTGAGTTTTTTTGTGCAGCCTTGGGAATGCAGCCTTCCTCACCCAGCCTCCCAACCCTTCTCCCCTCTAACAGCTGTCAGTCTGTTTTCTCTATCTATAAGTCTGTTCTATCTTGTTTGTTTATTTTGTTCATTAGATTCCACATATAAGTGAGATCAGATGGTAATTGTCTTTCTCTGGCTAGCTTATTTTACTTAGTATAATACTCTCCAGCTCAGTCCATACTGTCAAAAAGGTAAGATTCCTTCCTTTTTATGGTCAAGTAGTATTCCATTATATAAATGTACCACGGATTTTTTTATCCACGCATCTACTGATGGGCCCTTTATCAAGAGCCAAGACATCTTTGCCTATTGTCTCATATCCCCACCTCCAGTTAATTTGCTGACTGTGTTGCCATGAGTGGGTCTCTCTCTCTCTCTCTCTCTCTCTCTCTCTCTCTCTCTCTCTCAACTCAAATCCAAATCTGGACTCATGCTCTTCCCCCTCCCCAGACACACACACGCCAAGCCAAGATCTAGGGTGTGAGGATTAGTAGAATATCTCCAGCTCACAGTTACTCTTGCTTGCTGGGTGTTTTTATTTGTTCGTGTGTTTCTGGTTTCTAAAGCATTCACTTACTCTTTTGCCAGGTCAGGCATTCAGTACAATTAAAAAATTGATTCTTTAAAAAATTTTAACCAACATTTTTACGTGTGCTGCAACAAAAGTGAATTCTCTAAACAGCTTATTTGTTGTATTTCTATGGAAGTAAATAGGAAATCAGTTTTGATATTTTAGGACAATAACATAGATGGAAGTATTGAGCATAGACAGACATCAGGGAGAAGCTAGAGGAAAATAGACAGTTTTGGTTCTGATTATTTATTCGCACTATAATGCACAAATTCTGTGTAAATACTTAGATCTCACTGTACAGGCAAAGTGTGTATAACGAATCAGAATGAAGATATGTAATGCTCATTAATTATGGAAATCGTTGTCTACCCCTTGTGGTATTTTAAACTAGGTTTGTGAGTCAGAGTATATTTTCAGTCTGACCTTAAGGAAGATGTATACTTGCCAAGTCTTGAGTGAAAAAAATGAATCCCCAGGTGTTGGTGTCAAAATTGCAGTTTCTCCTGCCAGCATTAATTATTTGCCAAACATTTTTTCAACATAAAGAGGGCACTTGAGCCAGGCCATGGACTGTGCTGTGAAATGGCAATTGAAGCAGCTTTTATTTCTTGATGGGAGAGTAAAAAATGAGACCATGAGGAGAAACCATGTGCTGCATTCCATCCAGCAGGTGCTCTTGTAGAACAGTGTTTCTCAAAGTGTGGGCCAGACCATGGAACTTGTCAGAAATGCAGATTCTCAGGTCCAACCCAAGACCTTTTCAATCAGAAATTTGGGGGGAGGGCAGAATGTGGAGGGGGAGTGTCCAGAAATCTTCTGAAAAGCCTTCTGGATGATTCTTTTGCATGCTAGAATTTGAAAACGACTGTTCCTGAGAAGGCTGAGTTGAAACATAAAGGAAGTGATTGTTTAGTAAAAATAAGCCAGCATTTATGTTGTCAAAATACTTTTCAAATGTGGCAAAGCATATTATAACAGACCAAAAAAAAAATGGCAGCAATCTAAGTGTCCAGCAGTCTGGGACTAGTATTATTAATTATGGTGTAACCATTTGATGAAATTATGCATCCATCCAAGGCCCTGACCAGTGTTGTTCAGTGGTTATAGTGTTGGCCGGTGCAACAGGGGGTCAAGGGTTTAATTCCTGATCAAGGGTACATATCAGGGTTGCAGGTTTGATCCCTGGCCCCAATTGGTCAGGGCACGTGCGGAAGACAACTAATTGATTTGTCTCTCTCACATCCATGTTTCTCTCTCTCTCTCTCTCTCTCTCTCTCTCTCTCTCTCTCTCTCTCTCTCTCTCTCTCTCTCTCTCTCTCTCCCTCCCTCTGTCCCTTCCCCTTTCTCTAAAAATCAATGGAAAAAATATCCTCAAGTGAGGATTTAAAAAAAGACTATTTAATAGTGAGGAAGGTGCTTATAATAGAACTAGAGGCCCGATGCATGAAAATTCGTGCAAGAGTAGGACTTATTCCCTCTCCCTCCTCCCCTCCCCCCTGGCTACGGGCACTGGCTTCCCTCCGCCCACCGCTGGCAGGCACCTGAGGCATGGGCTGGCTTCCCTCAGACCTCGGCTTCGTCAGGAAGGACGTCTGGAATGAAGTCCAATCTAATTAGCATATTACCCTTTTATTATTATAGAATGTTTGAATGTTTGCAGACATACAAACATACATGCTTATGATGGCATATATAGACATTGATTGGGATCACAGGTAATTTCTTACTTGTCCTTGGAAATACATGAAAATGATGTCCATTCTCCATGGATAGTGAAATAATAAGATATTTTTACATATGCCTGTAATATACATATACATTTATTTATGTGTTTCTAAATTGTGATAGAACAATATTAATTTAAGAAAATATACTTTTTTAAATTGTAGCAAAATTGCATTGGATTTCAGGTTTCAGAAGATGAAAGATTACACCTGCCTTAATGCCATACTGCAGAACAGTTGAAGGAGGAAGCAGTCCTAACAAATCCCCATGTGACAGATGGTATGAAGCCATGGCAGAGTGAGGCGCATTGTCAATGGGTTTTACTCTGGGGATATTTTCAGGCCAGTTCATGACACTGTTGACTGACCATAAATCTTGAAGGTTGAGAGCTGGAGTGAGAACACAGGAAATGCAAAAACCTTCTTTGCCATGATCCTGTTGCTCAGAAAATCCCCAACATCTGGCTCACGTGTGAAGCCAGGAAAGATGCGATTTACACTGGCAGCCAGCCTTACAGAGAGCCTTAACCCGCTGGCTCCGTGTCACACAGGCAAACACTCTACAAGGATTTGCTGAGGATTTTATTCCCAAGTGGAAATTCTTCATACACATCAAACTAAACTAAAGACAATTTTGTCTGGCACTTCCTAGGGAATAAAAGTGTTTGACCTTATCAGAATTGGTGAATGTAGAAATTATTGGATATCACCCTGTCTGCTCTTTTGATTTACATCGGCTGAATTAAACCTGGAATAATATTTAGAGAGTGGGGGATACGTTTACAAAGAATGTAAATCCACTTTTAACTTTTTTTTTTTACTTTTATGAAAATCCACAAAAATTGTCAAAGAATCAAAAGAAGTTATGAATGTGCTCATCACTGAGCTGTAATATTATTTACTCCTTAATAATTAAAACATCTGTTCATACTGAGTCTAGGTAAATATTCTTACCAGCTCTATTCCATAAATGAGCATCTCTCCCTTTACTTTGAGATGGGCTTGGCTTAGAACATGTGTACATTCATCACTTTACCCATGGGAAGGACAGAGGGCAGTGCAGTTTCCTTGACCATGTCTCAGCGGAACCTTTAACAAGGAAAAGCATTTCTTTGTAGTCACTTTTCTCAACAAAGCAACCAACATTAAGATACACAAATACACAAATGGCTGTGACTAATGCTTTTTCTTTTGTTTGTACTTTTACATTTTGAAGAACTAAAAACAAAAATGACTCCCCCCCCCATCTAAAACTACTTTTGGAAAACATGGTTTTTACACTAAGCTTTAGTCTAGGCACTGTATAAGATTAAAGTGAATACCACTATTCTTGTCCTCATCTAACATTATTAGTTGTGTCTGTGACATGAACAGACAAAGCTGCCCTGAAGCAAGGATTTCAAAGGGGAGTCCTATTTTTCTCATTGACTTTACCCTATAAAATCTGGTTTCAGTTCCTCTCAAGTAATTGGCCTTAAGATACAATAAAATTTCATTTAAAAATTTAACCCCTTAAAGTAATGACAAACTACCTAATAATAACAGATTGCCACTTCCAGGTTAAGCCACAGTTAAAATACAAAAATAAAGTGAAATTTAAAACAAAAATACAAGTATCAGTCATTCCATTCATCAACATGTAAAGTATGGCATATGAAGATATGGTAGGTGGAGTTAACAGACTCTAGGACATGTATAATTTTCTTAAGTGTCCCTAGCATATTAAACCTTCAAATAAAATTATAGCTTCAGCTGTTATATTCAAGTTTCTAAATTACCTGATTCACATTATTTTACTTCTGCTATCCCTTGCGGTTGTGAGCAGAAATTAAATGCAATCTTACTGCAGATTTGAGCCCAGTGGCATCTGCAGACACTCTTTTGCATCTTCACTCAAGAGACTTGGGAAAGGTCAAAGTAAAAATTAGAATGGAGGCACGTTGTAAAATGGCTACTGATGTACCAATTGGTACATTGATTTCCAAGGCATCTCAATAAAATGCCCTCCAATGTTAAAAACTGATACAACTTCCTTTTGCAAGGTGTCAGATATGCCACTCCTTGTTGCCATTCACACCTTCGCCATGCAAGTGGTTGCAAGAACTGGGTGCTTCTGCTGAGATGTGGGGAGCTGCTTCTGCTTGACAACTCCTGGGGACAAAGGCACTTTCAGACTCTTCTCAAGTTCCATTGTCCTCATTTTCTACATCAGTAAACATCAATGTGGTTCTCTGCTAAATGTACTGTTTCAAATTTTGATATTCCACACTTCAAAGATTTAACGGGTGAGGTAGGTCTATTTTTAAAATTTGGGGGCATGCTTACTGCCCAATATGAACCATTTTTTAAAAATGGGTGGGGGGTAAGTTCAGTTCTCTCATTTGATTATTTGAAATTTAATTTGTATAAAAATTTAACCTATTTTTAAATATTAAAACAAACATGGATAGTTTGGAGATTTGAAAATTAATTTTGATCTTCTGCCTGGACAGCTTCAGGTTAGTTACATTCTGGGCTCTCTGAGAATCAAGTATTCCTTCACTCTTCTGTGCAGTAGAAAGCAATGGCTAGTTTGGATTCAGCCTTTAAGAAGTTCAGACTTAGGCAATAGCCAGTGTGGCAGGAAGTTCCTACCTGACCTACAGAACCAAAACAGTGTAAATTCGTAGTTGGCAGGAACTTCTTTTGAGCCACAGTTTTAGGTGTGCATTTGTTTCTCAGTCATTGATCACCTCCATTGAGTGCTCATCGTGAGTCAGGGACTATGCCAGGTGCCCATCAACCTTTGGTGACTAAAGCAGTTATGTCAGTCCCGTCTGGAACTTAAGCCCTATGGATGTCAGTAATTGCTAATTGCTAAATGGTTGATAGAATGTTGCCAGAATCTGCCTTTCTCCTGAGGGATTTTAGTACTTTGTTGATGTAACATCCTTTCCCCTTTCTTTTATAGCCTTTCAATAATTAACTGAACGATGAAAAACTACACACAACATAGTTTGCTGAGGGCCCTTTCCATGCTGTACACCCAGCCTTGGTTGACACACATCATGTTTGAAAATTGACTTCATAGTGGAATTATTACCTGATTTCATGATTCACATTGTGACAGTATTCAGTTTTTTTACATGGAAATGTTTATTGAGATTAATGCAGATTCACATGCACTTGTAAGAAATAATACAGAAATGTACTTGTGTATGTGTGTATGAAGTTTCATACAATTATAACAGCTAAGTAGGCTCTTATTATAGTCACCACCACACTTGAGATATTTCTAACATCAGAAGGATCTCTCCAGTTTCCTTTTCATAATCATTACCCACTTGTCCCCCATGCCCCTAACCCTTACTTTTCTGATAACCATTAATCTGTCCTCTATTGCTAATTGTTTTTCTGTTCAAAATTTTACATACATGAAATCATACAGTGTATAACCTCTTTGGAGTGGCTTTTTCAATTCTACATAATTCACTGGAAATGCATCCAAGTTGTTGAATGTATCAACATTTCTTTTTATTGCTAACTAATATTGCGTGGTATATTTATTATACCACAGTACTTCAAATTTTGTTTAACCATTTGCCAGATGAAGGATATCTGGGCTGATTCCAATTTTGGGCTATTACAAATAAAGCCACTATTAACATCTGTGTACAAGTTTTGTATAAACATAAGTTTTCATTGGGGGGAGGGTAAATATCCAATAGTACAATTACTGGGTCATATGATAATTTTATGTTTAGTTTTATAAGAAACTACAAAACTATTTTCCATAGTTGGCAGTAGCATTTTACATTCCTACCAATAATGCACAAGTGATCTAATTTCTCCATATCCTTGCCAGCATTTGGTATTGTCACTATTTTTTTATTTTAACCTTTCTTAATAAGCATGCAATGATATTTCATTGTGATTTTGGTTTGCATATTCCTGATGCCTAATGATATTGAAATCTTTCCATGTACTTCTTTGCCACCTATATATTCTCTTTCATGAAATGTCTTTTTCATTTTCTAATTGGTTTATTTGTTTTATTATGTTGTATTTTGAGAGTTTTTAAAAATATATATATATAATATGTACACCAGTCCTTTGTTGGCTATGTGGTTTGCAAATATTTTCTCCCAGTCTATAACTTGTCTTTTTATCCTCTTCCCAAGAGGTTTTATAGAATAAAAATTTTTAATTTTAATGACAACAAATTTATCAAGATTTTTTAAAATGGATTTTGTTTTTGTTAAGTCTGTGAAATCTTTGTCTAATTATAGATACCAAGTATTTTTTCCTATTTTTTTAAAGTTTTATGTTTTACACTTAGGTGAATGATTTGGTTTGAGTTAATTTTATGTAAATTATGAAGTTAGATTGAGATTCATTTTTTGTCTGTGGGTGCTCATTTGTCTCTGGTGTTCCAGCACCTTTTGTTGGGAAGGTTATCCTTCCTTAACTGAATTGCTTTTGCATCTTTGTCAGATATCAGTTGAACATATTTATGGCCTGGTTTCTGGGTTCTCTAATCCATACCATTGAAATATATATATATTTTTTCTTTCCCTTCATCAGTATCACACTGTCTTGATTATGATAGCTATACAATAAGCCTTAATATCAAATGGAGTGGCTCTTCCAACTTTATTATTCTTTGTTATGACTGTTTTAGCTATTCTAGGGCCTATGCCTTTCTTATCAATGTTGGGTGCATTATGGAAACCTCATTTCCATTTAGGTCCCTTTTCCTCACTTTTATTTACTTTTTAAAGAGTAACTTTATTGATTTTAGAGAGAAAAAAGGAGATAGGTAGAGAAAGTTCAGTGAGAAACATCAATTGGTTGCCTCTCATATGCACCACAGACTTGGGGGTTGAACCCGAAACCTCAGTATGTGCCCTGACCCGGTTGAACCTGCCACATTCTGGTGTACAAGATGATGCTACAACCAACCGAGTCACCTGGCCAGAGCACCTTCCCCACTGAGTGTCAGATGGTGTTACAATTTTTGCTTCAATCATCAAATGTGATTTGTAAAACTTGTGAAGAAATGAAAATTTATTGTGTGTAGTGATATTTCTACTTTTCCCATTGCATCTTCCTGACACCCCAGGATTCGTTCTTTTATTTTTTTCTTTCTGTTTGAAGAACTTTCTTTAGGTCTGATATCATCAAAATCTTTGTTTCTCTTTATCTGAGAATGTTTTCATTCTCCCTTCATTCTTAAAGGATACTTTCTCTGGATATAGAATTCATAGTTGACAGTTCTTTCAGTTCAGCTTGAAATTACTTTGTTCTAGCGTATATGGTTACACATAAAAAATCCACTATCATTTGAATTATTGTTCCCTTGTAAGTAGTATATGCTTTCTCTCCCGGCTGCTTTCAAGATTTTTCCCTTTATCTTTAGTTTGCAAAATTTTAATTGTGTATGATGTGTCCTAGTGCAGATTTTTCTGTTTAAAACCACTTAAGTTTCTTGAATTTGTGGGTTTATATCTTTTGCCAAAATTTGAAGTTCTTAGCTATTATTTTTTCACATGATCTTTCAGCCCCACTTTCTTCTCTCCTCCTGAAACTCTGATGATAGGAATGTTGGCTCTTTTGTTATTTTCCCACAGGTCCCTGAGGCACTGTTAATTTTTTTTTCAGTATGTTTTCTCTTTTTTTGTTGAAATTGAATGAATTCTCTTGTTTTGTCCTGAAGTTCACTGATTCTGTCCTCTGTTGTCTTTACTATTGAGCTCATCCAGTGAATTTTAACATTTCTCTTACTTTATTTTTCAGTTTTATAATTTTCATTTGATTCTTTTCTATAGCTTCTATTTCTTTTCTGATATTTTCTATTTTCCTTTTTTTTTAAATAAAATTTGTAATCGTCTGTGGAAGCATTTTTATAATAACTGCTTTAAAATTCTTTTCAGATAATTCCAACATCTGATTCATCGTATTCATTTTGGTGTTGACATTAGTTGATTGTCTTTTTTTATTCAAGTTGTGATTTAAAAAAAATATTTTTTAGTTCTTGGTTGATGTGTGATCTTCGAGTATATTCTGGACATTTGGTCTATTTTGCTTAGGAAATCTGGGTCTATATCAGTCTTTTAGTTTAGCAGCAGTCACCCTATTTAGGTTTGGCCATGTGGGGTTTTGCCTACTTTAGTGGGATGTGGTTGCAATGACAGTTTAATCTTCAGAGCTGTTGTGTCGCTGGTTTGTTAGCTCAGTTTATCTGGTGCCACCAGGCTCCCACTGGTCTTGTTGGTGACAGAAGGGGTTTTACCACGGGATGTCTTTCAGTGGGAAGGAGGATTTCCCCTATCAGTGTCCCAAGGTTGGGAAGGAGCATGTTCATGGGAATAAAGAATTCTCAGATTGAATCACTTGCAACATCTGAATTGTTCTTGCTGGTTCTACTTGCTCACCCTGAGAATCCAGTTGAAGTGTATAATCAGTTTCTTAGAGATTTTTACTCTTTCCCCCTTTAGTATAAGTGCTTGTATTACAATTCTTTATACTTTTCTGGCTCTCATTCCAGCCTCCCTTATTGGAGCAGTGTTATGTTGGGATGAGTAAGTGATATTAGACCTACAGGACCTTACCCAGGTTGACTTATAATAATTGCTTACTCAGTCCCCTGTGCTTTTGATTGTGTGTGAGTTATTGGGTCTTACCTGTGTGCTTACCTCCAAAACCTTCCATCGCCTTTGTTCCCCCCTCTCCTAGGCCATGGTGTGGCTGGGGTGAGAAACATGGCCTATCCACTTGGATGGCCTCATATGAGCAAGTAACCAATCGATTTGAAGCTCCTTCCTAGTCTATGCAAGGGACCTGACCTTGTTGACCAGTTATCACATTATTGAACATTGGCCTTGATCTCAAGACTTACTTAATATCTCACTGGGAGACCAGTGCCATGTCTCAAAATACAGCTAGCTCCGAAGAGTAGCTTACGGTAATTGGAAACTCAGTGGCACATAGGGCACTAGGGAAGATCAGATGGTGGGATTAATAGTGATATATTCCTAATTACATAGTTTCCAGTAAATCTGCTTGAGAGATCAGAATGAGGGGGATGGAATTCTGTGAATAGTTTATGATCACACAAGGAAGTTGAGTAATTATCAAAGCCCCAGAGCAAATTATCTGAAGCAGCCTTCATAGGTTCCATTTCCCAGTCTTCCTGGGTTCCTCACAAGCTGAGCAAACCCCTTTAGCTCTGCTTTGCTCACATGAAGTGTTAGCAAAAGACAGAGGGTCTCTTCTCAGGTAGAGCAGAAACCTGAACATAGAAATGCAGAACACCCCTGCTCATTGGCCCCAGTGGCTCTGAGGTATTGGGAATATGTTTGGTCATTTTTAATTTCTATAAATTATTCAATAAGTAAAGAAAACTTTCTATTTTTCTTTAGGGGAGTCGTTCTTGACAGTTTGTCACTTAAAATTTTTTTAATTAGCATGACTGATTTATTTCATGTGTTTTTTCCCATCCACAAATGAATTTATAATTGATGTATATAGAACAAATTATGCAGTTTATAGTTTAATAACATTATAAAGTTTTAATGTTAAATTGGGAATGCCAAAAACTAGAAGGAAACATTAAGAAAAAATTTTTATAGAACTAGACTGTTGCATCATTTTCATTTGGGTTTGTACATAATTCCTCCACCATAGATGACATCTGCTTCTATTGATTGTTGCATATCAATAAACCCTTTGACTTCTAGAGTAGTTTTAGATTTCTTACGTGAAATCAAATCTTACTTTTTTTGCTAAAACATTATTTGAAAAATTTCTGCCTATTACTTGTTGCTATGCTTTATTAAAAAAATAAGTGGTGTTCTCAGTGGTTAGAGCACTGATCGCACGGAAGGGTCATGGGTTTGATTCCAAGTCTATGGCACATATCTGGGTTATAGGTTCGATCCCAACCCCTGGTTGAAGCATTTGCAGGAGGCAACCAATCGATGTGTCTATCTCACATCAATGTTTCTCTCTCTCTCTCTCTCTCTCCTCCCCTTCTTCCCTCCTTCCCTCCCTCCTACTCTCTTCGATAAGCAATGGAAAAAATAGCCTCTGGTGAGTACTAACAAAAAATACCACAATAAAATAAGTGAACTTAGTATTGGCTGGTGTGTATCCATACAGTCTGTGGGAAAAGATGATATTCTAGGGAAGAATTTACATCTATCTTCTGGCTCCAAATATCCATGTTCCAAGAACCAGTGATCCCTTATTTGTGGGTTTTCCTTTTGTACAGAAGAATTATGTCTAATTTGACTGGAATGGTGAAGAGCTTTGTTTGTGAATTAAGTTCTGTGTGTGGGGAATGTGCCAAGGACAGGAGAATGTTGTTTACTAGCCAAGAGAGCCTCAATTATGGCCCTACACCTTGATTTTGACTCTATTTCTTCTAATTCAGAAAAAATTGGGATCTGTGTTATTCCTGTGAGTATTTAAGAACCAGTGACCCTATGATGACTTGGGCCTTGATTGCCCTACCTTCCTTCTGGCTAGCTGCCTGCAGGCTTCTATAGATAACAGAAAACATTCAGGAAGTTCAAATGCAAGCCAATTTCCTTTCTGTTTCTTAGTAAAGTAGTGGTGAAGAAAAGAGTTTGAAACTATCCATGGCTAAATATGTTACTGGATATATATTATCTTTGCTAGGCATGGCCCTTCTGATTGACCAGAAACTGAAAGGACCTTCTATATTTATTAATTTGTGCTTCTTTAGATATTAAATTTATAGAGTGTCTTTTTTCCTGCATTCATAAAGGGCCCCAGCTGTTATCAACAAGAAAAAAAAAAAAAGAAACTTCTTCGTTTTCCTTCATGAGTCACTTGTTAAAAATGAATGCAGGCAGACATATAAACATTGTAGTATGTAGCAGAACATTTGATCTTTACAAGTCAGAATGACTATGTAACAAGCTGTGCGGAGCCTGGCTGGCACCAGTAAGCATGCCTTTTTTTAGGGGAGGGATCTAGGGGAGAGATGACTCTCCATTCCCAGATCACCCTGGATAGAAGATGTATTTAATATGAAAGAGGGGAAAAGGAGGCAAAAAGAGGTAGTATAGTTAGATGATTTCTCTTTTAATTTATGCAACTGTGTAGGAAAAAGAAAGATGAAGGTACCCCATGCTGGTAGAGGAAGGGCAAATCATGGGGAAGATTACATTTTGGAATGTCATGTTCTTTTCTGTTCTCTGCATTAGCAAGTAAGTACAATAGCACTACATGGAAACAACAAAGGAATTAAAATGTGCTATTCTGTAAAGACATGATAAAATCAAACAGGCCAATCCAGGATTTTTTTTTAAGTGTAAGCAATTACTTGGCAGATGGAATAAGATTAAAACTGTTCTGATTCCCTCCATCCCTCTGTGGCAGATATGCAGAACTTGGAGCCTGGCAAAGCTCTCTAGAAACTTTTGAAATATCTTTCAGGGTTTTGAATGTTCTGTGAAATAAATTTGCCAGCAAGTAGCTAGGCATCCATCTAGGAAGGCTACAGTCTTCTGGATCTGCCTGGTAAGGTGATATGATAGAAGATGTTCTGTGACAAGTACTAGCTATGTGTGATCCCTTTCACAGCCCCAGAAAACCTGACAGCCACATTACAGTCCCAAGCAAGTCAGTATTTTGGGATTGAACCTAGGTTTGTCATAAACTATGGATAGCACAATTCTTGTATGGAGTCTCTTTTTTGGAAACCTTCCCAGAGTGAGGCCAGCCGGCATGGTTTGATTCCAGTTTCCATTCTCGGTCAGGGCATATGCCTGGGTTGTGGCCTCTATCCTGAGTAGGGGGTATTCAGGAGGCAACTGATCAATGATCCTTTCATCATTGATGTTTCTAGTTCTCTCTTCCTCTCCCTTCCTCTCTGAAATCAATAAAAATATATTTTTTAAAAACTTCCCAAGTGTGAATATGCTAGCATTCATCCATCTGTCCATCTGCAGGTCCGCTCAACCAGTCATCCCATGGGCTTTGAGTTCCTTATTTGTTCAGAGAGTTGGGGAGTTGCTCCAACTCTAACAAGCCATTAAGGGGCTGCATGCAGCCTTGAGCTTTAGTGTTGTGTCACTTCTGTCACAGTGCTGTGTTAATGACCCAGTAAAGAGTTCAACCCTTCCCCTGAAAGTGCTCCACATCTACCTAATAAAATAGTAACATGCTAATTGACTGTACCTTCATGACACCCACCAGCCAATCAGGAGTGAGTATGCAAATTAACCCAACAAATATGGCGAGTTAATTTGCATACACAGGCACCAAGCAGCTGGGGGCAGGACAGGACCCTTGCGTCATCGCCATGGTGACAACGCAGGCTTTCCGCACCACCCCCTGCCACTCCGGGCCTCTGAGCAGCATGGGAAGACGGAAAGGTAGCTCCAGCCAGAACTAAGGCAGTGCCGGCAGCCAGGGAAAGGAAGGCCCATTCTGGCACAAATCTTCGTGCATCAGGCTTCTAGTAACTATTATATCTGTCAATAAGAAACATTTTCAAAACAGCATGTAAGGTGAGTTTTACATACCTCCTGATTTCCAGAATAATAAACTTTATGGGAAATTGACAAAATAATAAGTCATCTGACTTCAGGCCAGCCCTAAAATGAACACATAGCTCTTTGAGTATCTTGGGAAGCAGAGCTACACCTAGGCAAAATGACAAAGTCTCCTGGCTTCATTCTGCTTTGTCTCGGCCACTTGAAGGTGAGCCTGGGCAAGATATCAATTCTCAGGAGTTTGCTTGCTGATTTCTTGACCCTCCTTTTCATTGCATTTTACCTCAGGTATTCAATGCTACGCCTGGCCTGCTGCTCCTTCCTCCCTTTAGTTACCTCGAGCCATTCCTCTCATTTGCCCCTTTCCAGTTCCCTTTTGGCCTTCTTGACTGAGTAATATTTACTATGCATAAGTTTCCATGTGGCCCCTCCTACTAACATTTTAATCTCTTTCTTTCAAGTGTGAATGAAAGTCAAGGCCTGAAGTACATTGGAAGGGAAGAGGCTTCTTTCTAGAAATAATTCCTCAGTAATTTTATACTCCCTGTTGAAGATCCCAAAAGTGGATTTGACTTCCTACTCTATAGGTTTCACTTATGTCCCCTATTCCTCCTCTGCAGCTAGGCCACTTCTCACCTCCACCAGCCCAGGGGCACTCCAAATGCCTGCCCAGCCTTCACTTTGCCTAGGGGTGATCTCGATGGTGATGAACTGTCTCCTTTATTCCCTACCCTAACAAATTATTCAAGGTCTCCTCAATCCTAACCCCTCTGTGACCCTTCTGATGTCCAATCATTCCATTCTCCCCACTTACACTGCCTTAACCTTAATCTCTCCAAATTCTTAACATTTCATTGTTCTGTCCATGTGTCATATGATCTAATTTTGTGTGCCCAACAACATTGTAAGCTGTTTGAAGGTAGGAAGGAGGTTCTTCTTTGAGACCACTCAAGTGGTGGCACGGCTGTGCCTGGTAGCAGGCTCTCAGTCGGTACTAATTGACTGGAATGCTGACTCCATGGCTGTGAGACCCAGTTAAGTTAAAGCCTGCAAAGAGCCTACATTGAAAAGGAAGAATAACCATAATGTTAATTTGGCCCCATCTTCCTAATCTCTCTGGTGGCTCTGTGGAGAAATAAGGAAAGTTGGTTTTAAAAAGTAATGAAGAGATAAAAATTCTTGGACCTCACTTGAAATGTAAAAGATTTAGGATTAGCAGTGGGATTGTGCCTCACTCATCAGAATTGATTTTGATCCCTTTAAAGCATAAAAATTTCTAATGTAAAATAGCCTTAAGCTGGACAACTTTTAACAAGATACACCTGGAACAATAATTTTGATACATCTTATATCCATTTTCTTGAGATATTCCTTCTTTCTGCATCATTTAAGTGCTTTCTCTATGTGGCTATAGCTACTGATTGTAATTTTTCAGATTCATCTTTCCTCCCAAATTATGTGAGAGTAATGACCGTGCCTTTCTATTGTATGTCTTCCCTAACACTGCACTGGTCTTCTGTGATGGCAGGAATTCAGAGTACGGAAGTCTGCAGTACGCAAGCAAGATAAGTGTTCAAATAGCATTTCTCAACCTTGGGACCAAGAGTAGGTGCCTGGAGCTAATGATGTTCCATCCATGGGGCAGGATAGAGAGAAGGTGAGGACAGCAGTAGTAGAAGGAGTTTGAAGAATGGAAAACAAGAGTATATTACAGATTTTTTTTATCCCATAGTTATTGAGTACCTACTATGTGTTAGGATCTCTGCTAGGAACTAAGAGTACTACAATTACAACCAACTGACACAAGATCTCTGCCCCCATGGAGCTTGCTGCCCTGTGAGAGAGACTAATAATTTAGAATTAGTTACTTAAAATGGGTTAAGTCCCAAAATAAAAGTAATAGGGAGCTTTGAGGGTATTTAATGGGAGGGGGACTTCTACCCAAGAGTTTCACTGAGAGATTCATCAAGATTAAGCTGGCCTGAAACTAATCTGAAATGCTTTTACTCAGCGTCAGTGAGAAACAGCATTTTCATGTCAGGAAGATTTTCCAGCACCAGGAACCAATGGCATATTTATAGCCTCCTTTACGTCAACTTGTCAAGCAGCATCTTTAACACAGTCTGCTCCCTAGAAGCATCTCACGCTTGTTGCAGGCTGTGGCAGCATTGAAGCCAGACGTTCTGTGGTCTCCATTTCAGCATAGCAGGGATGCTGGGAGTTAGTCTACTCATAGCATACTGTTAGCACAAGTGTCCCAAGTGAGCCAGAAGACAGTAGCAGCTCTGATTACCTGCAGTCATCTTTCGTGGGTGGAACACTCTCCTCCACCCAGGATTAGCCTGGGGAATGCAATAGCTCTACCCTCTGGACTCCCTGGGGCCCCACCCTGCAGAGGTTGTGCCCTGCTGAGGAGTCAGCTGCCTGGCCAGGTTGTAGCGGTCTGGGCAGACTCAGGAGGTGTCAGTGACTGAGTGATATGGCTCAGGGGTGGGAGCCATTCCCCACACTTTCCCATAAATCTGACTGCATCTCCTCCTCACAGGAGATCCCCTAGCCCCACTCTCTGAGCTCTTGGTAGCTCTGTCCTGCTGTAATCTGGGCAGGATCCAGGACAGACTGAGTTGTGTGGCTCTGGAATGGTGGCTACTCCTCCCACCTTTCCCCAAACCTGGCTGGCACTTCCCCTCTCATGGGAGATCCAGTAGCCCCATCATTCTGATTCCTGGTGTCCCAGCCCTGCTGAGATCGTGCTCTGGCAGAATTTGGGACAGACTGAGTTATGTGGCTCTAGGACAGGGGCCATTTTTCCTTCACACGCCTGCCTGCTGCAGAGCCCTCCCTTCACATGACCAAATCCAATAGCAGCTCTGATTCCCTGGAATCTTGAGATGCTTCTCTGCCAGGCCGTGGAACTAGATGTTAGTAACTCATTGAGAGGCTTAATTCTATGGTGTCATTTGTGTTTTTCGAATGGTGACAGTGACATGTACTTTTTTAGACTCAATATACTTCCTAAAGTAGATTGTTAGAATTTTTGTTGAATAGCACATCAGATATAACCCACAGGAGTGCAGTGATGTTTAATGTTATTGGGACGCTGCATGTTACACAAATGTGTGCATAAAAAAGAGTTAAGATGTATTGTTCTGCAGAAGAATGACATTAATCACAAATGAAACCTCAAACAGAATATTAAGATGAAGATTATGAAGAAAAGATCAACAAAAAGTGAGCCTTGGTTATGCAGCTAACTGGGCTTAGGAATCCAGCCAGACAACATTCAACCATTGAGTAGCTTGAATGAGCTCCCAGCAGCAATCAAGGCGATTTGATTGTGTGCACAATTCCACATAGGAAAGCTCAGGGTAAAAAATGATATCATGCTTTTTATGAAGAATCACAATAGCCATTAGCCTGTTCGTTAGCCTGATCCCAGTTTTCTCTGTGCAGATAGGGAACTGTATTCATGCAGCAGTATTTTAGCCATCTCAGACTTGTGTTCAGAGGAATGGGCTTTCCTCAATGGGTATCTGAAACCTGGATCCAGCATTATTGCTTTTCAGTGGACTAGCACTCTAAATCATGACTTAGATGAGACCTGGAGTTAGGAGGGAGTACCTTCTCAATGAGTTGGAAAGGCTCTGCTGAGGAGGTGATATTTGATCTGTATCTTTGAGGATGTGCAGGTTAGGCCCAGAGCACAGAGGTGGACGCAGTATTTCCTTTGCAGAGGGAGCATATGTGCTAAAGCACAAAGGTGCATCATATGTAGGAAGCAGCTAATACTTAGGAGTGCCTCCAGGTAAGGTCATAGTGGGGAGGGATGGACCAGGGGATGTGACAGTTTTGAGGTCTTACCTCAGGACTTTCTCATGAAAGTAATGAAGATTAAAAAGTAGTTTTTTAAAGTAGTTAGATGATAGAATTACATTTGTTTTTAAGGAATTCTGGTGGCAAGGAAGAAACCAAAGAAATCAAGAGATGTGATGAACCCAATGTGGCAGGTGCTAAAAACCCAAGTCCTTGTATAGTGGTGGGGAATAGAGGTGGGAACTGAATGAAGAGGTACTTAGGAGACCTGTTGGTCAGAACTATAATTAGCAGAGGAACCAAAGATTCAGGGAGATAGAGCATGTCCATTGCAGGAGCCAGAATCTCAGAGTGATTGCAAGAGGTGTAGTCAGCAGTCATTTGCATGCCCTTCCAGGCCTTGGGACCTGTAATCTACAGGTCCAGAGCTGATGGTGAGAGGACTGATTTATGGTTTATTATGCCATTGGCACTATAAGCATTCTATTGTTGCTCTCTCATTGAATCCTGATTGCAGTGCAATCATGTAATGTAAGTATTAATATTATCTCCATTTTGCAAATGAGGAAATTAAGGCCTAAGAAGATAGATAATTTGCCCAGGATTTCAAGCTTGGATGTCAGACCTAGAGTTTATCTTGATTATCCCTACACCCACTGTCCAAGAGAAAGATTGCTTGGTTTCCCCATCCTATATAATAAAAGCATAATATGCAAATCAACCGAACAGCAGAACAACCAGTCGCTGTGATGCGCACTGACCACTAGGGGGCAGACGCTCAATGCAGGATCTTATCCCTGGTGGTCAGGGGGAGTGCCACTCAGCCAGAAGCCAGGCTCATGGCTGGCAAGCCCAGCGGTGGTGGCGGGAGGTAAGGAGCAAGGGGTCCCGGGTTGTGAGAGCTCCAGACTGTGAGACGGATGTCTGACTGCCGGCTTAGGCCCGATCCCCCTGGGAGGCAGACATCCCCCAAGGGGTCCTGGGCTGTGAGAGGGCACAGGCTGGGCTGAGGGACTCCCCTCCCCCCCAGTGCATGAAGTTCGTGCACCGGGCCTCTAGTAGGTACATAAAAAGGAGAACTGTCTGGTTGCATCTCTCCCTTCTCCTTTATTCCTCTATCTTATTAATGACAATACCCTTTTTTTAGTTACTAAAACTAGAAAATGTGAAAGTTCCTGACTCCTTCTCCCTCTCCCTGTAGAGCATCATGCTAGTCTACTACCCCAGAACTGTTCTTCCTCCTAAATACTACCCTACTCTGAGCTGTTTTTTCACTGTGAACCAGCCTTGCCTCTCAAGCCCCCTATTCCTTATAAGTGCTTTGCAAGTTCTATGAATTACTGTTTCTCTTACCTTCTCCATTGGATTGTAAATTCCTTAAAGGTAGGGGCTGTGTTTCATGCATTTTTTGTATGCCTTTATGGCCTCTAGTAGTCATTGTGTCTTAGCAATAATAGAAGCATAAAATTATTTACTAATTGAGTCAGTCAAGAGAGCCTTTAACTATATAATGAAACATTAATTGTGTTTTACTATTCACTTATTTTTGCATTAACCCAAATTGGGAATGTAGTTAGGGATGTGTGTGCTGCAGAATAGCTGGCAGATTTTATCTGAGTTCTAACTAGAGAACAGCAGATGAAATCAATGGGTTGGACAGAGTCAAGGATTGGTTTCCAGATCTCTTCAAAAGGGGAGATTTCTGCAGGAAGGTCTTGAAGAAGACACTCAGATTTCATACATGAGTTAGGTCTTAGGAAGTTTCAAGGCCCAGTGGGCAGTATGAAGTGGTGCTAACTCCAAAGCCAACCAACTACCTCCCCCATAGACAGGAATGCAAAGAACCAACTTCATGGGACATAGGTGGGATTACCAGACATTCCTCAGGAAGAGGATCTGGTCTCTTTTTTTCCTCTTACATTTTCCCTCCACTTTGCCTACGTATCACATGAAGCCAATGTGACAGTCTGGGTTTTTAATTAAGAGGGGAAGTGAATTTCCTATTAAATGTCTTTAAAATTTGTAGACATTTTAATAATGAAATAGCCCCATTTTATTTACAAATGAGATTTTAATTTTCTCAGCTATTCTCTCCTATATTTAGTGATCATTTTAAATCTGCCAGCATATGATCTCCATTTTGCCTTCCCTGTCATTTTTGAAAACTACTACTTTAGTATTTGTTGGTGGGACTAATGATCTGTTCAGTCATTAGAACTGTGACCAGGGTATGAGCCTACCCTGGAGATTTTTCATGCTGAAAACTCATTAATTTGGATTCTGCTGCTTTAGTGATAATTTAGGTGGCTATGCCTACATTGAATAAAATGTTTGGCTTTTTATATATAAGATTGTCCTTTTCCCACTAATTTCCAGAATGATAGAGCTGAAGGAAATGGAAGAGTTTGTCACCGATGCCTTATTGACAGATGAGGAAACCGAGGTATAGAGGGTAAAATAATACTTGAGAGTGGCAAAACCCTGCTCCTCTGCCTTTAAATTCTCATGATACCATGTGCAAAAGAGATAACTTCAAAAAACTCCTAAATAGTTCTTTCTTCAAACCCCATAGTGATGCAAGCAAGGCTTTCTTATTCATCATCTTCTTACCTCCTACATCATTTCACATTGTTCTAACAGTGAAGTTCTCCTTATATTCTTACAAGCCAGCAGGGCTTGAAATCAATCCAGAAATCATTTTTGGAACCTTCACTGTACTAGAAATGCATCCTCTCATACTACTTTTCTTCATAGACAACCCTGAAGTGACCACTTGCACTAGAATGGAAAGAGAGGAGAAATCTGGGTAGTCCCCTCTCTTCACAGATGATGGTGCAGCCTATAATGAGAGCTGGCTGCCTCCTCCTGCCAATAAGCTCTTAGTTGAGCCACCAAGCCCTTACGGTGGCCCCCAGGTTGACCTTGGGAACTTGCAAGTTCTTGAAATGTTGAGCAAGCTCAAGGAATTGGCTGTGAACAGTGTTGCCCTGGATGCTTCTGGTGTGGGCTCTGTCCCAGAATTTTGAATGAGTACTAGTAAGGTTAAAAGGGACTTTATGTTTTCCTTCAGGAGCTCTAAAACAGGGGTCCTCAAACTTTTTAAACAGGGGGCCAGTTCACTGTCCCTCAGACCGTTGGAGGGCCGGACTATAGTTTAAAAAAAACTATGAACAAATTCCTATGCACACTGCACATATCTTATTTTGAAGTAAAAAAACAAAAAGGCAAAAACACCCGCATGTGGCCCGCGGGCCGTAGTTTGAGGACGCCTGCTCTAAAACAACAGTGTGCATTGTTTGGGAGTATAGATGCCTTTAGGACTCTGATGAAGGCTGTGGACCACTCATCTCACCCCAGCTTCAGATATAGAGATGCATGTGCACACACACACATTTACACAGCTTTGCACACTATTTTTGGGGATTCATGGATCTATGGATTCTCTGTGTAAGAATCAGTCTCTCTAACTAGAAAGTTCAACTTACAGTTAGTACTGCCTAAATTTGTGTAGCACTAAATGATTAATGACACTTTTGAAATAGCATTTGATCCTGAATAAACTCATGTGGTAGGTAATTTCCCCCACTACATAGATGTAAAATAACAGAAAATAATAATAGCAATAACATTTTTTTAGTGCTAACATTTATTGTTTGTTGGGTGCCAGGTGCTGTTTTAAATAGCTTACATGTGTTGACTCCCCTTTAAAATGTCTTTTTGAGGTAGGACATTTAACTCTATTATTAACTCTAGTTCAAAGGTGCGCAAATAAGGCAGGATAGTGGGGGCTCACAGAATCAAAGGGGGCTTGAGAACCATGCATGGGATTGAGTGGAATCCAAAGCATCATTCCTAGTTTGCAAATGAGTCTTCACTTTGATCAGCACACTTTCCCTATGAGGAACAATCTAACCAATTTAACATTTGAATCGCTAACACAAAATGCAGAGCCCAAGGGAGACTGTCCAATATTGGCCCAGCTTTTAATAGATAACATGCCCAACCCCTGGCAGAACTGGTCTCTATGGTTTCTATAGAGAGTGGCCAACTCCTGGGTTTATCTTTGTACTCATACAATACTTCATGAAGAACTAATTTTCCCAAAGAAATTGGGGTGAATTAGGAAGGAAGATTAAATAATCAACAGCTAAACATGATAAATGGACTGATGATGTGTTAATATCTCTTCCAATCCTGGGATTTTGTGACTCAGTGATTCTGTGCCATCCCTCGGTTGAGTAATTGAATGGATTAATGGCGATTAACCATTGCCATTAGTCCATGCCAAAGGTTCGGTGCCAGTAACTGGAACTGATGCTGCTGGGTCCACACCCTGGGCCCCAGGAGCCTACCACATGCTCTGGGAAAGGAGACAGGAAGCAAAGCCTGTTTTCCCTTTAAAAAATGGTTAACTGCCATATTAATGTAAGCTATTTTCATGGGAAAAGGATTTTATGTGTGGGGTGGTGGGCCATAGTAAAAACTTAATTTTATTTTTAATTAGCTGCTGGCTTTCCAGATGCCTATGGGCCACACTAATATGTAAAGAGAAAATTCGGAACTTGTTGCGTTTTTACAGGGAGTTTCTGTGTAAAATCAGCTCTTTGCTCTACTGTAGTTTTTCCTAGTACCGGTACTTTATCTATAGCCACACACACAGGGACTGAGTTTTCACTCAGGATACACCTCCTTATATATTCATGTTTTCATTCCAGATCTGATGCTTGTCCAGGGAGAGTCATGAAGACAGAATGCCCCACAAACATACACACTCCCAAACACTTTTTCCCCTTTTAGGGTTTCACAGTCAACACCATCCTGAGTAGCCACCTCAGCTAGGCAGCCAGATAGCAGCAGTTAGGGTGTCCCTAAGCATGTGGGACTAGAAGTAGCATGACAGGGAAGCAAGAACACGGCTCTGAAGCCAGACATGTCTGGCATCCAGTCAAAACCTCTGTTCATTTCTTAGAAATTATCTTTTCTCTGTGTTTTATTTTGGGTATTTTCTATCGCTCTGACTTCAACCTCATTGATCTCTGTTTCTGCAATGTCAGATCTGCAATTTATCCTTTCCAGTCTAATTATTTTTACCAGACATTACAGTTTTTATCTTTAGAAGTTTGATTTTTTTTATATCTTCCAGGTCTCTCAACTATTTTTTAATGTAAGAAATACAATTACAACAACTGTTTTAATGACGTTGATTGCTAACTCTAAAAACAGTGTCAGTTATCAGCCCATCAAAGCAAGTAGGTTTTCTCCACATTGCAGATCACATTCTCCTGCTCCTTTGCAAGCATGGTAGCTTTGATTAGCTATAAGACAATGTGAATTTTTTTAGTGTCAGTTGCTTGATATTTTTGCGTTCCTGTAAATATTCTGAGCTCTTCTCTGGGATGTAGTTTGATCCTTTCAGTTCCTGCCTTTATGATTTTTTTTTTAAGCTGCTCTGGAGCAGTGCTCAGTTAATTGGGTTAATTATGCCCCCATACTGAGGCACGCCTGTCCTGACACTCTACCCAGTATCCTGGGATCTAGGAGTTTCCACAGTCTGGCTACTGGGAGTACCAGGGATCCTGTGTGCGGCCAGCACTGTTCCCTAAGCCTTTAGTACTTTCTTCACACTCAGGTTGTTTACCCACATGCATTTACTTGACTCATCAGTCCTTTGCTGAGTACTTGAGGGGGGCCCTCTGCAAATCTCTTCCTGGGATTTCCTTTTCTCTTTATGCTTCTCTGCTCTGTCCTATGAAGTTAGCTGTCTTGGTATCCCCCTGGTTCTATTTCCTCACTTTAGGGCGTCAACTGCATTCTTCCCTTGTCCCCCTTGTCTGGGCTGCTGGCTGGGAATTCTCTCCAGGTAGTAAGTGGGGGGGCCTCACCTCATCTGTTATTTCTCTTAGGGATCTCTGTCTTTCATTGCCTGATGCTCAGTGTCTTAAAAAGTGTTGTGTTGTTTTATGTATTTTGTGTGGTGTGTGTGTGTGTGTGTGTGTGTGTGTGTGTGTGTGAGTGAGAGAGAGAGAGAGAGAGAGAGAGAGAGAGAGAGAGAGAGAGAGAGTTTCAGATCAGAGAGTAAATCTGGTTCCTGTTTTTCTATCTTGACCTAGAAGCAGAAGTATAATAATGGTAAATGAGGCATATGTTGAGGGTGGTACCACTCAAGGATTTTTATTCTCCTTGCATATTAGTTACTGATTTCACTCAAAAATAAAATTCCCAGAGTAAATTATTTTCATGTAGGTTAGTGCCCCTTCCTTTTTTCCTTCCCTTCCTCCCTTCCTTCCTTCCTTCCTTCTTTCCTTCCTTCCTTCCTTATTCCCTTTCCCTCCTTTTTAATGCAGTAATGGCCAGCATGTTTGGGAATGCTCATTTATTCACTTTCCCACAAATAATTGCTTAGCATCTACTAAATGCCATATACTTGGCAAGGCACTAGTGATATAAAGGGTGATGTGATGGTTCCTTCCTTACACTCACCATAATGTGGTTATTGACTAAAAATTACCCCCAAAGCACTCATGAGCCAATTTCTTGCATGTAGCCCATGAGTTGCTTCTTGAATGGGAAAAACAGATAAGAGAACATTTGAATAGCAATTCTTTTGAGCAATGTGTGGAAAAATAGTAGGTTCTCAATAAATATGTATTATTTGAATGGATGAATAAATGAATAACAGTTACTGCAAATTTAATAATTATATTGATGATTTTAGGACCATATTTAGCTCAATGTGGCTTGAAAGGATTGGAAATACTTTACCATCTAACTTGCAAAGCAGTTTATTTGGAACTGTATATTGTACCATCTTTATGCTCCAGATACTATGTTTGGCTTTGGGGCCATGGCAGTGAGTGAGACATGATTTCTAGCCTCTAAGCTTATGATCTAGAACTGTGCAAAGTGCTGGCTGTGTCAGAGCAGCTAGAAGGGTACTTTACTCAACACATTGGGTCAGGGGGGGACTTCCAAGAGAAGGTGATGGCTAGGTGCAGCCTGAACACATGATACCTTTGGTGAAGAGGCAGATTTTGAATGTATCTAGTTCTCCCAAGGCCTAAACTACAGTTTAGAAAGGTAGCGTCACTTTCATTTTCAGTGTCTGCTGTTCTGACAGCTTCCATATAAAACTGAGTGAGCTGTAAATGTGAAATCACCTTCCAATTAAGTGCAGTGCAATATTCTGGCAGTACCTGGTTGAAATGAAAACACCTAAAGTTCTGTTCCCTTTAATACCGAATCCATTAAAAAGGTATCCCAGCAGAGGGCTGAGAACCAAGGGCTAAGGTCTTAACAAATGCTTGTTTAATTGAATTGAGGACATCAACTTCAAGAGGTGGCCAGGAGAGACATTGGGGAATCTGCTGCCTCCCTCCTCTCAGTTCTGGGCTGCTGCCCGAGTTCATCTTTCTTCAGTTCGTCCAGCTCTGCAACAAAGAAGTGCTTCAGTTCAGCCGAGCAGCATCTTGCACGCATGCTGAGCAGGAGGGCTGTCGAGAGAGACCGTGTAGTAAATACAGAGCGCTCATTGAAATGCCAAGTGTCACTGCTTTGGCATTTAATTATCTGACTTGCTGGCAGCTGGAAGTAGGGAAGCAAGCAGGAAAAAAAGAAGAAAGGCAGTGAAGAGCAGAAGGCAGAACTGGACAGTGATCTGATGTAGACAGCCGGCCAGGAGCAATACTTTCTAGGCACATCCTTAAGAAAAACACTCACTTTGTATTGACCTAGAATTACCTACAGTTTTTGAGAAGAAATTTCAATTAAAATGCCTTCCAATATTTAGAAAAAAATCATCACTCAGGCCACATAGAGCACAATCAATGAACTCTTAAAATGAAGATAATTTTAGGTTATGTTCAATGTGGGCTGTCAAAGGTGTCGAAACACATAGTGAGGTCAGAAGGGAAATTAGAACAAAACAATGCTGGTCCTGTGGGAGCTCCGGCAGATTTGAATTAAAACGACTTGGCAGCCTGCTGGTCGGGTGGAGTAGAGAGACGTGGGCTCTCAAGGTAGCAAAGATTCTAATCCCAACTCTGTCACTTTGGGCATGAACTTGGGCGTCTCTGCCTATCAACACGTAAGTCCTCGCAGAAGCTTTCATTGAGTGAGATACTATGCTGGCCTAAAAGTCACTTTATTTCATGCCTAGCACACAGCTATGTACAGTAGGGGATATGTTTGAAAAATGTTTTGTTTTTTAAAGCAGCAGATCCCTTTTATTAGACTATTATACAGGGGACTTGTGTCTGAAACCAACAGGAAGGAGCTGGCTGCTCCAAGGAGTGCAGTTGGCCTCTCCCGACTCTAGACGCCTGCAGGTCTATCTTCACATGCCACCTTTTCCGGGAGACCTCCTCTGATCCACCCAACCTAAGCAGCAAGCCCTCCCCACCCCAGCCCCAACCTCTGGCATCCCTATCCCCTTGTACTCTGTCCTGTTTTTCTCCATAGTAGTCACTGTTATCTGCCACTCTGTATATTGATCTATTTGGTATTGGTCTGCCCTTTCCCCCCACCCTCACTGGAATATATGCCACATGAAGGCAAGGACTTGATCTGTTGTTCTTCACTCTGCCCCTAGCAGAGAGGTATACTTAGTACCTGGAACAAAGAAGGCACTCAATAATTACCTTTTTCAACGAATGACGCGTAAGTAATGACCAGTGTTGACATTACTGGTCATTACTTACATATGGTTCCTGCTTTGATAGTCTAGTCTTGCCAAAAAGACAGGAAATCAGGGAACTGCTGAACTTTGTGGTAAGTGTTTTGCTGGGTGAAGTATGGAATGTTTGGGAACACAAAGGAAGGCCTGTAACCCAGACATGGGAGATGGAGGAAGGCTTCCTGGGATAGGAAACCTGAGCACGTAATAGACAGAGGCACATAGAGGTTAAGTCACTGTCCCAAAGTCAGAAACACTGGAAAGTGTATTCAGAGCAATAAAATGGCCCTGACACAAAGGCCTTGATCTCTGTTCTGAACAGGTGATATTTGGCTATTGCAGAAATCAGTGTCAGTCATGCCAGTGGGGAGTCGGTACAATGGCGGCTACATCACTGAGCACTGACCAGAACAGGACTTCCAGGGATTAGGTCCAGGGAATGTTCACAGTATGCTGGAGAGTGATAGACTATAGAGGAAGTGGAGTTGAAATTATGGATCTGTAGGATGCTGGGAAAGTGATAGCAGCAGGTTTGGTTTTTTTTCAGGATCTGATCCAGGAGAAGGTGCTTCTAAAAGAAATATTCCCTGCTCAGGTATTAACACAGTGGCTGTCCTATATGCAAAAATACTTTAAAATACAGATACTTTGATCTAGGAGTTCCAGTTCTAATAATTTATTCTAAGATAATTTATTTATTTATTTATTTATTTATTTATTTTTAAAATATATTTTATTGATTTTTAACAGAGAGGAAGGGAGAAGGGATAGAGAGCTAGAAACATCGGTGAGAGAGAAACATCGACCAGCTGCCTCCTGCACACCCCCCACCGGGGATGTGCCCGCAACCAATGTACATGCCCTTGCCCGGAATCGAATCTGGGACCCTTCAGTCCGCAGACCGACGCTCTATCCACTGAGCCAAACCGGTTTCGGTATAAGATAATTTATTTTTAATTATTTATTTTTATCCGACAGAGAGAGAGAGAGAGAGAGAAGAGAGAGAGAGAGAAATTGATCGCCTTGACTGGGAATTGAACCCACAATGTTTTGGTGTACTGGATGATGCTTCAACCAACTGAGCCACCCAGCCAGGGCTAAGATAATTTATCCTATATAATACAGGCAGTCTGTGGATTACGTCGGACTCGATGTACGTCGTTTCATGGTTACGTCGCCATCTCCCATTTATTTATAAAAAAAAGAAAAGTTCCATCATTTCGACGTATGTACATATGTGCTTTATGTTTTTTATTATTTATTTACCACAAGTAAAGGTCAGGAATTGTTATCTTTCTTATAAATTTTTTTTACTGTTTCACTTCATCACTGCTGTGTATGTGCTCCATGTGAGTGATGTAGGTGCTTAGGTAGGTGGGTTACGACTTATGGCAAAAATCGTGTTACATCGCGCCGTAGGAACGGATCTCCAATGTAACCAGAGGACCTACTGTAAAAGCATAATATGCAAATTGACCAAATGGCAGAATGGTTGGCGGGGGGCAGGGCCAGCGAGCAGGCAGTGCCGGGCCAGCCAAGGCGCATGCCAGAGGGCAGAGGGAGGGGGACAGCGATGTGGGGTGGGGTGGTGGTGATCAGTGGTGGCAGAAGGGCTATGGGGGGTGGGGGCGGCTGCTTGCCAGCCTGTGCCATCCCCTGATTGGCCCACCCAGTTGCCTCCCGCAGAGGGAGGCCAGACTGCAGCTTAGGCCCACTCCCCGGATGTTAGTCGGACATCCCCTAAGGGCTCCCGGACTGCGAGAGGGTTCAGGCAGGCTGAGGGGACACCCCCCCTACCCCCCAGTGCACGAATTTTCATGTACTGGGCCTCTAGTTTTAACATAATAATTATTTTTTTGTGTGTGTAGTACATGTTTACGGATAGAGAGTACATATACTCTATATTAGGATTAATATGTATAGAAAACATACACATGTCATAGCAAAATAACTGGACTAAATGTCCAACAAGAGGGTTGAGTAAATAATATGGATAATCCATCCAGTGGAATATTATGCAGTTATTAAAAACAATGATTTTGAGATACATAGTATGTGCTGCTTAATGTTGGGGATATGTTCTGAGAAATGCATCCTTATTGTGTTGTGTGAACTCCACAGGTTGTACTTACACAAACCTGGATGCTATAACTACTACGCAAGTAAGCTATATGGTATAGTCTGTAGCTCTGAATCTATAAACCTGTACAGCATGTACAGCACAAATTAAGTCAAGCACAAGAGGAAATGATGCAATCAAGAGAAAGATAAACATGAGATATGGGATGAGATAAACATGAGATATAAACATGAGATATGGGGCTGCTGCTGGCATAACATGGCCTACCATTTTCCAGCAAATTGTCATTAATAAGTAGAAAAGGCACACTTTAAAATAATGATAAAAAGTATACATAATAAATACATAAACCAGTAGCATACTCATTTATTATCATCATCAAGTATTATGTATTACACATAAATGCATGTGCTATACTTTTATACAACTAGGGGCACAGTAGGTTTGTTTACACCAGCATCGCCACAAACACATGAGTAATGTGTTAGATGGCTATGATATCACTAGGCAATAGGAATTTAAGCTCCATTATAATCTTATGGGACCACTGCAGTGTATGTGTCCATTGTTCATGAAGATAACAACCATAAATTATTAAGCCAAAAACCTTACAACATATATAGCATGATTTTATTTTTTTAAGTAATGTGTGTATATGTTACAAAATATTTTATAATGTTTTTATGCAGTCAATACATTTTTATTCATGTAATAAAAATCAGTGGAAACTGCTCTGGCTGGTGTTTCCAGTGGTTAGAGCGTCAGCCCACAGACTGAAGGGTCTTGGGTTCAATTCCTGGTCAAGAGCTTGTACCTGGGGTGAGTATGGGAGGCAACCGATCCATGTGTCTCTCACATTGATGTTTCTCTCTCTCTCTCTCTCTCTCTCTCTCTCTCTCTCTCTCTCTCTCTCTCTTTATATATACTCCCTCTTCCTACTCTCCTACTCCCTCTCTTCCTTCCCCTCTCTCTAAAAACCAATAGAAAAAATATCCCCGGGTGAGGGATTAACAACAACAAAATTCAGTGGAAAGAAATACAATGATAAATATAGACACTGTCCCCCTCTCCGCCCTCCCCCCCCCCCCCCCCCAAGAAACATCTAGACCTTTGGCAACAGTTTTCCCTGAGTGTTCGCAGCTGAGAGTGAACTCCTCCAGAAGGCGTTCACCTCCCCTCCTGCCCAGGTCAAGTCTTCCCTCCACTCCCCTGTGAGCTTTTTACAAGAAAAGCCTGTCTGTCAGCACTCAACCCAGACTGCCATTTGTCTTCTCAGGTTTAGAGCAGTGGAGGGTGCGCCCAGCAGCGTGAACTGGCCTTTGCTGTCATGAAATGTTACTGTTTTACACTCACAAATAAAAGTTAGCAGCATTTCATTGCTGTGCGGTGTGAAATCAGACCTCTTAACCAGCTGGATGCAACAGCCCGGCATAGAAATGGCGATGACTGCTAGTGTTCGTGGTTCAATTCAATTAGGAATATGTTTTCCTCCTCTTTGGTGAAAGGGGTAGTCGAGATGAAATGCCTCACAAACTTCTGAAATATGTACTTGTATAAAAGAACTATTAAAGTAGAGTAACATCTCTATGATCTTTGAACTAAGCCGCCATTCTGCCATTATTGATGTAGCTGCTTTAAGCCGTCTAATTAAAATCGGAGTGACAGATTTGTTATTGAAAATCTGAAACCCAGCTCACATCCCGCACAGCACATCTGAGCAGGGTATATATCTGCTGTTTTGATGGGCTCTCAGAATTGCTAAGCTGTGGCGGGTGCCAACAGGAATTCAATAAATCTTTTCTTTTCTTACCGAGCAGCCCTCATTAGTCTTTTTAATAATAGCACTAGTGAATATCAACTTCAGTTCTTCAAAATAAATTAAGTGTGTCCATTAGGGTTGTAATTATAGCATCAGATAGGAGTTTATTCTGCTACAAAGAGATGGCAAGGCAGATAAGAGCCAAGAGCACTCCTCTCGGCCCTTACATTGCAGACATTGCTTTGTGCATAAATGTGGATCTAATAACTGGCCTGGGGAGGGGTGGCCTATCAGAGTCTTTGGTCCTCTGAACCGACAGCATTTCCCCCCACTTGGAGCTCTGAGCATACGGTATCAAGTGGTGTGAATTCTGCAGATATGAACGAACTAAAAACTGGTCACCAATGAGCAGCCCACAGTTCAGAGCCTGCTAAACTAACTCCGTAAACCTCGGAGTAGGAGAACATGACAGAAGGCTGTGTTATCTGAAAATTTAGCTATTTTTTTTAACTAGCTGGAGCCATCTGTCATGGTTATTCAGATTCAAGGGCTAACTTGAACGGAAGGCATTGCTAGGCGATTAAACACGTTCTCTCAAAATATTTTCATACCTGTCTTTTCCTCTTGTCAGAGTTTTATTTTGTTTCCCCCCCCAAAGATGTCACCTAAGTTTTGTTTTTTTAAGTTTCTGTCTTCCTTGCCATGGGGAAACTTTGTTATTTTGTTGGTACTGAAGAATGGAGTGGGATGCAGCAGACGAGTGTGTAGTGTATGAAGTTTATTCTGGATTTCTGGGTCTCACAGCCTTATACTGTAGTTCTCAGTCCTCGTTGAGCTGTCTCAATATTCTAAATAGATCCTTAAGAGATTTCTGCAAAGTTGGCAGAGGGTGACATTTAAACAGAGACTTTATCCTCTCATGCCCAGGAAGGGGGAGGAATTATTGAGCAGAAAAACTGAGCAAGGGGGCAGAAGACTGCATTTCATAGAAAGACTCTCCCATCACTTTTGTGTCATTTGTTACTTTTTCACTTTCTTTCTCCAATTCGGAATAAACGTTCCTGTTACTTCCTGTGTCATGAACAATAACAGATTTTGGAAGCTCTATCCTTTTGGGCAAGAATGGAAATGAAAAGTTTGAAAATATATTTAACTTTTAAAAAATATGTGTGGAAGGTAACCTCCATCCCTTTCCATCTTCTAACTTCATTATTAAAAGGAAAAATTCACGTGTTGATGTGAAGGCAACTGGATGTCATTTCCCTATAAATAGTACAAAGCATATGGGGGCAGAATTGCATTTGTCACAAATTGTCAAAATATTTTTTAAGAAACCAAAATCTTCTAAGGATGGTTCCAAATGTGCCTGATTTCCCTGAGTAGTGAGCAGCACAACCTTTACATTAACAGCTATATTTATAAATACACATATGGCCCACCAGGGTCTGATTGGCTACTGATGAGCCAGAGACAGAATTATGATGTATCACCTACATGGAATGTAGTCATTGTGTGAGTGTTTTTTAAGTTACTGATTTACCTTAGCAGTTTTCACCTAATTTATCTATGCTTATCGACAGGTGCAATTTGTTAATGCAGGCTGTGGAAGCAAAGTGGGGTCATTATGTGTCTTGATGTTGTTTGTGAGGTCATCACATGATGACAGCATTTTCCTGGTGAATCTGTGAGACTTGTCAAGACGAACAACAACCAGAAACATAAGAGATACAAATGTGTTGATTTGGAAGAGTGCAGGTGAAACCTTAATTGTTACTGCTTTCTAATCTATTTTAGGCACTTGGAGAAGTTTAAAAAATAAGCACCTATAAGGTGCTTTGAGTTTCTCAAAAAAGAGATGCCATGAAAATACAAAAACAAAATAGCATGTCCATCCAGAGGGCAGCTATGTTCCAGAAAGTACCAGAAGTCCACTGTATTCCAGAAAGTCAAGTGCCCCCAAGGTTATCTTGACACTGCAGTAGGTTCTTGCTAAATAGCGTTCTAAAAGTATTAGTAATATTTTTCACTGAACTTAGGGACCATGCTTTTCAATTTCTTAAAAGAGAATGCCCTCTTTTAAAAAAGTTAAACACAACCCCAGCCCTCCCCTCCCTTTCTGTGCTCTTGGGTTGGGTGTCCCTGTCTTGCACTTCCCTCCTCTGACTTCTCACTTCCTCTAGTGTTGAGAATCTTCTTGGCTGCTGGGTTAGAACCAGCTTATCTCCACCAGCCAAGAAGATTTTACAGAGCTGGACTCGCCAAGGTTTGTGTTACAGAAATGAAAGTTATATTTCTGTGTTCAGAATATGAGATTATAATATTGAATGCCCTTTTTCAAATTACACTGCAACCCCAGGAAATTGTCATCTTCTGCCACCCTAGCTGAGAATCACTAATTTAGGAGGCTTCTCTCCCCTCTCCTACTTCTTTCTCATCCTCCATGTGCATTATTATGTTTCCTAAGCCCATCACCTTTTCTTTCTGTTTCATATTAGCATTTCTGGTGGCTTTTTGAAGCACTTCTGGCTGCTTTTTGATTCCTGAATATTCACCTTTCTCTAGCTGATGACATTAAAGGACATTTTCCCATACACTAAGACAATGGAATTGCCTGAACAAACTGCATAGCTTTGCAAGTGAGTTCATTTCTTTTTCAACTTCACAGGCACAGTGAAATGTGTAAATAAGGACTTTAATTTTCCCTCAGCTGCAATCTATAGTCTTTAACACTTCCAAGGTGGCAAAAACATATGAATGCTGTTCTTTTTAAACCCCTAATAGTTTCACTGTAAATTCCCCATGTACTCTGCCCTCTGTAATAGTGAGTGATTGCTTTCTCTCAAGGTACAATTGGAGCTGATTGACTTTTAGAGAACAGGAGAGGCCACATGTGTCTGTCTGTAGGGGAGTTTTCCATCCCTACTCAATGCCTTAACGACATCAAAATCACCAAGAAACAAAAATTTCAAATTAGACTCTTTATGGAACTACTTCTTATATGTGTGGACAAGGTAATCCAGAAGCTTTCCTTGAATAGAAACACAACTCCACAGTTAGCTGTGCATCAGAGGGAGGTTCCAGATCCAGAAATTAATTAATGAAGAAGAAAAATGGTGAAATTAATCATGGTCCTTTTATATTCATTTATTTGTCGAGAGCAGTAGAAACCATTCATTAATTTACTCAAACCTACTTCCTGACCTGCCACTGTACGTAATTCATAAAATTTCATATTGAGAAAGAAAAAAAAAAAGGTGCAAATCCAGAACTCTTTACTCTGTTTTCATGTACGGTGGGGAAGGTCTTGAAGAGCTTTACACTTCTCACTTGCAAAATAAAGTAGAAATGAGTGAGAATTTGTACCATATGTCTACTTAATTTTTCACACTGACAGGAATCACAAGGGATCTGAGCTTATAAAAGTCTCGATTTTTATAAGAAGTTTCTTTTCTGTTAAGAAATCCCATCCAGGTCTGTGAGGCTTGAGATGGATTACAATAGAAAAGGTGTTTGGCTTTCAACAGCAAAGTAAACATGTAAAAGCTTACAAAAATAAAATAGTGAAGACTTGCATGTTTTCCCTTTCTTAATTATGTACTTGGAAATGGTGTATATTTTTCAAGCTGTTCTTCCATGACTGTCATTTTATTTTTAACTATTATACGGCAGTTGCATTCTTGTTTTGATATTCTTGGTTTTATGTTATCAGAGATATTTATTTCTTGGGTCTAATTTGCTTCTCACCAAGATTCAACAATTATTAACATTTCCTACAGATGCTTCACCCATCCCTTTTTCTTTTATTTCTAATGTATTTTAAAGTAAATCCCATCTAGAATGCCATTTCATTCCTGCATAATTCAATGTGCATCTTAACAGTATATAGGTATTTTGTTACATAACCACAATGCTATTATCAGATTTAGAAAAATTGCCCTTGGGTTTTCTAAAACACACTCAAATTTTTAAAATTAAATTTTCAAAATTAAATGTTCTCAATTGCCTCAAAATCAATGCAGGAGGGGAATGTATTCTGAGGACAAGGAAGTTTTCCCATTTGGAACCTTCTCAGATTCTTTCCTATATGTCTTTCCCTTGATTGATTTTTTAAAAATAATTTTTAACTACAGTTAACATACAATATTATGCTAGTTTCAGGTATACAACATAGTGATATGATACAATCTGCATGAAGTATCACCATCCAGGGAAGGTTACTTGAGCTTTGGTGCCCCATTTGAAATAACATTTTTTACAGGCTTAAGTGTGAATATAAAAAATAGAGTAGTTATAGTGTTCCCATTAGGTAACCTCTTGCCTGTCATGCTACTGTGTGTACTGCAGATTAATTCATTGTGTTTAGACTCAGATTTGCATCTTGGTGGTCCTGGTGCCAGGAGGGCCTGAGCGTATCAGTTGCTTCAGTGTCTTAATTGTGTAAAAGATCTCTTTTCATTTCCCTTTCTCTCTGCTTCTCACAAACCTATTATTAGTTGCCCAAAATCACTTATGTAGAATTTTCTCATTTCTGTAAAGTGCTATGTTTAGGTGTAAATGATAACTGCATAAACATCAGATAATGACTCCTTTTCTTATGCTGGTCCAGTTTTATCACGACCCAGTCTTGCTTTGTGTCAGTGGCCCCATTAAAACATAAAATAGAATTCAGCTTCAAACTCCTTATGTAGCTGACATCAGACCTCACCATGGCTCTGTTTTTTGGTGACAAAGTGTTTCTCCTCCCCTCCGCTTGCTGTCCCTCCCCTCCCCGCCCCTCCCCTCTCTTTCTTATTTATTTCTTTCCATTCTTTTTAAAAATGTTATTCCAGAAGACCAAGGTCATATTGCAGAGCAAATATAGCCAACTTTGAATCTCTGAACTTACTTTGACTTGGGAAATATTTATCTTCTCATCCTTCTCTCTTTAATTGCCAGCTTTGTACTAGGATGGTTACTTGGTAAATGTTCTCAGAAGTTTAGAAGAAGTTGAACTGGGGTGAGGATGGTATATATTTCAGTGATCAAAGCAATCTCAGTTTCTGCTCCCACAAATAATTTTGTATCACCATGTTCTATGATATTTTGGGTCAGATAATCCTTTATTGGTGGCTGTCCTGTGCATTGAAGGGTGTTTAGCAGCATCCCTGGCCTCTATGACTAAATGCTAGTATTGCCCCCCGCCCCACCAAAGTCCCCCCACACAGCTGTGACAAGTTAAAAATGTCTCCAGGTGTTTAAAAATGTTCCTGGGGAGGCAAAATTGCCCCTAGTTGAGAATCACTGGATGTAGCAGTGGTGGTCTCTTATTTCTATACTTTTTTAGAAGATGGCTATGGCAAACTTTCAGATTGATAAAAGTGTGATTTCCCCATTTCCAAATAATGTATTTGTTTTCCCAAGTTGACTAGAAATGAGGAAAATTTGCATTTTGGACTCTGTGTTCCATAAATTATCAGAATTTTCTGTCAAAGAAAAATCAGAACTATTTATCGTCTTATAATATAAGGACTGTAAGATCAAATTACTTTTGCCTTTTTTCACCATTAGAATATCTTATTTATGACCACTTTATTCCCCAGGCTTTACCAGCATCCATGGAACAGCCAGGGCCTTGTTGACTGTCCGCTTTAGGAAGAAGGAGAGCTTATGCAGAGGATCTGTGCCAGATATTTGGTGGTTATATATGTATAGCAGCTCAAAAAACCACCCTTACTAATTGTTTTCAAATTACTTATTGCCAGCTTTTTGCACTTAAGCACAGACGAAAGCTAAAACAAAATCACTGACTTCCTGGTTAAGAGTGAGGGTGTGTGAATGAAGTGCGTGTTATTCATTTGGAATACAAAATAACTGTATAATTCTAAATATGATATTTTATCCTAGGTAGCATTTATCCACCAATTTGCAAGACATATCCCCAAACAGGAAATGGCAGGATCAATTTTAAGCCCCTCATCTTACTTCCTTTCCTGAAAGTATACTCTGAAAACACCCCTTTTTGAACTTCGTTCAATTTCTGGACAGAGGTGCTGATTGCCTAAGTTTCCAGTCGTCAGGAGTGACTATGAAAGCAACCATTTGGGCTTCTAACAAAGCAGGCATGCAACTTAGAAAGGAAGGGCCCAAGTGATTTTGGTTAATTCACACAGCAAGCTGAGTCCTTCACAGGCCTTCTATTTGGTTGGGAAGAACGAAAGAGTTATTCTAGGCTTTCAGAAGCTTCGGCACAGAAAACACACACACACACGCACACACACGCACACACGCACACATGCACACACACACACACACACACAAACACCACTATTAGGCATAAGCAACAATCAGACTGGTCCATAGTTCTTGAGACCCCTGCCTTGATGGAATTGATTCTGATGACCTTATCTCATTTCTGATCAAGTCAATAAATGGCTGTGCATTTGGTATGTCAAAGACCTAAAGAGGATTTCTTTTGGGTGGGAACATTGGGCATCAATAAATTCTTTCCTTGGACCTTCTCTTCTTTGGAGATATTTTCTGTCAGATACAGGGAATATGCAGGACTTACTCCCTTTGAACTTCTGCATTTCTAACCTGAATGTGGATTCTCAGTAACCTTTTTTTTTTCAAAGAAAGAATAACATTGGAAGTGAGATTGATGTTCCAGCCTTCTGTGCCTTCACTTTGTGCTGACAAATTAATTGTCTGTTTTACCTTCTTTGAACAGTGAGGCTCTGTTCGGTGTGCCGGGTCACATGCATTTCATTACACTACACCTTGGAAACAAAAGGAAGCTTTGGGGTAAAAATGAACACAAAGATGAGTCAAGGGTTTGGCTTGAGTTCTGTGACTCAAACACGGACAAGTCATTGGTCCTGACAGTCTGTCCTGTGACACAATGGAAAAGACCTGTGGCAAGCCATGTGGATGAAGCCCAACACATTTTCCAAGCGGTATTTCATCTTTAGACTCTGTGGAGTCATATTTAAATTTGCTCACTCACTCATATTTAAATTTTACCCAGACAGCCCAGTCAAAATCCCAGTGGATGGAATAACTGCCTAAATATACCAAATGTATTTGATATTTCAGACATTCTTATCTGGGATTAAAGGTTGAATTTTTATTTATTTATTTATTTTTTAGGAATAATGATGAAATATTCTATTTCTTGATCCATGTGATGATTACACAAATATGTTCAATTTGCAATAATTAATTGAGCTAAATGCATATCACTTGTATGGTTTCCTGGATGTAATGCTTAAATTAAAAGGTTGATTTAAAAAAGAATAATGATGAAGTCAACAAGAGTAACAAAAGTTCATGAAAGGGGGGAAATCTTACCCATGGGAAGAAAAGGACACAAGAAACTTAGCACCTTAGTGAGCCTCCAGATAGGCGTCTGTGTAGTTGAGTCAAACATCTTTGCAAATGTACCTCCATTAAGCATTTTTTATAGGAGGCTTATCACAAAATATGTGTTTTTTATATATGCATATAGTCACCATTTCATTTTATGATGCTGAAATACTGTTGTTTTTTAAGTTTTTTATTGTTGCTTTTCTGGTAAGTCTTCTGTCATATTTAATTAGACTACACTGGGTATTGAGAATAATGGTGTTGGACTCTGTATCATTTTCTCAGCATCACCATAAGTCTGAGCATTTACCGTATCTCCACTATTCCTTTCAGTCAGGAAAACTTTAAGAGCCAATGAAAGATGGGGTTTTGTCCTGAATATCCTGCTACTCCTACTGCATGATAAAAGCACATTGTCAAGGTCTTCATTCCCTACACCTGCACTGTAACTTTGAAATCCAATTTTAAAACCCCTTAAGTTAAAACCTTGAGAACTCCACAATCCACAATATTTTAGCCCACACATTTGGTAAAACCATATGAATTTAGACTTATGGTGAAGAGGGAGGAATAAGAAAGCTAACCTGAGTTAATGGAAAATGTAATTATACTTTTAAAGATATAATTTATGGGATTTTTCTTTTCAAACAGCAAAGCAATATTTGCTCACAACAATGTCCAAAGTATTTTCCTCACCTCCTGCCCCCAATTATCCTACCTTTAAAAATAGTAAGTCTGCACAATTTGGTGCATGCCTGTCTGTACATTCTTGATGGGTATAGAAACATACAAACATATGTGTGTTTTTCCTTACAAAAATTGGATCATGCCAGGCATATTTTTTAGCCCATTGCTTTTCCCTTTCAGCGACATAATAGGACATGTCTCTAAGTCTGTTTATGTAGCCCTAATACATTCTTCTTAATAGCCACATCACAGCCTATAGTATTGATGTATTATAACTGAGGATTCAGGCTGTGTCTGTTTTTTCTGCAATAAATACACTGCAACATTAATTCTCATATGCTAATATTGGTATTTCAGTAGGATAGAAAACTTTGAAAGAAAAGTGGGTTTTAAAAACTATTATGTAAATATAATAATTGAAAATGAGTTAGCCAGGTGCTGGCAGACAGGGATCCTTACTGGGCTTCTTTACTAAATGCCCAAGAAGGATTACACGTACTGTATCAAATCGTGTACCTGACTGAGGAGTCTTTAAATGTCAGTTCTTCGCAGAAAATAGATTACAGGTTGCCTGGGGCTGTTGTGGGAACAAAGATTAACTGTAAATGGGCATCTGGAATCTCCTTGGAATTATGAGAATGCTCTGATTAGATTATGGTGAGAGTTGCACAACTCAGTAATTTTACTAAAAGTCATTGAATTATACTTTTAAATTGGGTGAGTTTTTATGGTATGTAAATTATACCTCAATAAAGCTGTTTAAGAGGTACAATTTTAAAGCACTTCATGGGGCATCTTTTTTTATATCATCAATTAGTGTTAACTGAGAAAAAGCTTTGCTTCAATAAAGTCAATTTTAGCCCACCAACATCTGTTTGATTTATTAAAGTCAGAATTCTTGGAATTTGCTCAATAAATATTTTCTGCATTTAATTGAGTAAACTTTTTTGTTCCTGCAATAGTCATTTTCCAAGATGACATTGAAGAAAGCCATAATCTTATTTAGACATTGATGATAAATTTTATCAATCCTGTTTAGTCATTATTCCACAGTTATATAGTGAGCACAGAGTGTGTGCCAGGCACTGTTCTGGTAATTTGGGATATACTAGTGTTTAAGAAAGTTGAAGATCCCTGCCCTCTTAGAGCTTATACTCTAGTTTAAAGTCTAAGAAAGGAGAGAAGCCAACTCTTCATGTTGTAAAGAAGGATTTTTTCCAAACCAGTTGCCTGGGTTTCTTTTTAAAATTTAGATTCTGGTTCAGTAGGGATGGGGTCTGGAATTCTGGGTTTATATCAAGGTGTCAGGTAATGCTGATGCTGCTGGTCTGAAGACCATACTTTGTTGGTGTTTTTAAAATATATATATTTTTGTTGATTTCAGAGAGGAAGGGAGAGGAAGAGAGAAATAGAAACATCAGTGATGAGAGGGAATCATTGCTTGGCTGCCTCCTGCACATTGGACCGAGCCCGAAACCCATGCATGTGCCCTTGACTGGAATCGAACCTGGGGCCCTTCTGTCAGCCGGCCAATGCTCTATCCACGGAGCCAAACCGGCTAGGGCTGAAGACCATACTTTGAAGAGCAAGGTTGTAACATACAATGACATGCCATGTACACAGTGATCATGGTAACATGGTTGTGTATTTCATGCCCTGTGTTCTCTCCAAATCCATCCATTTACTGGGATCCAAATAAAACAGCACAGATGGGAGTGGGAGGGTTGGTGCCCAATAGTTCTTGGTCATCACCTGGTACCTCTTCAGCATGTCTTTGTTGGATGAGAGATGTGCTGTCCACTGCAAAGAGTAGGAACATGGCTAGCTCCTCCTTCCAGTGTGCTAGCCTTCCCATCCACATGTTTGATCCAGAGGTTAAGTAGCTTGAATTTTTCTTCAGAGTTTTATAACTCTTCTATAGACTCTTGATGATTAAAACACAGGATGTGACTAAAAGTTACTAACCAGTGGATTATAGTGATTGAGTTAAGAAAGAAAACTAATATTTCTTGAGTGTGTACATGTAAGCATCCTGTGATGCTTAAACCTTAGGAGGGATTTATTTTTTTTTTTCATTTTCAAGAATGAAAACTGTGGTCCTCAGCATCTTTTGATGATTCCCCCCTCCCCTCCAGTTTGTCCAAGATTGCACAATGGGTAGTTAGCAGAACTAAGATAAGAATAGATGTTTTTGTATCCTACTTCCAAGAGGCAATGACACCCTAAGCCTCATACCCTGCTGGAGCATTCTTAGTTAAAGAAAATTTCCTGTCTCTTAAGATCTCCCTCAATTTTCCCAACTTTTGAAGTTGAAGCTCCATAATTTCCTTTAAAATATTACTTCACCCTCATGCCTCACTACTACCTAGAAATTCTGAAAATACATGGGCCTTGACCTTGTCTGTTACAAATCATTTCACCCAATAACCTTTTGTGAAGACAAAATATGAAAAGATTCTTTTCCTGTCTCTTGTTCTTTTCAAATATTCCAGCATGACAGGCAAGGTATGTCCTGAACACAGGCGACTTTAGAAATATGGAAACATCATCTGATGGGGAATAATTGATTCTTGTTATATGCCAGATAATATTTTTTGGCTAGTCATCTTCAGAACATCAGATTTAATTAAATGTAGTTGCTAATTAAAGTACAGATGTGTGATTGAATTCCTGGGAAATTAAAAAAAGAAAATTTCAAATAATAAGTAAAATTCTCTTCATATGCTTCCCCCTTTTGGTAATGTCTTGACCTTCTGTCAAATGCAGTGCAAAGAAAATGTAATTAATGCAAGGGTGTTTTGCACGCCCAGTAATAGATTTTCCCATTGAAACATAACCTTTCTATGATGCTTCTGTTATTACTGGCTGTCAGATGAAAATTAAATGAGCCCGCTCTGAGCTTCAGATTTATCTTTCTGTCTACAAAAGGCTATGTGAGAGTCTGAGGAGATACATAGTTCTCACTGATGATTCTATAAATTAGTCCCATCCATCTTCAGTAAACACAACACATCCTCTCTTTGAAGCTAATGGCTGGGGCCAGCAGTGACTGCGCAGCCCAGTACTCTCTTCGTCCTCTGCTTGAAAACACCTCCAGCTACCAGAACTCCTCCCAGCTAGTGCACCAGTGCAGTAGTTTATTTAAAACATGGATGGCAGCCCTGGATGGCATTGTTCAGTGGTTAGAGCATTGGCTCCTGCACTGAAAGGTCTCTAGTTTGAGTACCCGTCAAAGGCACATATTTGGGTTGCATGTTTGCTACCCAGCCCCAGTCAGGATGCATGCAGGAGGTAGTCAGTAGATGTTTCTCTTTCACATAGATGTTTCTACTCCTCCTCCTTCCCCTCCTCCCTTCTCCCCTCCCTCCCTTTCTTCCATTCTCTCTAAAAGTCTCAGGTGAGGATTAACAAAACAAAGCAAAAACATGAATGGCATCCTGAAGCAGTTTGGAAAACAGCACCCAGTTTACAGTGGGATATTGTGTTTGGTGCATCCAGCTTCATCGCAGTCAGATTCAGAAATAAAACTGACAGCTGACTTAAGGGCCTTTCATGCACTACCTCTGAGGGGCTTGTCTTTCTGTACTGCAAACATTGACCTTGGTTGTCTCCCCAAGGGACAGACCCCCACCCCACCCACTGAGGCCCCACAACAATATTATCCATCTGGGTTGGTAAAGATGTTACCCTCTCTTTTACTTGCCTTTCTGAAGCTGAGCCACAAAGCAGACTCTTAAACGTCCCTCTGCTTTATGACTATGAAACCTAGGATTAAGGAGAAAGCCTCCTTTAGTCAGCAGTGTTGATGTCTGTGCTAAAGGATAGTCCCGAGGAGAACACAGCTGACTTGAATGCTGGCTGAGTCACCAAGGACTCAGAGATGGGATCCTACTTAGCCAAGCACCCACAAGTCTCCATTTCCAATGATAAGTCAGGCTTCACAGGGGTGAGGAGTTTGACCTCACGTCCTATGGGAACAAGCACATCCCCAGCAGGGCCAGAAATACCGCGGGAGCAGTCCTTGCCTCAAGCTCCCAGCACTTTCGCTGCCAGTTTTGTTCAGAGCTCCAGAAGTGCAGGGGATGTGCGAACATGTCACATTAATGAAAAACACAGCTAAACATTTCAGAACCTGCAAAAGGGTTCCATCCCAGAAATGAGCAAAGGTTTGGGAAGAGCCTTATTTATTTATTTAGTTATTTAGTGAGGTTTCTTCCTCCTCCATAGATGCAAAAATAAGTCTTTCAAAGAACATGAATATTTGAGGCATTTGGCAACACGCAGACTCTGGCAACCTCTCCGTATTTATAGCATGTAATTATACTTGCCTTTATATGTGTGTCCTTTTCATTACAGAGCCTAACATGGTCTTTTGTGAAATTCCAGTTATTGATTAGCACTGGCAACTCTGAAATGTGGCTTTTTATGCATCATAAATCTTTCTTTTTCCCCTTCTTAAATCACAGCAGATCTTGTTGGACATTTGGGGAGAAAACAACTTAAAATTCACATCCCAGATCTTGGCTGCCAATTCAGAACTTTGTTACTTTGAGATTTGCCAAGTTTCTAGCTCACTCCTTGCTTAAGTGCAGCTTGGGGGTGGGGGATTCCTGTAGTTAGAGTAAAACCTGAGTGACATCACTCAGACTCAGCTAAATTGGTGGCTCCCATGGAATCTTGGCCTTCACATCCCTCCTACCCCTCTTTTGGTTTCTCCTCTCCTCACTGCCCCTCAACCCAACCTACAAGTAAGTTCTTAAACTAAAAGCAAACAAAAAACTGCTCAGAGGCATGACATCAGTGACCAACTATGAGCCTATCAGATTTGTTTGAATAAATGTAAGTAAACAACCAAGAACTTGGCCTTTTTCAGGAGATTTAATCCTTTTGCCAGTTGTATACTTAATGGTGTTAATTTTCATTAGGGAACTGGTGCCCCTTTTAAAGGGAGACAATCAGTATTTCTGGGGAAGAAACTAATAAGGCCTGAGCACAAGCACCAACTATTTCCAGCTTTCCTTTTTTTTATTTATGAAAGCTATTGTGTCTAATCCATAGTGCAACCAGGAAAATTTAGTAGCAGCTCCTTACTTTAAACACAGTTATATTTAGGGTTGAATGTCTTTAGGAAGAAAAGAACAGAAGTTCTTTTTTGTTTTTTTTTTTTTTAATTACTTAAGGTATCACATATTTGTCATCACCCCTCCCCATTCCTATCCCAAACTCCCCCCCACGCATGCCCCCATCCCCCTGTTGTCCATGATCACTTGTTAGGCTCATATGCAAGCACACAAGTCCTTTGGTTGATCTATCTCCCTTGTCCCCACCCTCCCCTACCTTCCCTCTGAGGTCTGACAGTCTGATCAATGCTGTTCTTGTTCTTCAGTCTATGTTGTTCATCTTTTCCCCTAGATGAGTGAGCTCATGTGATACTAGGAATACACTTATAGGAACCGAAAATGAGACAAGCAATAATGGTTATGCTGAGAGGCAAATGAATCAGTCTATAGTGAGTTTCTTTCTGGGCCAACAGTTCTTTTGAGTCCCAATTTCTATGTCCAACAGTTGTTTATGTGTACATAACAGCAATGATATTTCAGTTCTGGATGGTGGACAAATGGTGGTAATGCAGATCCAACCCTCTCTGGTTTGGTCCTGGGCAATCTGCAGTGACACACATCTGCTGACTGCTAGTATGGCAAGGCATGGTCAGCGTCTTCCATCTCTGGACTGTTTCTCTTCTGTCTTCATGGCTGGAGCACTCCTGTCAATTCCTCTCTGTTGCAGGAATCCACATGGTCTCGGAGTTGTTTTCTGAAAATATACAAACATATTCTCGACCAAAAGTTAATAAAGGAATATTTTCTATAAATTTGACTTGCGATCCTTTTTCATTTTTTTTGCCCAAATGATTTTCCTTTGGCTTGTTTTGACACCATGTATGTTTTACCTGGGTGTCTTGCTGTTAGCATTACAAATGAAGTTAATTTTCTAAAGTAAAAATTTTCTAGATGTAATTTATTTACAGGATATTTTTCCTTACATGATATTCTTCTACTATCCCCCCTTTTTTGGTTTAAATATTGGGAGGCTTTTGGAAATTTTATGCTGTAATCTTGATAGCTTTTAAATTTTACTTTTTTGCACTAAAATGTGACTGCTTTAGGTTCATTATATGTTATGCAATTTTACCATGAGATGAACTACCAATAAAAATTTTAGTTAACACTTTAGGAACAGCTTTTTTGTCCAGTACAATTGATTTTTCTAGAGTATTTGCTTATTTTGATTGGCCAATTTAAATTAGTCTGAAAACTTGACTACTATTTTACTGTCAAATTTAATACTCTAACAACCATCTTGTTTTACCCTGTAAATATTAGTGGAGAGGATTATTTGCCTTTTTGAGTAGGCCCTGAGCATTCCTGGTGCTAGGCTGGATTTAGATATCATAGACCCCAGTTCCCCGGATCATGGGTACAAGACATCTCCATCAAGTCTTGTTGCAGTGAGAGGGCATCTGCTCTCGGCCAAGTCTCTGTTACCTGCGTCCCGATTTGAGCTGGGCATGTGAAGCTGAGCAGCCATGGGGGCAGGAGACCTCCCTCAGCAGGGGTGAGGGTTCAGGCCCCTGCAAACTTGGGAGGGGGGGTGAAGGTCTGTGCCCCACCAGAACAGAAGTTCTTTGATAATGCTATTTTTATATTATATGTTTATATCAAGCTACATTGAGGTCCTAATTTATTTGAGAAGGTTTTACTAGTTTATGAATTAAATGGTATCCCCTAAAACCCAAAAGGGTTAATGCAACTTTTCATGCTGCCTGCTTTGCAGTCTCCAGAGATCTCCTCATTCGTTTGAAATTAATGGACTGTTCTTACCTTTGTCTGTGCAGAGATTTGCATGTAGACCCACTAAACCTGTCAACTCTAGCAAATGGTTGGTAACTGCTCTCAATATGGGTGAGCCCACCTAGAACTGCTTCAGAATGGAACGCTATTTCCTCACAGCAAGTTTCCTTCTTCCTATTCAATGTTGGCAACTTTGATTTTGGAATATTTTTTCATTTACCATTAAGAAACTTTCAAAGAATGTTATTCTGACTGGCTTATTAGGGACCTGTGATTTATGGCATGTTTAATTCCACCAGACTTCCATTGGGTTGTGTGGAGAGAACATGAAATATATTCAGATTTTGTCAAAGCCCAAGAATTGCATATTTTTATCACATATCAGATTCAAGCTGCATTCCAAGCATTTACCCGTTTTACTTGTTTATTTATAAGTATTTTTTAACATCAGTGTGATTAGTACGTAGGTTTGGAGACCTGTGTAGCTGCCGGGATACTGTTTCCACATTTTCTGGGGTCAGAAGGCCAGTACCAGCCATACAGCAGAGCCCAGTGGGTTCTGACCGACCATTTACTTTCCTATAATGCAAGAGCCTATATAGGGTGATCCTTGTGCTGCTGTCAGAGCAATGAGGGTCAGCAGTTGTGGTGACAAATTAGTTTTGACAAGCTTAATGACCCCAAAGAAGAGAAGTCTGTGGCTCTGATAGCAACTGGGGAATAATTGGTGAGCTTGGCCAAATGGGGAATGTGTTAAAGTTCCCCAATTCTCTATGGCAGGCCAGTTACACCATTCAACAACTCCAACATAGGGGTGGAAGGTTGCCATCCACTTCTTTAGCCTCACAAAAGCATCAGCAGGCCATATTTCAATCAATTGAATTTGGTTTGGCAGGACATCAGGACACTGAAAGAAACAACTGGATCTTTCAAACTATGTGCGTACGAAAAACTTGGGCAAAGAGCAAAACAAGAATGTTTGTAAGGCACCAGTGGATAATGCTGATCTCACTGTTGGCAGGTTCTGCTGGTGCACTGTGGGCTAGTTCTCCCTCCTCTGCCTGGGGTGGGGCAGGGGAAGGGGGAGGGAAAGGGGGGGCCCTGTGAACAAGCATAGCTTCATTAGGATGCATGGTAAATAAATGATGATCAATTATCAGTCTACCCAAACACAATCTTTTCATTATTCTTATTCAACAAGAATTTATTGTGAATCTAATATGTGCCAGGGTCATTCTGGGAGTCAGGGAATAAGGGGAACAAAGCAAGAAAAGACCACTGCCGCCATGGAGACAGTTAATATAGAAATAAGAAATAAGCCAGATGATTCCAGATGGTGGTAAGTGCCATAGAGGAAAACACACAGGGTATGTCACAGATGTATTAGTTTGCTGGAGCTGCTGTAACAAAGAACCGCACACTGGGTGGCTTCAGTGACAGAAATTTGTTGTCTCACACTTATGGGAACTATAAGCCTGAAATCAAGGCATCAGCAGGGTTGCTTACTTCTGAGGGCTGTGATTACTTCTGAGATTTGTACCAGGCTTCTCGCCGTGACTTGTAGATGGTTGTTTTCATAGTCACACGGTGATCTCCCTTTTTCTTCACGTTGTCTTCCTTCTGTGTGAGTCTGTGTTCAGATTTCCTCTTTCAGTAAAGACTCCAGTCATATGATATTAGCTCCCTCCCCCAGTGACCTCATGCTACCCTTATTAGGTCTGTAAAGACCCTGTCTTCAAATAAGGTCACATTCTGAGGTACTGGGGGTTAGGACTCAAACATATGAATTTTGAGGGAACACAATTCAACCAATAAGAGCAGCTAAGCCACCTAAGAGAAAGTGGTTAAAGAACACATCTTGGAGGGGATGGTAATGCCATTGAGCCCTGAGAAGAAATCACAGGCAGAGGCAGGGCCCTTGTGCAGTAGAAATAGCTTGTAAAAGACCCTGAGGTGGGAAGGGCTTTGTGTGTGTTAGGAAGAATAGCTGGAGTGCTTGTGAGGACAAGGGAGGGCATTAGGTCAGAGATGTGGCAGGGAGTAGATCACATGGGTCTTGTTGGCCAACTGCAAAGGGGAACAGGTCTTATTGTGAATACAGTAGGAAGCCAACAGAGCATTTTAGTCAGAGGAGCTGTGTGTTCTGCTTTTCATTTTTAGGCTTCTATTTATAGAGTGCCTGCTAAAAACAATGCGACGTGTCCCGTGCAGAATGGGGCTCAAGGCTTTTCTAATCTGTGCCACAGCCAAACCCTGACCTCTTACCCTGCCTTTAACCACCAGGTGTTTTTTGCTGTTCTCTTGTGGCCTGTTCCACAGCATGCTATCTGTTTTCCCACCTCTAGGACTTTGCCAGTGATATTTCTTCGGCCTGGGTTTCCCTAAGTGCCTGCTCTGCACATTGAACTCGTATTCATACTTTGACACCCTCTCTAAAGTTACTTCCTGTATGGTATCATCCCATATTTACACAGTTTGTCAAGTTTGCTTATGTCTTTTATGATATCACATTGTATTGCATTGTTTGTTTGCATGCCCACCTAACCAAATGCTCCCTGAGGGCAAGGACCCCAGCCCTGTTTTTATCTTTGTGTGCTGGGAGCCTAGCGTCAGAGCCCAACAGCTGTTTATGAAATGAATGTCTCAGTGATGTATAGGACAGGACACGGCCCTTGAAAAGAGAAGGCATGAGGAACTCTTGGTCGAGCACGGTAGGGTGGGAAGAACGAGGAGCTTTCAGCATGCAAACTTGTTAAAGCATTTGCCATCAGTCTGACTCCAGTTCCCAACAAGAGTTCCTTCTGGGCATTGTTGCTTAACTTCTTGGAGTCTCTGTTCCTTTGCTAATACACTGAATCTAATGATTCATAACTTAAAAAAATAGAATTAATTTAGGAAACTTTTGTGTGTGCAGCTGACCCATGGCCTGGCACAAATTAGGTGCTCAATAAAACGGTGCTTTCTTTCTCTTCTCCTCATATTCAAGCAGCCTTATGTTTGTTACACGTGGGGAAAAGCCCATGAAGATTCATGAAAACTCTGAATTGGGCAGTTCCTAAGCTAAGGGTTACAGAGTTGTATATGGTAGACATTTACCTCCAAAAGATGTTTCCAGGGAACTTAGAGAGTGGAAGGCAATGTTACAACATTCTGGTGGGAAATGGGTGATTTGAAGGAGTGGAAGAATCACATAGATTTACTACCACAGAATTCCAGCACTGAAGGTCTGATTCAGTAACCATGATAATCCCTTTGTTTGGAGCCTTATTTCTCATTCCCCAGAGGCTGCCTGATTTGCAACATGGGCATTTCAGGCAGAACATTTTGCCCAGTCTTGCAACATCTTAGTGTGAGTCTTTGTTGGACCTGAGCAGATGATGTAAATGCTTAATTTTTAAGACAAAAGGGAAAACATTAAGAAGTTCTTTCCTTTATGCACCCGAGCCAGACTGGGAATGAGAATTAAAGAAACCTCAGCAAGAAGTTTGTCAGTGCTAAAATTTCTTTGTCTGATTTTCAGAGCAGTGATATATGGATGTGCCTAATAACAAGGTTTTAAATATGGCTTCTGTTTAAAATCAGTGTTCTCTCGTGTTGCCTCTGGTGTGAAGACCTAATTTTCTATGTCAGTACTGCCCTGGTGGTATATCCTTAAGGCTGCTCAGTAAGTCCCTTAGTTGACATATTCGCAATATGCAAATTCCATCTCCTGGTTCATCTTGAACTCCCTGTATTTTAGGTCTTTGTTCCTTATGCACACCCAGTCTCAAAGCCTTCTCCTCACTGCCACCCCGATAGCAACTTTTGTACAGTCTTCTTTTAAATGTGCTAATTATAAAAGTGAAAGCAGACATTAATTGGCGAGGCAGGCAAACTGGAGGAGTGTTATTCAATCCAAATACATTGATTACTGCATAAACAGGAGCAGGTTTGATGTGTAGGCTGTGTAAAACACTCTCAGGCAGGGACTCCAAACCCACGGCTTGATGATGATTTTATCCTGCTTTTCCATACTTGCGACCCCTAGGCCATAGCTTCAAAGAAAGAACAGATATATAGATATGAAGCCACTTGGAGATTTTCTTCCCCTTCCATGGCACTGTGGGAGGCAGGAGGCTTCGAGGCCTGGTGAAGGTATTTCAGGTTTTAGCTCCAGCTGCTTATACCATGCTGTGAGTTGCAGGGCAAGTTCTCAAGGATGGAGTTCTGAGACATCTGCCAGGAAAGATTTGAGGGCTTAATCAGCGTGTGACTGCAGGTGTAGATTGTTCTTTTTATTGATGCACCTGAGAGTTGCGGCAGAAACCTGCCCTGTTGGGGGCGCTCTCATTGTCATCTAAGCTGCAGAAGAAAAAGTTAAAGACTCAGCATGCAAACTTGTTAAAGCATGGTCAGCCCTCTCATGTACAAAGCTGTTTCTGTAATGGAATTACTGTTTGCAGGTTATTCAAAGTTGGCTCAAGGAAGAAGCCACTTTAGTAATGAAAGCAGAAAAAAATATAACTGATCCATGGGATCAGAAGAAAAAAACTCCAACTAATGTATGTTGGTGCACCCTAAAACTAGAGGTTAGACCCAGTGTGTTGCGTTACTTAAGAGTGGGCCAGGATTCAGTACGGTGTCTCCAAGCCCTTTGGCCTTCTGGGAAAGGCCTTTATTTAACAGGCCAGAAATTCTGCTTGAGGGTTGCGTCTCTACAGAATTAGACAAAGGGCATCAAAACCTATTCCATGGTGATCTGAAAGCTTCTGTTCAGGACATTTCTGTTGATTTGGATACCAGGGCACTTGGTTGTAACATTTTTATAGTCAGCCTAGATTTTTGGCAGTCTTTTGTTTAGTTTATTTTTCTCTAAGCTTGAGACTTAAGCAATTGAAATTTGAGAGCATTTGCTTTGTCTTGAAACTTAAATTTTTTTTTAATATATTTTTTTATTGATTTTTCACAGAGAGAAAGGGAGAGGGTCGAGAGCTAGAAACATCGATGAGAGAGAAACATCGACCAGCTGCCTCCTGCACAGCCCCCACCGGGGATGTGCCCGCAACCAATGTACATGCCCTTGACCGGAATCGAACCTGGGACCTTTCATTTCAGTCCACAGACCGACGCTCTATCCACTGAGCCAAACCGGTTTCGGCGAAACTTAAATTAAAAAACAAAACAAAACTGTGGATGGTAGTTTTTTTTCTTTCAACTGCCACATCGAGGAAGAGAATTTAACTTTTATAAATGACCGTTGGTAACTTTACCACAACAGTTTGTGTGTGTGTGTGTGTGTGTGTGTGTGTGTGTGTGTGTGTGTTTAAATATATTTTTATTGATTTCAGAAAGGAAGGGAGAGGGAGAGAGATAGAAACATCAATGATGAGAGAGACTCATTGATCAGCTGCCTCCTGCACGCCCCCTACTGGGGATTGAGCCCACAACCTGGGCAGATGCCCTTGTTCAGAATCGAACCCAGGACCCTATCCACTGAGCCAAGCCAGCCAGGCTTTGTGTTTTTTTAATGCACAGTGTAAGCAGTTGATTTGAGAAAAATTGAAGAAATCTTTTGTTGTTGTTTTATTTCTTCTTTTTCTTTTGCTAAATCCAGAGAATGTAGTAAAATAAATTTTCGAAGAAAGCAGGCTGGTATCATCCTAGCCACTAGCTTGTGCATTTACATTACTCACTCATGTTCCTTCCTCTTTCCCTACTGACATTAAAGGGAAACTCTTCCCTGTTGATATATTGACATCCTGCTTTCCCGAGATTTTGCTTCTTTCTGCTCTATCTCTGAGACAACCATGCTCAATAGGGGGATTTCTGAAGAACCCAATATATTATTCAATCACCAGGTGAACATTCTGCTCTTAAATATAATTTACCAATGGTTTTGCCCTATGACTTGTGAGTCTGTAAATGCTGGGAGAGAAAATTAATCTGACATTTTGGTATTTTTTCATGCTTAACCCTTCACAACCCTATTTAGTCAGAATGCATTCTGAGATCCTAGAAGCATCTTGGATATTTCCTGTTCTTTAATCTTTTGCCAAATATAACCACTGCTCATGACTCTTCTTTCATTGGTCTGATGATTTAAATTTTGTAAAATATTATGTATGTATAAAATCTTTGAACTTCACAACAGCCTTTTGAAGTAGGCCATTCTCAGTGGTAGACATTCCTTCTCAGGCATCCTGACACCTTTGTCTCTATGTCTTCCATGGAATTCAAGTGTGGGGGAGGGAGGGATTGTTGAGAAACCTGGATTGAACTGCATTCCTTTAAAAAAGAAAAAGAAAAAGCACAAAATGACATGACCTTCACATTTCCATTTAAATCCTAAAAGAGACAGACAAAGCACCACATATCTTCATGGATGTAGTGATTGAAGATGGAAAGACTTGAGTCTCACTCATGATCTTCCCTCCATTCTCCTCTGAGAGGCCATGATTTTGAGACATCTCTCTGATTTACAGCTTTGCTTCCTGGGTCATCCTCACTTGATGCAGATGCTAGCTACAGCCATTTATGCTTTCTCTCTGCCCGCCCCCCCCCCCCCACCCACCCCTCCTGCTGCCCCAGCCTGTCCCCTTGTCCCCTCCACGATATGAATTCTCTAGCTTTTTCAGAACCTCTGCTCACCACGTGGGTCCTTTTGAGCTTTCACATTTCTCTCTTATTTATTTATTTTTACCCACAGGCTTATTCCGTGTGCACCATTGTCTGAATTGTCATGAATTTCGGATTTAGTTCCAAAATGTCAAAAGCATGTTTTCAGCTGAACAAACCAAATGAAGTAAAAAGCTTCATTCTCTCCCTTCCCCCCCCCCCTTTACTTTATTCTCATTACTCATCCCAGTGGGGAGGATGAGTAAAAAATGCATCCTCTAGATCCTGAAAGAATTTCTAATATTCGTTCTTTCTCTATAAGATACAGAGCTTAATCCTTTCTTTAGACATTTTTTTTTTTCTAAATAAACAGGGCCTAATTGGAAAAAGCTGAGAGAGCTAAGCAGCAAAGAATAGAAAACATTTACTGAGCTTGGAAGTGCATATTGAATACTGCAGGAAATTTGCATATGGATTACTTCGTGAAAAAAATAGAAACATTCTCAGCCCATTAGTTAGTGTGATGGACTCCCACTGACTAAAATCCAAGTACTTTTGCTTGTTTTCTCCAACTGTTCTTTTCTGTAATCATTTCTCTTTAACTACAGGGCAGCTATTCTGTTAGTGCACTTTGTACTAGGGAAAGAAAATACTGAGCATAGCTGTGCCTAGAATATGAGCAGGGTATCTCTGATTTAATCCCCGGAACACTGTACCATTATTTCTGAGCCTGGGCAGAGGGGTGCCTCTTTATCAGACTGAGCCTCTAAGTCACATTTTTCAGCTCTATCATTGTATTAAGTGACAACACTTAGATTCCTTCTTGGTGCCTCAGTTTCTCCAAATGCAAAATGGAGGGAATGTTTAGCATTAACCGAGAGGGGGGGAGAATCAATGAATATTTATGAAAGTAAATTGAGTCCCTGTAACAGAAATTTAAAGCATAATTAAGGTAAGGAGAACAGATTAGTGTTAAATGTATGTGTGAAACACATTTTACATTTCATTCCAAAAAAGACTGAATTTAATTTACTCCAAGTGAAGAGGAGAAAAAAGGGAAAGAAGTGGTATTGTGAATTAGGATTCTAAATTTGGATTTTGATATGTTGTTTGGTGTACAAGAGACACAAAGCCACATGTTGACTTTTTAAAGAAGTGTGTGTGTGTGTGTGTGTGTGTGTGTGTGTGTGTGTGTGTGTGTTGGGGGTGGAAGAGGGATTTACATGATAAGCAAATCTAATTACCATTGGCAAGACTTCTTTGGCATAGCTGCATCAAGTACTAGCAAAAGGATTGTTATCAAAAAGATATTGAAAACTCTTTACCTTTAGTCCATAGAAAAATCATTAAACATGGATCCGCTCTTTGCATTGTGGTGTGAGGCAAGACCTTGTGTACAAAGAGACATTCAGCTATTGCCCACAAGAAACATCTGTATTATTGTGTGATCTGTTTAAGGAGACAATCTAAACCATGTCACTTCACAAAGGAATAATTGAATATTAATAGATGTGGAAGTTGGTGTAAAAGATCAAAATGTCAGTACTCGTCTGCATTCCCAACAGCAATGCACGAGGGGAGGACACATATGTAATACCTTAATTAATAAAGAAATTAAAATGCAAAAAAATTATATTTAAAAAAAATGTCAGTACCCATCAGCCTGTTTCAGGCTTACCAAAATGGCTTGGAAACTGCTGGAAAGAAAGATTTATGCAGCATCAATCACAGAAATGGAATGATACCCTAATGAAGAGGAGCTTCTATGTGCTATAAACAGCTGAGTGCTGCTTATACACTGATTTTTCCAAAGAACTAAAAACAAGACAAATATTCTCAAAAGATTTTAATGTAAAAAGGATGTCCTATAGAAAAAATCCAAGCTCTTTTTTTTTTCTGACCAAATTCTCTTGATGTAAGTAAATCTTTCATTGGGATAATGTAAGGAAATGGCTAAATTTCCTGGCAACATGCAGAGTTTACCAGAAAGAATGTATGTAGAGCAGACCCCAAGTTCCAAAGAAAACCAAGAAATGGTGACTCTTCATCCCCCAACTAGACACCTGTGTGAATATGTAAACCAGGAGCCACCTACATAATAATTGCCCTATGAGTTTTAAAAAATGCAAAATAAGTAACATCACAAGGGAGAAAAGCTGTTTGGGTTGTCAATTTGTCCTCTAGGACCCTACAATATAAAGTGTGGCCTGGGTCCATCAACATCTCTCATGAGTATTTTTAGAAATACAGATTCTCAGGCATCACTCCAGACCTGCTGGATCAGAGTTGGCCCTTAATGACTTCCTCAGGAGATTTGTGCGCACATTGAACTCTGAGAAACACTGTCCTAGGATGCTGCTTGGTCTATGATTGTTTCAGGTCTCCATACAAATAATCCTTGATAAACTTTTGGTAATTGGTTTTTGATCACTGAATAAATGATGATTGATATTTGAATGATCTGACCTAATATTACCCATCATCCCCAGATTTGTCATTTTTATTCATTGAGCACCTGACAGGTTCCAGGCACTGTGCTAGGTTTTGGAAACAGAGGGATGGACAAGACAGATGCAGACCTTAGGCAGACGATGGCTGAAAATTTTATTTAATGGCAGAGAAGTAAAGAATTGTGCAGGAAAAATAAAATGTGCAAAGAAAGTAGAAATTGAGTGAGCCTGGTCATGTCCAAAAGATCAGAGCATGCTCTGGCATCCTCCGTGGCTCTAATGGGCCTTGAGTGGGTGGATCTCAAACAGGCAGAAGGTAGATCACCACTTCTAGTAGTAAGATTGCTGAGTCAAGAAGGAAACCAATGCCCTTCAGCTAACTTTTTCCCTTAAGTAAACATTTTTACTGGCCATATGATTTTATTTTTTGAGGCGCCAAAAACTTACATGGTTTGCTCAAATTAGAAAAATAATAAACACCACAAATCCAGAGAGCATGCAAACAAGAGCTCTAAATAGGGCAGTAGTTCCAGATCTGCCTTGTTGATCGTCAGCCTCCAGGTTCTCTTGGTCTGGGTGGACCTGTGGCTAGGCAGCTTCAGGTTTCCCTCTCACCCTCAGCGTGGATGTCACGAAGTGATCAGCAGTGTCCCCATCTATCTCCCTGCAGTGGTCAGCCACACTAGAGCTGACCCCCGTCATCCAGAAGGGCCAAGGTTGATTTTTCCTGCTTCTCTTTCTCCTTCTCTTTTTCCTTTTCACCTCAGTCATTTTAAGTTTGAATTTGATTTGCATATCTGAACTGCTAATTATACCAATTACTTGCAGTGCTTCTGCGTTCTAAAAAGAAGTCTGAAACTGACCCCTTTCATTAAAGTCCCTGTCAGTTTGCCCTGAAATTTGGAGCTATGGAGACAGGTTCTTTTTTACAAATATTTTCCTTATAAATATATTTTTTAAAGGCCAGCTGCCAGCAACTGTATTTTCTAGGTCCCAAACACTCATGTTTCTGGTCATGTTTTTCTGTAGTCCAGCATACATTCTTTAACTAAATACTACCCTTGAAAGATCAAAAGGAGTACTCCCTGCTTTCATTTTGTTCTTGGCTGTAGCTCATGGATGAATTTTTTTTTTTCTTTTCTTAATTTACAAAAAGCTTTCTTTCAGAAGAAAAAGAAGTGGCTCTGTAGATCATAAAGAGATCATTAACATTTACTAATACAGTCTGTTCTTAAGTTGCTTTACCATCACATCCTTTCAGTATTATTTACTGAGCTGCTGAAATAATTGAGCTTTGAATTTTTAGATTACTATAAAGCAAGACCTATTGTCACTTACTGCTGGGTATAATTGCACCATATGTATTTAGTGAAGCTATTTATTCATCTCCCTGGTGGATAACTTTGTCAAAATGAGTTGAGATATTTCTGTGTGTGCAGTTGGAATCTAGAAAACATTTGCATTTCATATAGCACTTAGAGAGCTTCACAAGTGTTTTTTTTTTCTCTCCAGACCTGAGGGTCTGTTTTTTAAGTTCTACTCATCTTTCATTATTCTCCATTGTTGTTAGAACAAGCACTGTTCCTATGAGTATACAGTTGTTCTGAGTGGATCTTAAGCCCTAGAAACAAAGTTTTAAAAAGAGAAAGAGAGGGAGGGAGAAAAGAAAGCATTTTAAAATAAGTAACTTGCATTTTAATATATAATACCTCATTTTTCAATTATTTAACAAAGCTGCATTGGGACTAACACTGTGCATCATGAAAAAGAGCAGCCTGGTTCTTGTCCTAAAGGAGCTCACATTCCTCGGGGATGTTATGAGAGCACATTCATGAGAGATTAAACCTAAGCGTGGGGACAGAGAATGGTTTCCTGAAAAAGGGATATTTCAGCTAAGCTCTAAATGATGAGTAGGATTTAACCAGGCAAATAGGAGGAAAACATTTTTCCAGACAAAGGAAATAGCATGTACAAATGCCCTGAGGTGAGAAAGGCATGGCACCTTTGAGGAACTGAAAGACCAGTGTAGCTTAATAAGATAAGGGAGGGAGCAAGAGGGAACAGGGGTGAGGTGAGGAGGAGGTTGAAGAGTGGGCAGGAACCAGATCACACAAGAGCTTCTAAGCCATGAGTAGGCTTTGGTCTTCATTCAAAACCAATGGGAAACCTTTGAAGAATTTGACACAGGAGAGTGATACAGTCAGATTTCTAGTTTTCAAAAGAGAACTCTGGCAGCAGTGTGGAGACTTGGTGGTGGGTGGAGGCAAGTGTGGATGGGGGAGACCTGTTAGGAGATTATTGAAATAGACCAGTTAAGACAGTGGCTTAGATAGAGTAGGGGAGGTTAAATTTGATGGAGAGAAGTGAACATTTTGGGAAGTACTTTTGAGGACTTGAAAATTAGGAATGGATGTATGGGAGAGGGAGATGTCAAGGATTACTTCCAGATTGGGTTTCCACTGGTGGGTGAATAGAGAGCAGGGAGTGAAGACTCCGTTTTGGGGAAAATGTCATTGTTACATGTTGGAATATTTACTTGAAGGTGCCTGTGAACCATCAGTATAGAGATATTAAATACGTAGTAGGGTCTGGGGCTCAGAGGAGAGGTGTAGGCCAAGTTTAACAAATTGTAATCACATGCCTTTGATGTGATGCAGATTGGATTCTTATATCCAACAAAGGAAAATAGTGAAATGAACTGTTTTTTTCTTTCTTGGGGGAATTTTGCTTCACATGGAATTAGAAGTGCTACAACAAATATTTAGGCAAACATTCAGTCAATTAAACACTTTTAAAAACATGTATTGAATACCTAATATATATTAGGAACTTATTAGATTATGGGAACTTCTAAGACATCTCTTTTCTCTATAAGAAAGGCTTAGCCAAGTACACATCTAAGAAGGACCAAGTTTTGTCACCATTGGTAAATTGGTAGTAAATTCAGGAACCTCTTTATTTAATGCAATGAGTAAGGTATTTCGTTCGCTGAATATGCAGCCTCGAGGTCCTTCTAAAATACTCAGGTTGACTGTTACATGCCAGGTCACACTTTTCATTTGATTCTAAGCATCCCAAGCCTTTGAGAGTCTTACAGATGCATACCACATTTTAAAAATTTTTTTGAGAATTACAGTTAGGAAGATTGTGCCAAGAATATAAGGCTCACAATAGTCATTATTAATGACTTCTTTCTAAGCTCAGACTTAGTAAGAATGATTTATGTAATTTAGAACATTGACCCTATTGGCTACAGTGAATTTAAACTACTAATATTTTTCACTTTATAAAGAACAGAAGAAAAAGTACATTTGGATTCCTTCCATTACAAGTTTCTTTCTTTATCTGTTTGAACGCTTGAGAAATAGTATTCCCTTGGAGTTGTGTGGAGGAAATACTTGGTTAAATAATTGAGCCAGAAGGCCATGATTCTCATTACTGCTCTGCCACTTGGGTGACTTTGGCAGGTTGTTTCACCTCTCTAGGCCTCAATCCCCTTCACTGTAAAAATGGGGACAATAATACTAGATAATTTGAATACATAAAAGATGATAATAATGGCTAACTTTCATTGAGAATTTACTGTGTGCTAAGTACTTTGGAGAAACCAAGATGGCGGCATAGGTAAACACCTAAACTGCTGCCTTGTACAACAATTTCAAAACTACAACTAAAAGACAAAACCGACATCATCCAGAACCACAGGAAGGCTGGCTGAGTGGAAATTCTACAACTAGAAGGAAAGAGAAAAGCACACTGAGACTCAGAGGAGCTGCAAGAGGCAGAGGTACCGAGGCACGTGCAGAAAGAGGGCTGGCAACTAAATGCGCGGCTGGCTTTCTCAAGCGGGAGGGAGACAAAAGCTCCCGATTGCACTGAACTCCAGTTCTGGGTAAGACTTATTCGGGGAGAAACTGGACTGTCTGGCAGCAGGCGGAACTTGAGGGCAGCTTTCTCTCAGAGGTGCTTGCAGCGATTACCACAGGACACTGAGACACAGGGGCCTATTAGGGCAGGGCTGATGGGAAACCAATGCTGTCTGCTCCGCCCTGAGACTCCGTCCCATCCAAGCTGAGCACAGAGGCTTTTGCAAGTCTTATCTCATAAGGGTGTCTCCAGCACAGAAGTTCTCCCAGCATAGATACAGCTGATCCTCACAGCCAATTGGCCTGGAGGTCAATTCCTCCCAGTGATACCAACAACAATCAAGGCTTAACTACAACAAGAGTGTGCACACAGCCCACAAAGGGGTGCACCAAGAGTGTCCACCTCAGGTAACTGGTGAGGCTGAGCCACTGGGCCCTATAGGACACCTACCACACAAAGCTACTCTACCAACTCAGGGAAGCATCCAAAATGCAGAGACAAAGAAACAGATCACAAATGAAAGAAATGGAGGAAAGCAAATGACTGGATATAGAGTTCAAAACCATGGTTATAAGGTTTTTCAAGAATTTTCTAGAAAAGGCCGATAAATTTAGCGAGACCCTCGAGGATATGAAAAAGGGCCAACTAGAAATTAAGCATACACTGACTGAAATAAAAAATATTATACAGAGATCTAACAGCAGACTAGAGGATCGCAAGAATCAAGTCAAAGATTTGAAATACAAAGAAGCAAAAAACACCCAACCGGGAAAGAAAAAAGAAAAAAGAATCCAAAAATATTAAGATAGTGTAAGGAGCCTCTGGGACATCTTCAAGCATACCAACATCAGAATTATGGGGGTGCCAGAAGAAGAGAGAGAGCAAGATGCTGAAAACCTATTTGAAGAAATAATGACAGAAAACTTCCCCCACCTGGTGAAAGAAATAGACTTACAAGTCCAGGAAGCGCACAGAACCCCAAACAAAAGGAATCCAAAGAGGACCACACCAAGACACATCATAATTAAAATGCCAAGAGCAAAAGACAAAGAGAGAATATTAAAAGCAGCAAGAGAAAAACAGTTACCTACAAGGGAGCACCCATACAACTGTCAGCTGATTTCTCAACAGAAACTATGCAGGCCAGAAGGGAGTGGCAAGAAATATTCAAAGAGATGAATAGCAAGAACCTACAATCAAGATTACTCTACCCAGCAAAGCTCTCATTCAGAATTGAAGGGCAGATAAAGAGCTTCACAGATAAGAAAAAGCTAAAGGAGTTCATCACTACCAAATCAGTATTATATGAAATGCTGAAAGGTATTCTTTAAGAAGAGGAAGAAAAAGAAATGGTAAAGATAAAAATTATGAACAACAAATACATATCTATCAACAAGTGAATCTAAAAATCAAGTGAATAAAAAAATCTGATGAACAGAATAAACTGGTGAATATAATAGAATCAGGGGCATAGAAAGGGAGTGGACTGACAATTCTCAGGGGGGAAGGGGTGTGGAGGGTGCGGGAAGAGACTGGACAAAAAAACATACACCTATGGATGAGGACGGGGTGGGGGGTAAGGGCAGAGGGTGGGATGGGAACTGGGTGGAGGGGAGCTATGGGGGAAAAAAGAGGAACAATTATAATAATCTGAACAATAAAGATTTATTAAATTTTAAAAAAAGTACTTTCATTTCATGATTATTGGCTCTGAGGTATGACCAAGGAGATAAAATAAAATAACATAGCTTAGAAAAAACACATTTTACTCATTTTTTATTTCTTTGGAGAATAAGAAACAAGTTTAAACTCAATGAAAAAGCCAAGTACTCTAAATAATAGAGCAATATTCTTATCAAATTAAAACATCTGAGGTGATCTACTGGTTGGACCTTGACATTGGTAGGTAGAATTTCATGTACACCTATCATTCTTGGGATGAGTGGAATTAAGCTGCAGAGAAAGAGGTTGGAGTAGCGTTAAGTAGAACAGTCAAGAGGATTGAGATTATAATTCTTAGCCAAGGTTTTTTCCTAATAATTTTGGGAGTCGAACTCAATGCATGCACACGGTGATTGAATATCCTGTTGATCTCAAAACCTAAAAGGCCACTACTGGAAAGGGTCAATGAATTTAATGACAGTTTCTTGCCCAGGAGGGGGGACCATGGGCATATAGGAAGAAGAGGCAAAGGTGTAGGAGCAATTCTCTCAAGAACCAGGAAGGAGAAGGGCTCAGAGATAGGATGGGGTAGGGGGTAGGGCATGGGGGGAGGGAGTTAAAGTCAGAACAGGGAAGAAGAATAAGTGGAAGAAATGGAAGGCTTTCTGAGAATCTGCTGTGTGCCTGTCAGGCATGTGACAGGAAAGCCATGTGGAAAAGCTCAGCTGTGAAAGGAAGGAAACTGGAAGTGATGCCTTCTGGAAGCAAGTGAGTGAGTGGTTTTGATGCACCAGAGTGGGTTGTCACAAAAGATTGTCAATCCTGAGACTGTGGGGCTGCCGGGGGGCATCACTCTGAGCTCACACCTTTGCTATGGCTGCCAGAGCTAATGCAAGGTCTGAGTTCCATTATTTTCATATCTGTTGCTTTTTTTAAGCAGCCAGTTGCAGATGACTTTTAGCAAGTACAGAATTCATATTTAAGCGATGCATAATGAAAATCGATGGCTTTTTGTTGAGAAAAGCACAGTGTCAGGAAAATATCCCTGCCATCCTCTTTCCTCCTGTCACGGTGGTGGAAATTTTACATTTGAAAGTGAAAAGGCTTAAGATATAATTTTTTAATCCCATCTTTCCTGCCCACTTGCATCTCTTCCAAAGCTTGTCAGGGCCAAATTTGGAATAGTAAGAGCCATTAAAAGTTTGGCATCTTGCACTCTGTTTTTTGGAATAAACTCAGTGTGGGCCAATTTATGGTAAATTATTCTCTTCATGTGTGAATTTCCTTTTCTCTCTTGGCAAATTCATGTTTGCCTCTACACCCCTGCACACAGATCTCAAACACATACTTTTATTACAGAATCTGTGTGGGATATGTGTGCGAGTGTTAAAGTGTGTGCCTGTGGCTGTACCCACAAGTGCATATGCACATATTTGCACCTATGTGCCTGTATGATAGCAAATTGACTTAAACAGTTTGTCTCAGAGGTTTGTGTTGCTGTACGTATGTTAGCATACATTCTGTTGTAACCAGCAAACAGTTTTTCAGTCAAGAGATGACAGAATTCAGCAATCATTTTGGGAAACACCACAGTAAATAAATATATTGCTTACTTCTGTTAAACCAAGCATGCCAATCCTTAATAAAACTGAAGGCAGGCAGTGGAATTTCTCATCTTTGCCATCAAAGACAATTACAGGGCAGCTAACCCACTGCCAACAGGAAAGGTGGGGCCCAGGCCTTGCTGCACCCCCTGTATTCTCAACACAGAAAGCGCTGGAGCTAGGCATAATGATAACTTGGGATTATATGGAACTGTGGTGTCTGCCTCCCATTCAGAGAGCTTGGCTATAGGATGGACAGAGGCATGGCATCATGGGAAATTTCTTGACCTGCTCTTTGGGGTTGACTCAGGGCAATTAAGGGCAAGATCCCAAAGGTGTTTTTTTTTTTTCTTTGCATGAGACGCTCTTTCCTGGCATATTTGAGAGCATATTAACTCAGCTTTTACAGGGCAATTTAAAAGTTTCTTTTCCTTTATGCATGAAGAAGGCACACATTTATGTGCTTTGAATTATTGCTAATAACATAACATGTTCCTAAATGGGCCTGTGTATGTTTAGCTCAAGTTTGGAAAAGGGTGTGGTATGAAAACAGTTCACTCACTTCAGCAGCATCACTACAAATTTCTCAGCACGCAGCACGTCAATGAAGAATTTCATGCATCTCATCCACACGCAAAATATACAACCATATGTTATTATTAGTATTGTTTCCTCACATAATTAGATTTAAGGTAATTAAATCATGTTTTACAGTAGTTCCATAGAACATTAAACTCCAGCAAAACCCATAAAGGCGTTTTATAGCTTTTGCGATGTTGACCATTTGATGTCATCATGAGCGGCAACTGGCCCTACCTAATTAAAAGGCCTTAATGAGCTTACTACACAAGGAAGTCTGGGAAATCAATATGCTATTTTACAAAGAGTTCATTCTGGCTATTCTGTTTAGTATTTATTTAGCAAATGCTCTGTGGTCACTTGAATATATGCCAAGCACTGTACCCAGTGCCGGCAATAAAAAGATTAATAAGACTCAGTCCCTTGTCCTCATAAATCTCAAAGCCTAGTGGTGGAGACAAACAATCCAATTAGTGTAGCTCCATGTTTTAGCAAGTCAGTGGGCAAGGTGTAGCGGGTAAGTGAGGAGTGATCCCTTGTGCCCTGGTGAAAGCACAAAGGAAGGCATCACAGAGGCGATGACACCCAGCTAAAGAAGGGGCCGGTAGGATGTCACCAGGCACAGGGAGTGGCACGTGCAGTGGCACAAGGGCTGAAGGGAGCACACTACTTAATTAAGGAGCCGCAGCTGGACTGGCCCTGAGCCAGCGTGGGAGAGGTGGGAGGGCAGAGGGAGGACAGGCCTGACCACATACATGGCACACCGTCTCTGTTTCCCCACTTCTCCTTTCATTTTGCTTACTTAGTTTTCTTACGTCATCTATCTCTACCTGTCTTCTGAAATTTGAGAGATCTTTTAGAAAAACCAAGTTTTAGAGAATGTTTCTGACATTTTTTTTAAATGCCCCAAATAATGCCCCCAAATCCAAAGGACATTCCCTCCATTTTCTCTGTTTCTTCACCTTTAGTAGATAGCAAATAATTTGGGGGTGTTGGAACAGGCTGGATCAGATTCCAAACTTATTCTGGGTATATATCTATCTCCTGGAATGTTCTAGGAATGCAGAAAATGTAAGTTTGAGTGTGATGTTTCCTTTGTACATCCACAGAGCCCAATAAAGTGCTGAATGTGTAAGAAACTCAATACCTGGTATATAGACTTGACTTAAAGAGTTTGAAAAAGTGTTCTCATTAATACAGAGTATTAATGAGCGTCTATATGTATGTGTATAGATACTTCCTAAACATATTGTGCTTGTGTGGATATATGCATGTGGAAATATATGTGGTGGTCAGAAACACAGGTGTAGGGATGAAATGATTTGGTTACTTTTATACATTTATGCAGGGCCAGTCACATAGCCTTAAATATATTTGTTCTACTGACATACAATCCAAGTGCATTTATAGAGGTGTGACTGTGAACCTCTGAAATGTACACCCTTTGGTGGATATATACTAGTATTTGGAGTTGCAGGAAATCAATGTTAATAAACAGCAACAGCAAAATATCAGGCAACTAACTTATTGTTATGTTTAAACAATCCCAGACAACCAGTTTTCTTATTTATCACAGAAATAATTATTTGCTCGAAATTGTAGCTTTCTGGCATTGTATTGACACAACATGAATAGTATATGGCACTTTATATTTGTTGAGTAACTGGAGAGGGCCGTACAGTCTGTCTTAAATACCATTGTTGCTCTGTGGAGTATTCTTTTTCCAGCTGTGAATAGAATGCCCATGATGAGGTTCCATTTGTCCCCAGCCCTTTGCAATTGTTATAAACCAGACACTTCATAATTTCCATAAACATTTAATATGGTTCAAATGTTGGCACAGAAATAATCTATTTTGCTCTACATTGTGGCTTCTCAAAAACAATTTTCCCATTTTCATTTTTTAAGTTCACCCTCACTTATTTTGTCACCTCATTTAGCGCACCCTTTTAAGGAACAATTGCTACTCATGACCCAAAATGCTAAAAAGCAACAAATTGCCATAAATGAGTAAGAACACAAGCATAATACCCATTCAGGTAACCTTTGTTTTTACAGATTTCTTTTTTTTAAAAAATATATTTTATTGATTTTATTACAGAGAGGAAGAGAGAGGGACAGAGAGTTAGAAACATTGATGAGAGAGAAACATCGATCAGCTGCCTCCTGCACATCCCCCACCGGGGATGTGCCTGCAACCAAGGTTCATGCCCTTGACCGGAATCGAACCTGGGACCCTTCAGTCCGCAGACCGACGCTCTTATCCACTGAGCCAAACTGGTTTCGGACGTTTTTACAGATTTCTTAATAAAAAACAAGAAGCACAGTAGGCCAAGGAGTTGTATTTATTTATTTTATTTATTTATTTTTTTAAATACATATTTTATTGATTTTTTACAGAGAGGAAGAGAGAGGGATAGAGAGTTAGAAACATCGATGAGAGAGAAACATCGATCAGCTGCCTCTTGCACACCCCCCCACTGGGGATGTGCCTGCAACCAAGGTACATGCCCTTGACCGAAATCGAACCTGGGACCCTTCAGTCCACAGACCGACGCTCTATCCACTGAGCCAAACCGGTTAGGGCGGGAGTTGTATTTATGAGCTAGTTAATAGATTCATTTTGTATACCAAAATAAGGAAAAACATAGTAACTGGGATCTCCTTATTATGGCTTAGGAAAACATCACAGAAAGGGTTTTATATTAATTCTACAAAATTTTTAATAGTTCCAGAAAATCTGGATAAATGAGTCCTGTAGGTCACTTCAGAATGCCAGATGAGTGGCAGGCCCTGAAGTGGTTGACTGACTCATTGAGGCCAAAGTGTCAGAGTCTCTCTTCCCCCTACAGCGACCCCAGCCAAACTGAAGGGCTGGACGACTTTGAAGGCTGTCATCAGAAATGCAACTGCGAGTCTATTTAGATACTTGGAACCTTTGGAAAATCAGTTTGGGGTGCACCGATTTCCTTGATGTTAAGAGAGCTCTCAAATTAACCGGGGTTAACCCTGCCATGACGTTAAATAATTTTCCAACGAGGCCACTATTCTTCTGGGTAGAATCTTTGAAATATTAAAAAATCAGATATTACCTTTTAGCAAGCAAAAGGAAACATAAAAACTCCTTTTCTGTGGGTATGTTGTTCTGTTATGGACCTGGCATTGGGGGTGGGGGTGGGGCGCAGATTGAAAACATGAGTAAGGTCACAAATCGAGAAGACTGTGGCATCTCCATCCTGTTGCAGAGCTGGTACTGTGAATGAGACAGGGTGAGGAAGGAATTCCACATTCCTCAGTGTAATCAATCCATGAACCAGATACTTTTTGAAAGCTTCAAAACATTTGAATTATTTTCTTTCTCTCCTTTTATGTGTAACACTTTCTACAGACTGATGTGGTAAATATTAAGATTTGCTGGAGCATCTAATAAGGATGCACTGGGAACAGAAACCACAGGGTGGCACAAGGCGAACCATATGTCCAAATGCGAATGAGACTGAAGAAGAAACAAAATCAGATGGCCCCATGTGCTTCTGCAGTCTTTCTGTTTTGATGCTTTGTCTCTTTTTTCCCCCTGATTTTTTTTCTGCTTCCTCACCCCCCCCCTCTCCCAGACAACACTTTCTGTTATTCTGTTATCTTCCCAACTTAAATTTTAAAATTAGATTTTACTCTTCCACATTTTTAAGAACAAAGCTGCCATAGTTTGGCTCATCAAAAGCAAACCCTTTCTTTATTCTTTTATTCTTGCTCTAGTTCTTCTTTTTTTTTTTTTTTTTTTAAATCGCTTTCTTAACAAAAAAGAACCACACAACTAATTAAACTGCCCAGCTGGCTTGGCTTAGTGGTTGAGCATCAACCTGTGAACCAGGAAATCACAGTTCAATTCCTGATCAGGATATATACCTAGGTTTCAGGCTCGATCCCCAGCGGGGGCGTGCAGGAGGCAGCCAATCTATCTCATCATTGATGTTTCTATCTCTCTCTCCCTCTCCCTTCCTCTCTGAAATCAATAAAAACATATTTTTAAAACACCTCATTAAACTGTACATTTTCAGCCTGAGTAGAGTTATTGATCACTAGAACCTTACTTCTCAAAGTGTAACTTCAAACATTCAACATTTAGAGAATTACCTCCTAGGAGATTGTTAGAAACGCAGAATTTCAGGCCCTAGGGGACACTTATGAATCAGAATCTGCATTATAACAAGATGCCAGGGTACTCATGAGTATATAATGCTGGGAGGCGCTGTCCCAGAAGGGCACTTCTAAATCTCAGCTGAATACGTGAGTCAGATTCCTCACCTCTTTTCAGGTGTGTGAGGTGGCCCTTGGTCCTCGGCTATTTCTTTGGTCTCTCTGAGTCACAGGAGAGGCGATCATTTGTTTTCACCTTTTGCAGGTACATCCATGATTCAAGTGGACTTGAATTCTTGGGCTTATTGTGGAAGTCACCTTGGCTCTATCCACTGCATTAGAAATATTTGCTGACCTTTCCACCAGTGCCTGTCATCTCTGTTGTCTTTGGGCTATAAATGGAAGATGTAAATTAGCATGTAATTCATCACCCACTTCCTGGCGCTGCCCAGCATATCATGGTATCAACCATCACTAATGGGATTAATTGGTCTTGACTGATTAAATTGTAAAACTTATACTTCCAAGGGTCATAAACACTGAGCCTTCATTGAAATCAAATGTATATTTTTAAAAGCATGTCCAGCATCATAGACTCCTTTCTGTTTGGATTTTGTTGACTTTAGTGGTATAAAAACCTGATCAGGAAAGGTTTGCCGTTATTACTACTTTGAATATGAACTTGTGCTCCTCAGCACTCTAAGTAGCTGATTAAGGGAGGGAGTAATATTCTCCTTGATTATTGGTTACACATATGGACTAAATCCTATTTTAATGGTGTCTAATGAGCCTTTCATTTTCAGAATTTTACACAAAAGCATCTAATAGAAAGGGAAAGTAATATTTCAAAGGTCATAGTAATGTCACCTAATGTCAACAATCTGTAATCAAGCCAATATATAGAGATGGTGATTACAGTTCCTTTGTGATCCTTTAAATATGAAATAATCTCCTGAATTAGCAAAGTGATGCAAGCTAGGGTTCTCTGGGTTTAAGGCAACTTATACTTATTAATTAAAGTTGGTTACTTGAAAACAGCCACAGACTTAAAGAGATACCGTATTTCTTAGAGTGAGGCTTCATGCAACGCAGTATTTTCAGACCCAGTGAGATTTAAAGTTCTGTCACTTCCAGTCTTACGTTTGATTCTCTTATGTGTCTGTAGGGCCACTGAAATGTGCAAATGGAAAATGATGACTCCCCTCAGTGCTTTTTCTCAATAAGGGACTGCAATGGGCGCTGGAAACGTGGGGTGTTCTGTGGTAAGGATGCCACAGAGGGAACTTATAGCCCTACCTATTTCAGAACCCGACATCTGCCTGGCAGCAGATTAAAGAGTGTGGAGAGTTCAAAGAATTCCTAGTATGAGACTGGCATTCTGAGATTTTGTCCCATTGGCTGTGCAGGAGGAGATAACCTTGCCCAGCCCTGGACTGGAGAGGTTCCTTTCCAGTCTAGCGCTGCTGCTAGTCCATGGACTCTTGTCCCAATTAGAAATGGGTAAATCCCGAGAGATACTCACGGCTGTCAGGAGGTTTTCATAAGAAAACCGATAATGATTACAATAAATGGAATTCCTGAACTCATTGGCACACTGTCACATCAGAATCTTTTGGAGGGCTTGTTAACACTCAGATACTGGGCCCCAGAACCGGGGTTTTGTTCTATAAATCTGGGGCAGGGCAAGAGAATTTGTATTTCAGACAAATGCTGATGAGGCAGACCAAGGTACACCAGCTTGGAGAATTGCTGCTCAAGGTTCACCAGTATGTGCCCTGCCCAGGCTTTGCTTCCTTCTTCCTATGAGCGACGTTTGCATTGTATTCATCTTGATGCCCCCAATACCTAACACATAGTGCCATACTCATAGGGCTTACTCAGTATTTGTTGGGGGGGGGGGTGCGAGTAATGCTATTTAGATGAAATTACTAATGTATACCAGATGCTTTCCCATCACTCCCCTCCCATGTTACCTCCTTCTGCTATCTTGCTGGATGCTGAGAGTCTGTTTGTTGTTTTTCTGCTATCTTCTCATATTGGGTCTGTGTTTGAACTACAGGCAACCTCAGGCCTATTCATCTAGTTGTGAATCACTGGGCCCTCGGTTCTGGGTTCCATAGCCAGTCCAGTAGGAGAGGACCTAATACCAGGATATTGGTCAATTTTTGTGTCAGTGTTGGTTGGTGACAGTAACGTGAGCAGTCAGGTGATGATTTTAATCTTAAATCTCAGGAGGGACCTTGCACTTTAGGAACCTTGATAAGAAAACATTTGGCTGAACCAAGGAAACACTCCTCCTGTGGTCCTTGCTTTCTTTCCTAGGTTTAGATATTCACTAAAGATTTGGAAAAAATAAGGAAAAAAAGGTGTCCATTTCCCCAAACATCCAAAGCATTCAGTTTTGGTATTTTGTAACAATCTTTTGTAGTTCTACCTAAATGTTAGTTTATTTTTAATGCATTTGCACTTAATTAAACTTACAGCTCTAGGGGTAAAATTGCCTGAAGGAAACGAAAATCTTGTGTTGAATTACAGGGTTATTCCCATAATGAATGATAATGACTCATTACAGAATTGTTTGCTTTCCAGTTTTATCCAGACACCATTAGAGAGATGAATAGCACCTTCTTCCTCTTGCAGAATTGTTAGTGTGGCAAGTTCATTCAGGTGTGCTGCCCTGCATACACCTGATAGGCTGGGTGTTAGGCCTCCCCGCTGCGACATTTGTCAGTTCTTCAATGCCTGCTTTTACTGGTCTTGGGTTCATGGTTGGGTTTTTTTTTGTTTTTTTTTTTGGTCTTTTTAGTGAATTTCTTCAATAAGAGTGAGCATGTGGTGTATATTGAGCCCGAGTACATGAAATTACCTTTCTTTTGCCTTTCTTTATACAAGCCCTTCACTCTTAATCATTCCCCCTGAAAATACTATGATGCTAGTACAAATAATACAAATACTTTTGTCTCCTGACTTTTGTTATAGAGGAAACATCTGAAATCAGCTGGATTTTCATGACTTTATAGATAATTTTTTGTTGTCATTTTTTAGTCTAGGTGTTCATATTTTCCTCCATCTTTGCTATTTAAAAATGGTCAGGATATGCTGATATGTAGTTCACTTTTCACTGACTTGCTTGGAATGTAGCAAGCCCCTTGATCTTTGATCATTGCTTCTGTGAACAGCAATAGTAGCAATTAGTTGACTTTTAATTGGACATTCAATTGGACATTTACTTGGACATTTAACTAGAGAGACCTTGGAAATGCTAGTCTACATCCAGTTTGTGTCTGATCTAGGGGGCAGATTGAATTAGTTCTAGGACATGTCTGAGATCCCTCTAATCACTTCATGGTAGATCCAGGGGTCTTGTTTGTCCAATACTCACAAAAACCTCATTAATCTATTCTCAAGTGGTTCTCTACTCCCATGTTGGTGCTGAAACAATACAGCCTGTTCTTTTACCAAGATCTGGGGACTGCAGAAGGGAGTGGATGCTGGGGCCTACCCACGTCTGGGTATGCACCCCGGAACTGGCCTCAGAATGGTGTCCACTTACAAAAGAGCCTTGGTATGAAATAGGCTACAGGCTTGATGTGTTCAAAACCACAGGCTCATTTTAGACCTAAGTGTGGTCCACCAAGTGATTCCAAGTAAAATAATCTGAGCTCCAAGAGGTTGCTGTAAGTTGTCATTCAGAGAGAACCTTAAAAACAGAGGTTTGGTCAACAGAGGCCTCTTAGCCATGAATTGGGGGTTAACTTTGAGCACCTTTATTCTCAAACTTGTGACCCAGTTGAAAATCTGTGGAAATAAACCATTTAACTCCTCCTTTCCCCTAGCGACATAGCGTTCTTTCACTCTGTTGCAAAAGTAGTTGGCTTTGTCAGCAATCATTTTCTGTTCAGGCTAAAGTTATAAAAATCAGGAAAACACCAAAATTATTTTAAGCAAAATATAAAAATTGAAATAAACCAACATATGTCTATGAAACATGTATAACTCTCAATCAAAAAATTAGTGCAACTTTCATATATTTCTTAAAATACTTCAGCATACAAAATCTGGACAACTTAAAAAGATGGGGTTATGACATGTTTGAATATCCTTCCTCATTAGTTCGTCCTTTACTTAAAAATGAAAATTCAAATAACTAAAACCTGGCCAGCTCTGGATCATCCTTTCATGAACAATGTACTCCATCATCTAATGTAATAAGCAAGAGAACCAAATAGTTTCATGAAAGATCTTGAAATAAGGTTAGGTGATACCTGCTAATTTTGAATGGAAACCATCTAGTATTTACCTTTGATTAGATTCTGTGTTCCCTACACCCCTCCTCACACATGCATTCCTCTGTAAGAAGTGTGGTTTCTTAATTGCTGTAAATATATTATGCTTTGTTCTTATTAATTTTCCCCTTATTCATAAGTTTCTCTTTCATGGAAATTCCAATGCTATTAAAACTGTCAAAGTGACAAATATTTTGGGGCTTAGCACCAATAAGAGAGTTAAAGGATAAAAATGCCCATCTCACCTTTATGCTTCCTTTATAGGCTTGCTCTAACACATTTTCTTTATTAGATTGTCATTTCAAGGATTGGAATTTCTTTGACCAGCTAATGTTGGCTGATATTTTGCCCACAGAAGGCATTATATAAAAATTACCATCAGTAAATATTATTGATAAATCAATGAAGCATTTCTTGAACTTGCCAGTCTTTCATTTTCAATTCTTTTCTTCTGGAACTAGGTAACCAAATTTCTTTTTTAAAAAAAGAAAGAAAATAAATAAAACCATTACTTTATTAGGAAAATTATTTAGCATTAAATGAATTGTCTTTTAGTACCCTTTTGAAAGCATGTTTAAAAACTGTGTCTCATTAGGCTTGGCATTACCCTTAACAAGTTCAACCTTTTGGGATTTGGAAAACCCCTTAAAATAGAGTTAAGCAAGTTTATGATAATAATAATTCAATGACACATACCTTTTTCATCTTGAACTCTTGGATCTTCAATTCACTTTTCTTCTCATACATCACTCTAATTTTTCTTGTTAGTTTATTTTGTAAAAAGTTCCTTCCTTCCTGGTTCCTTCAATTTAGACCAATTTGGAAATGGAAAAGTATGTTAATTTTTAATAAATCTTTAAGACACGCATTACTGTATTTTTATTAACTGAGCCAGATGGCTCACAGTGAATTCTCTCTGACATAAGTCATCACAGGATTCAGTTTGGGACCCAAGTCTGATACAGAAAGTGGCATGTATATTTAGTGGAAAAGTGCAGTTTGCATAAACTTATAGATATATTTAGAAGTAATATTTGTTACTATTGGGATTTCATTTTTATTTTTTGTTTTATGCTAAGTACAAACTAAGAACACTATTTTCTGTCCCTCAAACTCAAGCTCTCAAGGTCCTTTTCAACAACCCCAAATTGTGTTCTCTCTACAGTTTGAAGGTTGCAAGAAGGCCTTTTCAAGGCTCGAAAATCTCAAGATTCACTTGCGGAGTCACACGGGCGAGAAGCCTTACTTGTGCCAGCATCCGGGCTGTCAGAAGGCCTTCAGTAACTCCAGCGACCGCGCCAAGCACCAGAGGACGCATCTGGACACTGTAAGAATGGCAGGAGCTTTCCAACTTTCAGCCCGAAGCCCTGTGTGAGGAAGTGCCCTTTTGATAGTGGGATGGTGAAGGTGTTTGCTTTATGGCCTGCAGGTTATAGGGGTAATGCCAAGGGCAGCAACGGAACCTGGTAAAGAGCCAGAGGGGCCTTGTTTGGCTCTTTCCTCATTTTTCTGTAGTCATGAGTATCCGAAATATTTCAGCTGCCTGGGACTAAGGGGTTTTTTGGTGACCTCTGTGTCCTAAGCAGAGGCCGTTTAGGGACTGTCATATAGTATATTTTAGTACAGAGAATGACCACTACAGATTGGGCATTAAATTAAGTATTCAAATATCAAAATGTACTAAGACACACAATATACAGGGTGTGGCAAAAGTAGGTTTACAGTCGTGAGCACGCAAAACAATTTATTCTTGTATTATTACTTATTAATTATTGTATTGTTTTCTATACCAACAACTGTACCTTTTTTTCTTATTATTCTGTTTCTTTTCTTCTTGACATAAACAAGTGGAGGCTGGCATGGGTTTTGAGAGTGAATGTGGCCTTTTGCTTTAGAAACCCCCTGGTATTTTCACCTTTAAGTAATCTAAAAAGAATCAGCAACTCTTTCCCCAGGGCTCAGTTTTATGATTTTCATTATCACACCTTCTTAGAGCATTTACAAATGTCTTTTCTAGACTCCACACTCGCTTTTATATTCTCAATTATGTTGAATGTCCTTCTTTGCATTTCTCAGGTTTTGATGCCATTTTCCTTATATGAGGCCAGGTAGACTGTATGTAATTTCACTTCACTTAAAACCATCAGGATAAATGCATTATACACATCACAGATCTCTTATCCCACATTCTTGCAAATAATGTATTCATGACAGTACTTTTTCAGTGTTAACATTCTGATGTCTATTATTAAACTACACCAGAATTTGAATTTTGAAAAGATACTGTGATTTCTACATACCTTCTCATACATATTTAATATTCTTCTGATGTTATAGTTGACATATTTATTAAATTTTATATTAGCCTCTATTAGTCATATTGATAAAAGTCATTTTAACTATGTCACGTAACCTTTCTAAACAGAATTATCTCCTGCTATACATAAATGTGATGGTTTGCCTAGTAAATATCTGAAATATAATTAGAGTAATATGGATATAAGATTGACCCTTCCTGCTCCAGCTGAATTGAATTAAGTGATTTTAGGACCAACAGAATAGAATATTAAATGAATAAATTTGGTGAATAGCAGTATTTTTTAAAGGTAGAAATAGGAAAAAAGATATATTATGTTAAAAAATGCCCTATTTTATATGTCTAAAATGGTCTGGGTAGAATCCAATAAACTTTTCAATTTATCATTAAACATTATCATGGAAGAATGAACATTCATGAGACAAGATTGTCTTGAGAAATTGCTTCTACTCTAGCTAGTTATCTGTAGTTTGAAAGAACTATTGTGAAGCTAAGTGTTAGGGTTCTACTATACCCTTCTTTGCTTGGAGCTAATTTTAGCTAATCAAACTTAAGAGCATTTTCTAAAATCATTTTGGAATTTTAAAAAATATCCCTTTTTAAAACTTTTGAGGAAAATTACCTAAGATAATGATTTTATGATTCAGTTCAATGCAGTAGCTTTTTTAAAATATATATATATTTTATTGATTTTTTACAGAGAGGAAGAGAGAGGGATAGAGAGTTAGAAACATCGATGAGAGAGAAACATCGATCAGCTGCCTCCTGCACACCCCCTACTGGGGATGTGCCCGCAACCAAGGTACATGCCCTTGACCGGAATCGAACCTGGGACCCTTGAGTCCGCAGGCCGACACTCTATCCACTGAGCCAAACCGGTTTCGGCATCAATGCAGTAGCTTTTAAAACTCATCTATTTTTATTTTTTAGAAATCACTTCTTTATTAAATATTTTTAAATATATTTTTATTGTTGATAGTATTACAGATATCTCCCTTTTTCCCTCCCTCCTCCCAGCCCTTACCCACTCCCCTAGGTCTTCACTACTCTATTGCCCTTGTCCATGGGCTATGCATTTAAGTATATAAGTTCTTTGGTTTATCTCTTCTCATCCCCCTAACCCCACATCGAGGTATGTCAGTCTGTTCCATACCTCCATGCTTTGGGTCTTATTTGGTTGAAGTCATCATTTTTACTTTTAAGATCCAAACTACCTATGGTTTAAATTTTTATTGTGTTTAACAAATTGATGTGCTTTCTTAAAATCATATAGAAATGAAACATTTGTTTTAAAGAGCAAACTATAGTCGCTGAAAGAATTTGTTATTTTAATTTAGGTGTTAAATGCTGTCAGAATTTTGGATAAAATATCTTTATTCACTAAGTGGATTCTTTACTTACAGGAAAATGGTTTTTCCATAAAGATGACTGAGTTCATAATTCTAATCCTGAATAGTTTTAATTCAGTTTTCTGTTAGCATATTAATACCCAAACGGAAATAATTTTACAGTACAAAAATAAAAAGGATTCCAGACTCAGCCTTAAGCTCCACACTTCACATTGCTCAGGAGCAGCAAGGAATTGGAATAGCAAAACTTCTGTTCTCATCACACTCAGCCAAGGGCTTATTCACATACCCCAGGCTTAATATCATGACTTCTCTACAACTAATACCATTAATGTCCCTCTGGCTGATTTTTCATGTGTCTGTTGTTTGAAACCTGTCTCCTACTCATTTTCTACTAATTTTCTCTTTTAATTCTCTCCCTGTCTTTTTCTGAATCAGGTTTCTTCTGAAACATTCCCAGTCTTTTCTGGACTTTCCTACAGCTTCTTTATACCTGAACTCTTAAAGAATGTGTGTTTCCTAGTTTCTGACAGTCCCAATGACTGTTTTCAGGGGAACATAACTGTAAGTATGACCAGAGATGTTTACTAATAATTTCCATGTTTAAAAAATGCCACAAGACATTCCGGTAAAAGTACACTCTATGGCAATTTCTTAAAAATCATCAAAGATAGGCAATCTCTTTGTTTCTTGAAAGTTTACTCTCCTTTCTGCCTTGATGCAAACTTACTGGGCTTTCTTATTAAAATGTCCAAGTATTACCCAACATTTCATATCAGTTGGTAATCGCTCGTGCTCTGAAGCCAATAAATAGTCTTTAAGTAGACCTTCCCCGGTTACTTTTAGGATTTAACCACAGCCATTTCTTTCTGTCTTTCTTATTTAGAAACCTTATGCTTGTCAGATTCCAGGATGTACCAAACGCTACACAGACCCAAGTTCCCTAAGAAAGCATGTGAAGGCTCATTCTTCCAAAGAACAACAAGCGAGGAAAAAGGTAATTTTTTTTAAAAAAAGTTACTCAGTCAGAAAAAGCAGTTAAATTCTTGAATACTGGGAGCTTCTGCAGGACATTGGAAATCCGTATACTTCTCAAGGTCTGATATGTGTTAGACTCTTTGCAGAGAGAAGTCTTCCATGAAATAACAGGCATCCTTCATTTTATTGGGTTCTGTTTATTGCTCTTCCCAGGTATTGTTTTTCATAAGACGATCTACCAGCCAAAAGATTGACTCCCTGAAGGCTCAAATGATGGTTAGCATTTGTTAGCAATAAAGTATTTTTAAATTAAAGTATGTACATTGTTTTTTTAGACATAATGCTACTGCACACTTATAAGACTATACTTATTATATGTATTGGGAGACCAAAAAATACCTGTGGCTTGCTTTATTGCAGGGTTCTGGAACCAAACCTGAAATGTCTCTTAAGGATGCCTGTAATAGCAAGGTTGTGATATGTATAGCTGATATAGCCAGATATGAATAGGAATCAGAGAAAATTAAGTGTAAGTCTCCTAAATTGGAAAGTAATAAAAGGCTTTTATGGAAATTAAGTCAAATAACAAGAATTGGAAAAAACAGCACAACAGAAATCCTGTCTGGAGATAAGTGCTTTTTCACAAAATATAGATAGGCTAAAATAATTTTAACTCCAATGAAGAAGATAGGTTAGTCTCTAGGATGAGTAAGAATAGAAGCATTCCTCCCTTTAAGCTTAGAAAAAAACAATTTATTGTCCTGGCCAATTTAGCTCTGTGGTTAGAGCATCAGGCATTGGACCAAAGGGTCCATTGGGTTTGATTCTGGGGTCAAGGGCATGTATCTGGGTTGCAGGTTCCCCGCCCTCAGTCAGGGTGTGTATGGGAGGCAACCAATTGATGTGTCTCTCTTGCATCCATGTTTCTCTCTCCCCCTACTCCCTTCCACTCTTTCTAAAAATCAATGAAAAAAAAATATCCTCAGGTGAGGATTTAAAAGAAATGTTTCTTAATAGGTACAGTGAATGAAAATATGGGAAAGGAATTGAGCCTAAAATTACTTTGACATCAATGAGGGATCAATATATCTTTCAAAGCTTATAGAAATCATAGTATTTTAGGTTTAGAAGCAATGCTAAAGATCCACCTGACTTGTTCTCCTGACCTCATAAGACCTCCAGCAAGTGGTTGGCTGTGCTATGCTTAAATGCCTCAAGAGATGAGGAGCTTACCACCTCACAAGGCATCCTATATAATAAAAGCCTAATATGCTAAGTGTCCGGTCATCCAGTGACCAGTCAACTGTTCAACCAATCAAAGCATAATATGCTAATGATATGCTAAGGCCGCACAACCACTTGCTATGATGTGCACTGACCACCAGGGAGCAGATGCTCCAACTGGTAGGTTAGCTTGCTGCTGGGGTCCAGCTGATCGGGACTGAGCAAGATGGGCCGGGCACACCATGGAGCCCTCCTGCAGTCCCTCTTCAGTCCTGATCATGCATCGGTGGGTTCCCTTGGCCTGGCCCCCTCTCGCAATCTGGGATCCCTTAGGCAATGTCAGAGAGCCAATTTCAGCCCGATCCTGCAGGCCACTCCCCTCAGGAGGACACCAGTTGCAGGGCTCATGGCTGGCGAGCACAGCTGTGGTGGCGCAAGCCTCTCCCGATTGGGACTGATTGGGCACAAGCCCCTGGTAAGCACAGTGGGGCCAGGATGAGCGGGAGTGGCTGGTAGGAGCTGCAGGCGGCGTTGGACTGCAGGTTTCGGCCTGATGCCCACAGGCCACCCGGAGGGACCCACCTGTGCACGAATTCGTGCACCAGGCCTCTAATTTCCTAATAATTGAGTTTGTAAACTTTTGGACCAACACGTATCCTCTGACTATGGCAGAAAATATGTTGACTTGACTGTGGTTTTTTGAATATTTCATTTGTGTTCAGGTGGGTACCTGATTAATTTAAGGGCCCTTCATAACCAACTTAAGGGAAGTTTAAGACTCAACTTATTTCAAGCGATTGAACCTCTTGGCCATGGTTTTAAAGCAACCATGACTTTTAGCTACTTAGAGTCTTGTATTCTTTCATGGTTTTTAGGGATATAACCTTTTTATGTTGGGAAATGCTCTGTAGTCTTTTTGTTACTCTTCCTTGAGAGATATTAGCACAAAGCCAGTTAGTTGAGGGGTTATATATGGAAATAATTTGACCTCTTCCCTGTTAGAAAAATGCCCGTTAAAAGGATGTGATAGATATTATTATTTTTAAAAAATCTTTATTGTTGAAAGTCTTATATATGTCCCTTCCCCCCCACCCCATTAACCTCTTCTAGCCTGTCCCCACCCCCCACCCCAGGCCTTCACCACCCTATTATCTATGTTCATGGGTTATGCATATATGCATAGAAGTTCTTTGGTTGATCTCTTCCCACCCACCCACTCTTCCCCACCTTCCCTCTGAGGGTCAACAGTGTGCTCCATGCTTCTATGTATCTGAATCTATTTTGTTCATCAGTTTATTTTATTCATTAGATTCCACATATAAGTGAGATCATGTATACTTATCTTCCTCTGACTGGCTTATTTTTGTTAGCATAAAACTCTTCAGGATATTCTTAATTGTATGCAAACCCACTCTAGTAAGCCAATTGTTGAAATCATTTTTTTTTCTCTATAAATATAGTTAGGTCTCTTTAATTAGAATCCCAGTAAGTTGATAATAGATGATTATTATCAACATATAATAGTATCAACAATAATAGATGATCATTTGTGTGGATTAGATATGTTCTTTTATTTTAAAAGAGCAAAGGAGCTAAATAAGTAATATTATAATATAAATAAAGTTGTAAGGAGATGTTTAATATTCTTTTTTTTTTAAATCCTCACCAAGGATATATTTTTTCCACTGATTTCTGGAGAGAATGGAAGGGAGGGAGAAGGAGAGGAGAGTTAGAGAGAAACATCGACTGGTTGCCTCCCATACATGCCCCTCCCGGGGCTGGGGAACCTGCAACTGAGGTATGATGCCCTTGTTCAGGAATCAAATCCTTGACCCTTAGGTCTGCAGGTGGATGCTCTAACTACTGAGCAAAACTAGCCAGGGCAATATTGTTAAAATAATACATCATTGTTGCATACCGTTAACGTTCAGCAGGACTACTGCCTACTAGTTTTTGTCTTTGTCTGTGTATATCTTATAAACTTGAAGTGATAAGTTGTGTTTGTTAAAAACAAACAAAAACCTCTTGATTAGAGTTTTTCCCCCTAAATATGACCATTCTCCAGATCATAATTAGGTTTTACTGTAATGGCAAATCTGACCTGAGATTGGAGAACACCTTCATAGATGGTGACAATTGTCATGGACATGACAGAATAAAAGTCCCATATTGAGACAAATAAGCTACAATATGTAGTGACAGTGAGTATGGAAACATAATGTACATTTTCAGGAATTGTTAATGGTTTCTATTGTTCAAACATGGTACATTTCAGCCTCTATAAAGGAAGAGTAGTTTATGTGAAAGATGCTCAGAGCACTATTTTAAAAAAGAAAGTCAGACTTTAAGATTACAAATTATAAATTTATAGACAATTTGCAGACAAACCTTCAACAGGCAATCTAGCTAACAAGGAACAGTATTATAATCTAATGTCAAGTATTTCAGTATTGTCATAATTTTTTTCTTAAGTAAAATAACTTTTTGTCTCTGATGATTTAGCTTTTGATGCTCGCTCAGTTTTGTGCAGATGGTTGAGTAGGATTTGGCTGACTTTCATTGCCTGGTCTTTAGTGACAAATTTACTGTGTTTACTTCCTGAATTCTAACCTGTCTTTTTAATATAAAGATTTAAAAATCCTTTATAGATCTATGATGGATTAATTTATGGAAATTAAAATGAAAAAAGTTGTTCCACCCAATAAAAAGAGGAAATGTCCCTCCCAGGAGAAACAGTGCTAATAAACCTGAAATCAGTCAATCCGCATGTTCAAACCTTGTGCTGGTATACTGGTGTATAATATTTACATGGTACAATGTTGTTACTAGACCTTGGAGAGAGTCTAATTGCTAACTCACATCAGGGCTTGGTATTTGAAATATTTCCTGGCAGTAATAATAAAAAAAAAAAGTAAGAAACAATAAACCTTTTAAGGCAGAATTAAGATTATTTACGACTTTAATTAAAATTGAAAACTGGCATTATTTCAAAAAAGCCTTTACAAAAATGTGAATTCATCAAAAATAACCATAAAAATTCCAAGGTGATAAAGGCACAGTGGAGTAATGGTCCCAGCCCTAGGGAATTGTTTTGTTGAAAAGAATAAAACCCTTTCTGTCACACCCTGTTAGTCATGGACTCATTTAATATCCCTGGCCTGCCTGCCTCTAATCCTTTTTTTAACCCCTCTCCCCCCCAGACACTAAATGACATTACTTTGGTCTTAACGTTGCTGGCTTTATGAGGCCCGACTCTGAAATCAGGGCCATGACAAGGCACCTTGGGCTTTAAAACCAATGTTTATAAGGAGGAGCAGAGATCTTTTAAGCTATGCCCTGGCCATTGGCATGTGGCCCTTTCCCACACCTGATGGGTCCTACTAAAAAACCAAGAACCTGAAATCTCAGCTAAATATTATTTATACAGAAAAAAGAAAGAAGAAGAAGGGGGAAAAACACTTCTCTACAAAGGAATTGGGATAATTTGGCTCATTGCATGCAGAGAGTAACTTTTCTCTTTGTCTAATGTGTGCACACCCACACATCCCATCAGCTATGTGCAGACTTCTTCTGTGGAATGTGCTTTGCAGATCTCGAGTTTATTAAATAGAGGGCTACACAGATAAATAAGTAGCGAAATACTCAAGTCACCAGTGAAGGACTCTAGTGAGAGTAGAATCTAGCCTGCCGAGCTAAAGGTCGAGTCTATCCTCCAGCCCTGGCTGACAATGGGTGGTGAAATGAGAGAAAATTAAGGCAATGAGCCACTTGGAATTTTCCTCAAGGCTGTGAGCTTTATCAGAATTTTTTCATTTTCACCTTGGAAGTGCCATAAGCAGGCGAGTTTCCTTCAACTCTGGCCCATTATCAAAGTGCACTTTTTTTAAAGTGAAATTTTTAAAAAGAATGCTGGGCCAACAGTTAGAGATGACATGACTCTTCCGTCCATTTCACACTTCCTCCATTCCAAACTTTTGGTGTGATCTGTTAAATGTTTGTTACACGTTCACCTTTGGCCCACCGTGGTTGATGACTTTCACTTTGGGGACCTCAGTGCAAGCTGTTCTAAACCAAGCACAGCTTTTGAAACGTGTGTGAACGCAGCATGTATTATATTTCCTACTTAGAGAACAGCTCTATATAGCTTCCTGGCTAGAATAGAGCAGCTTATTTAATGCAACTCTGTTCATATGGAACTGACAATTCTTTGGAATCTGTTCAGAGCCCTATACATTCAGAACTGTAAACAATTTCATTAAGCACCATGTAGGTTAGCTTTGCTCTGTGCAGTTGTTGGAATCTTAAAAACTAATGTGAAAAAATATAGTTTTCCCTAAATGGAAGCTTGGTTAGAAGAGGCATGCGGCTCACTTTTCTGTCAGTTGTTTACTGTTACCGTCTACATGGGGGATGGCATGCACAGTGATCCATAATCAGAGGCCTTCACAGATTGTGACAATCCCCTCCCTCCCTCCTTTCCTTCCTTCTCTGCTCAGGAATAAACAATCACTCCAACTTCTAATGGAATGTCAAAAATGGGCACATATCATGGACATATAATTTCAAGATGAGCTAGCTCCCTTCCTTTCCTCTCACATTTAAGAAATCATATTGGAATTGAAGTGAGAGAGATATTACAGGACTGATGTTAAAACAGCACTAATATGTTTGTTTTTTATTAAGCAAGTCACTTACTAACTTCTGTACTTGTTAACAATTGCCGGTAACAAATTATTGGTATCACACCTCAAAACAATGGTAACAGATACTGCCTGCCTGAATGTCTTGGTGCCTCAGTTAAGGGTAACCGATTTCAAGAAAGGCTGTGGGTATGCTTTTGTAAAACAAATATTTTTGGTTCAAAATAGAGATGCTAACTAATAATTAAATTTAAATGAGAAAAAAAAGTCAAGTTAATTCTAGGCCTATAGTACTGATTTGGATTTTAAACCAGTTGTCTGGAGGCTTCTGTTTTAAGCAGATCCAATGTATAACCAGCTCTGCTTTCGAGAGCATTTTGATGGTACGTGGTGATTGGAGTTGTGTAAAAGGAATTGAGAACTCACATTGGGGGTGGGAAAGTGGGGTACGGGAGCAATTGTCCATGAGTACGTAGTGAGAAAAGGCTCAAGTTCTTTTCTGGAGAGATCGGAGAAGCTGGCTTCAGCCTTATAAATACAGAAAAATAAATGCCATTATCCCTGGGCCTAGCGGCCCAGTGTATTTTTTAGCTCTTAAATCAATGTTTCCCAAAGTGTGTTCGTTGGAACACATTCCACAGGATGTTATTCAATATTTACCTTTAAAAAGTGTTTGCTGTCCTATTAATCTGAGAAATGCTGAGTTAAATAATATTTAATGGTTTCCTTCTTGCAAGAGTTCTCAGACCCTTGGATATACCAGTATTCCAGAGGGAAGATAACATTAAGCATTGCTCAAAATTACTTGGCCAACAAACAATCTTCCTTTTCCTCTCGAGCTTCTCATCAAGTTGCTCTTCTAGTAAATTACTTGAGAAATACAGTCTCAAGTACTTTTATTTATTCCATTCAACAAATATATATTAAGTAGGCACCGTGTGTCAGGCACTGCCTTAGACCCATAGACGCAAGTGTATATAAGATAGACACATACATTCTCTGTCCTCATAAAGCCACTTTGCCTTGGCGAAGTCCAATAACAATAGAAAGGTAAACAGAAAATAGTAACATAAGTGCAAGCAAGGCAACACGAGGGAATTGAAATGGAGATTACAGAGGGGGACTTACTGAGGTGAAATGGTCAGGAACTCATTGAAATGACTACTTTAGAAATGAGAAAAATGTACTAGTTGCAAAATTTTTAAAAGCACTACTTAAGTCAAAATACTATACCTTACTGTTTGAGCTTCTTTTAAAAGAACCTGGTACTGCCCAGCCCGTGTGGATCAGTGGTTGAGTGTCGACCAGGAGGTCATAGTTCAATTCCTGATCAAGGCACATGCCTGGATTGTGGGCTTGATCCCCAGTAGGGGGCATGCAGGAGGCAGCCAATCAGTGATTCTCTCTCATCATTGATGTTTCTATCTCTCCCTCTCCCTTCCTCTCTGAGATCAATGAAAATATATTTTTAAAATTATTAATAAAATATAATTTTTAAAAACCTGAGCACAGCAGTATTCAGGATCACTGTAGCTTGTTATAATCACAATTTTCTGCAGCCTGTCCTCAACAATGGTTCTGTCAAAGGGACTGGATGCTAGAGAGCGAAATGGGTAGCTTACATCTCCCACCTAAGAAAAGGGCTCAGATGGTTAGCATTTGTGGTTCACAAGCGAGGCCCTGCACCAGCTCTGAGGATTTAGAAACAAGTAAGACCTGAACTTGCCCTCCTGAAGATTTCATTTCAACAGGAGCCACGTGGAGACACTGGCTTTCAGTGCAGTAGAAGAAATGCTATGATCCATTTGCATAGAAAATGCTTAGGAACATGATTTCTGAGAGTTCCTTTGGAAATGATGGAGAGCCTTAAGTCTTAGGCTCTGTTGTTTGAAAGCAAGGGGGATATCTTTGGGTTTTTACATTGTTCTCGATTACATTATAATACTATGTCTTGAATGGTAAAGTAGTTTTATTTCTCTTCCCCCTCAAAATTCTTAATTGGGACAAAAAAAGTAGGCGTGTTTGACACAGCTCTGGCCAACCCTGCAAGGAATGAGGACCCTGTGACAAGTGCTTTAATGAGCAGTTGAGGCTGTAAGTGCCTAGCACAGCTACCTTATGGAAATAGTTCCTACATAATTGCTTTTTTGATTGATTGACAGTCGGACAGAAGCCTTCTAAGCTTCTCATTCCCTTTCTCTTATTAGATTTTGTGGATTCTCCATGAAAATGATTTTGGAATAAAAGCATTTAACTCAGACTCTCTGCTGCCTAAATATAATGTCCTGAAATGTCATGACATAGCTCACCATTGCCTTCTGTGGCATTCACTCCTCATCTCCACGTCTGAAATGCTGTTTCCCGAGTGCAGCTATGCTGGTTCTGCTAATTCTCTTTTGTCTTCCCTTTTCAGCTTTAGTTGCATTTTGTCTCTGATATCCATGGGCACTCTTTTCCCATTTGTTAGCATCTTGGCTCTCAGAGCTGTGAAGATTTATTTTCAGGGTGACTTCACACACGGGCTTGGATAAGCCTAATGTAAAAACTTCTCATGGTGGATACTAGGCAGGTGGCTGTGTCTTGAATTGGATGTCAGGAGGTATGGGCTTCTTTTAAGCTTTGCCATGAATTGCTTCGTGATTGAGCTTAAGTTACATTCCCCTGGTTTTTCCATTTCCCCATCTTTACAGCCAGCTTGAAAGGCAAACACAGGGCCTCAGAGGTAAAAGGGTAGCTATTTCAGTAGAACGCATTGTTGTATCACATACCTGCAACCCAGGGCAGTGTATTGTGACTGACAACAGAACAACAGTGTCCTTGAAAATATTTTCCTTCCTGAGAACTAAGTATTCTTTGAGATGGAATCATCTTTCAGCGAGTACTATAGCTAGTCTTTCTGGGTTATACAGATGCTCGATAGCAATGGGTGGAAAAAAGATGCAAACAAGGGAAATGAAGCTGAGACCCAAACCGGAGGGAATTAAAATCAAATTTGAACCAGTGATATTTGGTTCTATTCTGGGATCATTAATTTGAGGCCCATGGACCGTAAGGGGGGGGGGGTGGGTCCACGGATGGATGGATAGGTTTTAGGAAGCTCATGAAATCCCAGAAATTATGGGGAAAATGTCGCTGTCCCCCTCTAGGGAAAGGCTCCATAGAGTTCACTGACTTTCCAAAATTAAAGCAATCTGGTGACCCCCCCCCCAAAAAAAAAAAAAAAGACAAAAGAACTCCCACAAAGGGACACAGGGAAATTCTGGGAGGTGGTGAATATGTCTGTCACCTTGATTGTAGTGATGGTATCACAGGTGTTAACATTATATCCGAAGTAAACAAATTGTGCACTAAATATATGGAGTCTTTTTATATATATGAGTTATACCTCACTAGAGCTGTTTAAAACAAACAAACATAAAGACGATGTGAGCCCAGTGCAATGCAGGACTCCTAGTGATTTTTCCCATAGTTCTCACACTCAGAAAGACTGCCCAGCTAAGAAGAATCTAGCTTCTCATGCCCCAGAGGATTTACTGCTGCTTACCCAGCATTTACCCTCAGTTTGATATTTTGCTAAGCCCTTGGGTGTACAAAAATGGTAAGATGCACGCTTTTTCCTTGAGGCAATCTGAGGTATTAAAATTGGATTTTGACAAGGGGTGGGCTGATTTATAGATAGTGTGTTGAAGTGTGGAGTAGAGATAGACCAGAAGTAATCGAGCTGGTTAGGACAGTAAGCACTTTTGTAAGGTTTAATGGAGGTCTGAAAGAGATTAGTGGCATTTGGGGTGAATATGAGTGGAAAGGGAGTGTTGATGAATTGAAATCCAGGGGTGAGGGGAAGGGAAGATTCAAGATGGTGCCCAAGTTTCTAGCTCCCAGGATTGGATGAGCAGTCCACAAGTGGAATTCTTCCTCCAGGAAACCTCACGTCTGTTCTTAAAGCCTTTCAACTGATTGGATTAAAAATCAACTGATTGTAGATGTTAATCACATCTAAAAAAATACCTTTACAGCAAACCTAGATTAGTGGTTTATTGTGTAACTGGGGACTAGAAGCTAGCCAAGTGGACACATAAAACTGACCATCACACCCATAAACTCAAATCCATTATGTTAAAATTTAACTGAGGTTACTTTATTTGAAGGTGACACTAGCCAAATGAAAATGGAGCATGGTGAACCTCAGAATATAATTTATATTAGTGCAAATTGATTATTCACTAGGAAAACAGAAGGAAATTAATTATTGGATATACCTGGTCCCACTCCCTTTCACTTTACCATTGATAGTTCAAAGCAAATTTGTTTATGCCAATTAATTTTTCCCCAATATATTTTTCCCTTTTATTGAGTTTATTAGGGTGACACTGGTTAACAAAATTGTACAGGTTTCAGGTATATAATTCTATAATACATCATCTGTATATTTTATTGTGTGTTCACCACCCCAAGTCAAGTCTCCTTCCATCACCATTTATCATCCGCTATACCCCTCTCCACCTCTCCCCACTCCCCCTCCCCGACAGCAATCACTATGTGGTTTTTTGTGTCCATAAGTTTTTTTCTCTTTGTTTTTTGTGTTCAATCCTTCTACCCCTCCCAGCCGCCCTCCCCCCCCCACCACCACCATTGCCCAGACAGCTGTCAGTCTGTTCTCTATCTATGAGTCTGTCACTATTCTGCTTGTTACTTCATTAGATTCCATATATGAGTGAAGTAATATGATACTTGTCTTTCTCTGACTGGATTATTTCACTTAGCATAGTGCTGTGCAGGTTTATCCATGCTGTCGACAACAAAGGGTAAGATTTCCTTCTTTTTTTCAGCCAAGCAGTATTCCATTGTGTAAATGTACCCATGCCAATTAATTTAAAGACACTGTGTAAAGAGAGTAAACGAAGTTTATACTTTAAGCAAATAAGTGGATACTTTTTTAAATATACATTTTGTGTTGTATATCAGAATTTATAGAATCATACAAGTTCATCATAATGTTAACTTTTATTTATTTATTTATTTATTTTTTTTTAATTTTTTTTTAATTTCTTTATTGATTAAGGTGTCACATATTTGTCCTCATCCCCCCCTTCCCATCCCACCCCTCTCCCCACGCATGCCCCAATCCCCTGTTGAACTTAACCGTTGGATAGGCTTATATGCATGCATACAGGTCCTTTGGTTGAACTCTCCCCCTCCCCCCACCCTCCCCCTACCCTCCCCTATCCTCCCTCTGAGGCCCGATAGTCCGATCGATGCCTCCTTGCTTCTGGTTCTGTTCTTGTTCCTCAGTCTATGTTGTTCATCATTTCCTCTAGATGAACGAGATCATATGTCACTAGATATATACTAATAAGAACTGAATGTGAGACGAGCAATAATATTTATGCTGACAGGCAAATGAATCAATCTGTAGTGAGCTTCCCCCTGGACCAACAGTTCTTTTGAGACCCAATTTCGATGTCCAGTAGTTCCTTATGTGTACATGTCAGCACTGACCCCTCAGCTCTGGATGGTGGACAAATGGTGATAACGGAGGTCCGACTCCCTCTGGTTTGGTCTCGGCCGAACCCAGGGGCACGGCGTCACCCAGACTAAGGGGCACGTGGCCTCACCCATACCCAAGGGGCGCGTGGTCTCACCCGGGCCTGGGACCCAGCCTCACCCGGATGGATCCAGGGGCGCACGGCCTCACCCGGACCCAGGATCTGGCTTCACCCGTACCCAGGGACGCTTGGCCTCTCCCAGACCCAGGGCCACTTGGGCTCACCCGGGCCTAGGTGCACGAGGCCTCATCCGGATCCAGGGACACATGGTCTCACCCAGACCCAGGAACGTTTGGCCACTCCCAGACCCAGGGCCACTTGGGCTCACCCAGGCCTAGGTGCACGAGGCCTCCCCCAGATCCTGGGACACATGGTCTCACCCGGACCCAGGGACGCTTGGCCTCTCCCAGACCCAGGGCCACTTGGGCTCACCCGGGCCTAGGTGCACGAGGCCTCATCCGGATCCAGGGACGCATGGTCTCACCCGGACCCAGGGACACTTGGCCTCTCCCAGACCCAGGGCCACTTGGGCTCACCCGGGCCTAGGTGCACGAGGCCTCATCCGGATCCAGGGACGCATGGTCTCACCCGGACCCAGGGACGCTTGGCCTCTCCCAGACCCAGGGCCACGTGGGCTCACCCGGGCCTAGGTGCACGAGGCCTCATCCGGATCCAGGGACACATGGTCTCACCCGGACCCAGGGACGCTTGGCCTCTCCCAGACCCAGGGCCACTTGGGCTCACCCGGGCCTAGGTGCACAAGGCCTCACCCGGATCCAGGGACACATGGTCTCACCCGGACCCAGGGACGCTTGGCCTCTCCCAGACCCAGGGCCACTTGGGCTAACCCGGGCCTAGGTGCACGAGGCCTCATCCGGATCCTGGGACACATGGTCTCACCCGGACCCAGGGACGCTTGGCCTCTCCCCGACCCAGGGCCACTTGGGCTCACCCGGGCCTAGGTGCACGAGGCCTCACTCGGATCCAGGGACACATGGTCTCACCCGGACCCAGGGACGCTTGGCCTCTCCCAGACCCAGGGCCACTTGGGCTCACCCGGGCCTAGGTGCACGAGGCCTCATCCGGATCCAGGGACGCATGGTCTCACCCGGACCCAGGGACGCTTGGCCTCTCCCAGACCCAGGGCCACTTGGGCTCACCCGGGCCTAGGTGCACTAGGCCTCATCCGGATCCAGGGACACATGGTCTCACCCGGACCCAGGGACGCTTGGCCTCTCCCAGACCCAGGGCCACTTGGGCTCACCCGGGCCTAGGTGCACAAGGCCTCACCCGGATCCAGGGACACATGGTCTCACCCGGACCCAGGGACGCTTGGCCTCTCCCAGACCCAGGGCCACTTGGGCTCACCCGGGCCTAGGTGCACGAGGCCTCACCCGGATCCAGGGACGCATGGTCTCACCCGGACCCAGGGATGCTTGGCCTCTCCCAGACCCAGGGCCACTTGGGCTCACCCGGGCCTAGGTGCACGAGGCCTCACCCGGATCCTGGGACACATGGTCTCACCCGGACCCAGGGATGCTTGGCCTCTCCCAGACCCAGGGCCACTTGGGCTCACCCGGGCCTAGGTGCACGAGGCCTCACCCGGATCCAGGGACACATGGTCTCACCCGGACCCAGGGACGCTTGGCCTCTCCCAGACCCAGGGCCACTTGGGCTCACCCGGGCCTAGGTGCACGAGGCCTCACCCAGATCCTGGGACACATGGTCTCACCCGGACCCAGGGACGCTTGGCCTCTCCCAGACCCAGGGCCACTTGGGCTCACCCGGGCCTAGGTGCACGAGGCCTCATCCGGATCCAGGGACGCATGGTCTCACCCGGACCCAGGGACGCTTGGCCTCTCCCAGACCCAGGGCCACTTGGGCTCACCCGGGCCTAGGTGCACAAGGCCTCACCCGGATCCAGGGACACATGGTCTCACCCGGACCCAGGGATGCTTGGCCTCTCCCAGACCCAGGGCCACTTGGGCTCACCCGGGCCTAGGTGCACGAGGCCTCATCCGGATCCAGGGACGCATGGTCTCGCCCGGACCCAGGGACGCTTGGCCTCTCCCAGACCCAGGGGTATGTGGCCTCACCCGGGCCTAGGTGCACGAGGCCTCACCCAGATCCAGGGATACATGGTCTCACCCGGACCCAGGGACGCTTGGCCTCTCCCAGACCCAGGGCCACTTGGGCTCACCCGGGCCTAGGTGCACGCGGCCTCACCCGGATCCAGGCACACATGGTCTCGCCTGGACCCAGGGGTGTGTGGGCTCTCCCAGACCCAGGGGCGCTTGGCCTCGCCCGGGAACGGGATCCAGCGTCATCCGGGTCCAGGGGCACTTGGCCTCACCCGGACCCGGAGTCCGGCCTCACCTGGACCCAGGGGCATGTGGCCTCACCTAGACCCAGGGACTTGAGGCCTCACTTATACCCAGAGGCGTGTGACCACACCCGAGCCCAGAGGCGCGCAACCCCGCCCGCACCCGGGTCTCAGCGGGGCCCCGTCTTCCCGATCCCAATTCCTGCCGGTCAATCCCCCCTCAGCAATTCCCCTGGCCATCCTTCCAGAGCTCCAGTATGGCTGCTGCAGAACTCGTCGGGCGGCGGCTCGGCGAAGCTCCGGTGCACCCGGTGCATGGCGGTGGGCCAGTCTGGCGTCGCTGCGTCGGCCCTTGGGTCTGCATCGGTGGCCGGTCGCCGAGCATGCGCACCTGGCCGCTTCCGGGGCGTTAAGATTCTTGACGGACTCGGAGGTCAGCAAGCACGGAGTCTCCCACCCCATGTCTCATAGGGGCTCGTCTGTCCGTGCTTGGCTGCCAGTGGAGCCGTCCCCTCAGCCGGAGACCGCCGGGGGAACTGCGCCGAGCACGTTCTAGGCCGCTGTTGTATCGCCTGAGCCATAGTTCTTTTGTGTCGCCTGAGCTGTAGTTCTTAAAGTGTGGTCTTTGGGTCACCGGCATCAGCATCATCCCACATACCCCTCTTTTATTCTAGTTGTAGAGCATCTACTCAGCCAGCCCTATGGTGGTCTTGGATGGTGTCTGCTCTGCTCTCTTGTCGTAGTCTCAAAGTTGTTGTGGTAGGCAACAATCAGGCTTCCGCCCTATGCCTCCATCTTGGTCCTCCTTTGTATAGTTAAGTCTTGATTGTTGTTGGTGTCACTGGGGGGGCTCTCTTTGTCTATAAAGGAATAGTTGCTGTGCAGGAGACACGTTTATGGGCCGGGTCTTGGTGCAGCAAAGCTTTGGCGCTCACTGAATATTCCTGTTGAATGTGTCCCTTATGCACGTGGTTGAAATCTGGTGTCATCTCCCACAGACCACTAGATGCCCTCGTTTCTGGGTCTCCAATGGGGTGTAGATCAGCTACTGCCTTAGGCACTCAGCAAGGATTACAGCAAAAACTGTAGTTTCTTCCTCCTGTCTGAGTGGCCCTGGAGCAGTCCGACTAGAACAGCAGATCATCTGGTCCGCTGCCAGAGGGCAGGCCACCCACATGCATAAGCCGTTGCTTGGGGCGCAGGTGTGCCTGCAAGACTTGCGGGGCAGGTCTTCAAAACGTGCGGGGCGGGTCCCAGGGCGGGGCGGGGTCTCAGGGCGCCAACAGGCCATGGTGCGGCGAGCCGCGATGGCTGTGAGTCTGGTCCTTCTGCCTTCCACGTAACTAAGTCCCCTCGTTCCGCACTCCAGCGCAGCAAACACTGATTGCTGGGCGCACCTCCGCAAAAGTCCCGCCTCTCCCCGCAGGCATCTGGGTCTCCCGGGGTTCGCCAGAAGATGGGTTTCAGGGTGATGGAGAGCTAATCTCCCCTAGGTTTGGAACAAAAGCCCCTTTCCCCCGCCACCAGCCAGACCCACGCACCTCCACACCTCATCCCCTCCGATTTCTCTGGGTGCGAGGCAACAGAACAGCCTTTAACCTTCACCGCCATCTTTTTCAAACTTCTCAATTTGTACTTCTTAATCCCTTCATTTCAGTCAACTCTACTGAAGTCTAGCGCCGCCGGGAGGTGCACGGAAAGGGCGCCCGGGCCTCCATCCGGTGCGCGGTGCGCGCGTCCCGCGGAACCAGGCGCGCAAGGGCTGCGCGGCTGGGACGGGTGCTGGGCGGCCGCCGAGCTCCAGGGACCGCCATCGCTGCGTTCCGGACGTCGCCGCCGCGGCGTCCCCCCAATTTATACTTCTTAATCCCTTGAATTCAGTCAACTCTACTGAAGTCTAGCGCCGCCGGGAGGTGCACGGAGAGGGCGCCCGGGCCTCCGTCCGGTGTGCGGGGCGTGCGGCCCGCGGCACCAGGCGCGCGGGGGCTGCGCGACGGGGACGGGTGCTGGGAGGCCGCCGGGCTCCGGGCGCCGCCGCTGCGGCGGCGTCCCCAGCGTCCCGGGCCGGGCGGCCTGCGGGGGCGGCGGAGTTGCGAAAGTGAGTGAGTTTCCCAGGGTTTCGCCCGGAATGGGGTTCAGTGCAATCGGAGCCGGTGCTCAGCGCACTCCGGAGCCTTTATCTCCTTCCTGCCAGTGAACTCCGGCCAGGTCATCAGCCGCCCCCTCCTCTCCGGTTCCATCCTCCCCGCAGGCGCGCGTGCTCGCGTCTCCGCCCGTTTCTCCATACCTCAGGCCCCTACGGCTTCCCCGACTGTCCCCGTGGCCTTCTCCTTCCCCCCAGCTGTGGGCATCTCAGTCCACCGACTTTCCTGTGGTTCTGGACGATGACCGTTCTGACCTCTAGTTGTATTTTTGAAATTGTTGTGCCCGGCTGCAGGTTAGGTGCTTAACCTATGCCGCCATCTTGGTTCTCCATAATGTTAACTTTTAAATCAGTCATTTTTGTCATAAGTTTATATCATATATTTGTTAACACAGTGTTTATATCATATTAAATGAAATAATGACAGTAAAACACTTATCATGGTAACTGACACATTATACATGCCCAATAAAGGTTAGCAATTATGGCTAGAATTAACTCATGTTGTCTATTAAGTGTTTCTAAGAGAGAAGACAAGTGGTTGTTGAAAATTTAGTAAGTTGTTTTTCTCTACTCCAGATTCTTCCATTAATTTATTTTGCTCTAAAAAATATTTTAGCTGATTGAAAACAATTAATGGAAACTGAAATTGTGGCATAATTATGACTTGTTCGTATATCCACTTTGTGTTTTTGTAAATATAAGAAACACATTTGTAGTCATGTGTATGTTTTAAAATCTCAACCCGACAAACTGACCACCCTGATGCCTATGTTCATCCAGAGAATCCATGTGGCTGGGTTGAAAACCACTGCCATTTGTCAGTTCTCCCCTAGATACTGTTTTGTGAATGAGAGATGGGTGGATATTGATTTCATACTGAAGAGTTTATTTCTGTGCCCATTTTAGACGTTGGTTGTTTCCTGATTTTGCCTTTTCTAGATTGGCAGAAGACCTCTCCTTATTTCTTTGTTATTTTAATTATTTGGTATTTTATTTCTTCTGCATATGGACTTCTGAGTCATGCACCTGGATTCGAATCCCTACACCACCAGTTTTAATGATATAACCTTGGATGAGTTACTTAATATCTCTGAACTTCAGGCTCTCATTTGTGAAATCTGGAGAGTGTCAGCAATCCCATAGGTTTGCTATAGCTTCTAGAGAGAAACGGTGCACAGTGCTCATTGCAGTCCTGCCTTAGACAGAATGCAGTCCTTGGAGAGGAAGTGGCTGTGCCCACAGGGGTGGGAGTTATGAGAAGGTGTTATGATGTAGAGGAAAATGGCTTGCTGTCCTCCATTTCTGCTGAGGAAACTGGCTTTAATTAGTGGTTTAAAGAGGTAGTGAGATAACAGCAAGAATTTTCTATGGGAAGAAGAGAATTTTTTCCTGCCCCAGCTGGTTTATTTGGATTCTTGCTTGAGGAGAACTTGACAAATAGATCTTTGAGGCTCCACTGGAGTTGTACAAGTGGAATCCTATCTCTGTCATTCAGATGTTTCAATAGTGACCATGGTAATAGAGATAAAGAAAGGGTCCTATTTCACCTCTGTTTCGTGCTTTAACATTTCAGAGCCATTTTGTATACATTATCTTATTTTATTCTTTTGGCCTTTAGAGTCAGGATGGATTTTTTATGACTAATTCTACTCTCTGTAGATTGTTTCTGAGAAATGAGAAAAGTTCGTAAATGGAAAGGGAGCTAAGTATGATGCCAAAGGTGGTATGCTGTTTTCCTACAAGCCGAAAGACCTAACAGAATGTGTGCCAGAATTAGTTAATACTGCCTAATGAATAGCCGTCCATTAAATCTTGACATACTGTTTGCAATCTTGGCATTCCACAGAACGTTTTGGCAAAAGATTATCCTCCCACTTAACAGATCCAGAGCCCTCTTTATAAACTGTAGCAAAGTGTCATATGACATCTTAAATACTCACTGTTTCCTCTGTTTGTTGAGTATAGACTAACTCTTTTGAGTTAACTGTTAAAGGACCAGAGATAGTTGCTGCCTCTCTCAGTAGGGCTGCTTTTTAAACTGGAATAGAAAGATTTTTTTTTTCCTGAGTGGCTTTTTGGGATGGGTGCCTGCTGCATGACCACTCACAGGGCCAGCTGTGGACACAGCTGTAGCCCATCAGAATTATAAGAATCCTTTCATCAGAATTATAGGAATCTTTAAATGTAATCTCATCCTCCCTGCAGACCAGAATGTGGAATCACATTTAGGAAGTCCCAAAAGATATTCATAAAGCCTCTTGGTGAACTCTTAAGCTTTCTGACTTTTAAGAAAATCTTTTGTTGTTGTTGTTATTTAGCAAGTCTAATATATGCAAACATGCTTTATATTATGAGGTCCAAAAAATACCTTCTGGAATACTGGCAGGCACGTGGACTCTAGTCCTGTCTTCCATGATTGCTTATTCTTTGGCATTAATGAACTTGCTGTTGTATGTAGAAATCCTGCATTAATACCCCCAGTTCCCTGCAATTTTTTTCTTATTTCCAAGCTTCCATTTTTTTAGCATATGGATTGCATTCCTTTCTATTCTCTCTATTTCCTTTATTCCATAGCACAATTTCAACTAGGGTCATGTGAGACCTACAATGTCATTTATTGGCTATTGAGGCAAGCATTGAGACAAGGGAACCAAAGCTAAAGGGCCTTACATATCATGCTAAGATGTTTAAACACAGACAATGGTCAGATCTATGATTTAGAAAGATAATTAAGGTGGTAACATGGGGGATGAATTAGGAATTTTAGGTGAAAGGAGATAAGAGAATTAGGTGGAAAATTTCTATTTATCCATGTCCTTTAGATAGAGTGGCACATCCAAATATGACTATATCCATCTAGATTCTAGATTCTAGATTGTCATCGATTTCAGGTTTCTCAGTCTTGTCCAGGATGCTATCATGAGAGTCTTTGCTAAATATCTTGATGAATTGAAGGCTCATTATATGTGCAGCTTTCACTTAATGGTATTTAAAAGGGAAATGAGGATTCTCTGGTTGTTCTCAACAACCCCATCCTAACTCCTGTTGACTTTCTTCATTCTGAACTGCTCACCAACTTATGATTCTTTCTAGCATATTTCCAAACATGAAGTTAAGCCTTCGGGCAATAGAAGCATTTCTAGGTTTTATCTTTTTTGCCTTGTTGAAATTTGAGGTATGGATTTCCCTTTCTCCGTTTTCTGGGCCTTATTTTCTTTGTACTTTCTCAAAACATATCTTTATAATCATATTTACATGTGTGTATTTTTGTAGCAGAGTTTGTGTACCCTTAGAACCTTGCTATTTTTTCTCCAATGCTAGGTATTACTCCTCTCTCCCACCCTACTTTCAGTGATTATTTTTCTCACATTTCCCACTCAGCACAGTCACCTCTGGGAAATATAGAAGCCAAGTAGAAGCAGATTTGTGATATACTTTATCACAGTTGCTTAACACTGGGTGCATATCTTGCCATATATTTTTCTACCATATGTAAACATACAATGGGGCTCCTCTGTTTTGATTCTTTTTAAAAGTTTTTATTTATTGATTTTAGAGAGAGAGGAAGATGGAGGGAGGGGAGAGACAGAGAGCGAGAGCGAGAGAGAGAGAGGGGTAGAGATCCATCATTTTGTTATTCCACTTATGCACTCATTGGCTGATTCTTGTATATGCCCTGACTGGGGATCAAACCTGCAACCTTATTATATGCGGATGGTGTGTTAACCAACCGAGCTACCCAGTCAGGGCTGCTTTGATTCTTTATACTCTGTAGAATATAGTAAAAATCACTGTCATGATTAGTTTTCCTCGCTCAGTATTTGCAGGGACATGGCTGGTCTCTGAAAAAGGAGTTTTAAAGGGGGATAACAGATAAAGAGGTGGCAGAGAACAACAAACAAGAAGCTATAGTTCACTGTATAGCTTTGGGCCAGCCTAGCCTACAAGCACCAGCTATAGGAATTTGGGTAATATCTACTCCCTGTGGACTTTGAATACAAATTGTATTTTGAGATGACAGTGCAAAGGACATCCTTGACATGTCTTCATTTGTACATAAGCAAGTACAGAACTCAGTTTCATTTCTGTGTACTCAAAATAGCAGCCAAAGATGATCCATCCCCTCCTCCTTTGTAAAAAAAAAAAAAAATTTTTATTCGTCTGTCTGAAAAAAATATGTCTAGAACAAGTTCTCCAATTTTCAGATCTTAAAAACTCAAACACATCAGGGTGCACTAAATCATGGCCTAAAGGAGCAGAGGAACCTAATTCTTCATAATGTTTTCCCCACCCCAGATGGTAAGCTTGAAGTCAATCAGAGGATGCAACACAGCAGAGCATTCACACAGTACCACCTATATATCTTCCACCATCGGTGATTGCAGGAAGGGGTGAATTGGCATTTAAAACATCCTGAAATAACATTATGCATGCAATTACCCATTTTATTCTCATCCCTCATGAAATAGGAGGTTAAAGGAAATGGGAAGAAGAGCAATAATAACAACTAAATACCTGTGTAGAGCACAGTGTACCAGGCAGTTTCATGTCTGTTTACCTCTTTCACCTTCCCAATCATTCTGCAAGGTTAGCATTACAATTATTATTATAATTCCATTTTAAAGAAGGAAAGCCTAAGGTTCAGAGAATCTAAATGAGTTTACAAGACACACTCAGTCAGTAGTAGAACTGAACTCCAGCTGAGTTTTTCTGACTCTACATTTGGTCCTCCTTTGATTCTACCATTCTTGCTATGGGGCTGATTTTCCAATGTGGGATATTTTGTAACTTGTCAAGTTCTTGGTGTGAGAGTCATTCCCAGAAGCTCTGCAGTGGCCCGCTGTTAGAAGATGGTGGCAGGACCCTCATGCTCTAGAGCAGGCGTCCTCAAACTACGGCCTGCGGGCTACATGCAGGTGTTTTTGCCGTTTAGTTTTTTTACTTCAAAATAAGATATGTGCACTGTGCATAGGAATTTGTTCATAGTTTTTTTTAAACTATAGTCTGGCCCTCCAATGGTCTGAGGGACAGTGAACTGGCCCCCTGTTTATAAAGTTTGAGGACCCCTGCTCTAGAGTTTCTTCCTTAAAATTCTCTAAAGCCCCTTTTTGGTGGTTGAGCCAATAGTACCCCATCCAAGTCAGGAACCCTGAACCCAAGTTAGTACCAGCAAGGTTACAGGCCCCCATTTCTCTCCTTTGAGGCACTCTCTCACCTTCTATGTTGGGTCACTAGGGGCCCTAACAATCTCTGGGATGAGGCATGTCATGGGGTTATCCTAGGGCCTGGTATGTAGGTAATTCCAAGAATGTGGCCTGGGAGCTGACCACTCCTGCTGGCCAGTGTGGCATTTCTTTAGCTGGATCACTTGGGACTGGACCTCTGGTATGATGTGACATACTGATTTTGGTGACTCAAATTAGTCATATAGACAGGAACCCTGCACAAAGAAACTTTTGCCCAGTGTTCTGTATATCCTAGGGATGATCCTAAAGGTGGCAGGAATTGCAAAGGGTCTAAGGTCTCTACCCTAGGTGCAGACTATGTTAGTTTGCCACAGTTTCAAAAACGCGGGCAGAAGACATGAAACTCCTGGGTTGGAGTCAGCTCTAGCTCTAGCTAGAGTATCATCATTTTCTTCTGCCAGCTTCATAAGTCCCTATTCCCACAAGGTGATGCAAAAAGGGCCAGGTGACACTTGCATACTCAGTGGATTGTGTTACAAGAGGGAAATCCTGAGCTTAGGGAACCTGGATTCATAATGGACGTAAACATACCTTCCCTTTGCTTAGGAGGAAGACACTATGCAGTCAGTTTTCTAAAGCTGTTTGTTATAAAACATTCTTTAAAAAGTAGTCCAGAAAGTCAGTCAGCACCTCTGCTCCCAAGACATGGAGAAATCGGAGACCCATGAAGAGCGCCTTTCAACAGTAGGTCCCTTTTGCTCCCCTTGATGGCAAATGTGCAAGAACAGCCCAACAGTAAACCCAGCCTGCCCTGGAATGGCCCTAAATTGTCCCCCTGAAATAAAAAAGGCTTCTCAGTGAAAAGACTGAAGCCAGGAAGAAGGACCCTGGATGTTTGGAAAACATGGTTGTATGCCTTGTGGGTCTGTATATAATTCTGACCATGCCATGCCTGTTTGTTTCAGATTCTACAGTCCTGCCCATGGACTGTGCCAGTTATCTAATGATTTGATTTGGGAATTCCACTCCTGTACCTACAATTATCTATTCCACTAGCCGGTTATATGCTTAGAACCACCACCATTACAATCATTCTCCAGTTATGGGATTGTCTCCAGAAGAGCCTTGCATTAATTGTGTTTTGTTTCAGGCAAAGACAATGCAGCACTCCTTTCACACCCATCAATATATCAATATAGCATCTGTGTCTGTTCTCTGTGGATCTATGCAGGGAAGGTCATTTTAATGGAAATATGGGTTCAGAAGAAGTGAGAAGTGATGAGTATACTTGGACCTGGGGAAGGTAGTTTCAATAGAGTCGCTGAGGGATAAAGGAATAGTTTAAAACCATTGGATGACAAGGCTGAGAAAAACACAGCATCAGGGAGCAATGAGAAAAATGGATGAGATGGTACTTTAGAAGTTACTGCACAATTTATTCTGGAGCCCATCCTGGTATTGGACTTTTAAGAATAGATTTTAAAATGGAGCTTTACTATTCAATTTCCTTGGCTTTTTAAAGGAATGTAGGCAGTTTATTTTAAAATGGATGTCAGGGGAATGATTTTAAAGGAACTACTCAAACACAGTTGTGTTTGCTCACTTGTCAGTGCCACTTTCCCTTCTCAACGCCCAACTCAGCATCAGCTGTGTGCACTGTGCATGCAGAATCTTGAGCCCTAACAGTACATGCTGTCCATGGCTATTGCCTCTTTGGCCACACTCCTGTGCAGATGCGGACACCACAAAATGCCGATTACTTGCATACAAAGCAGTGATATTTACATTGATATGGTTAAGTTAACTTTGTGGTGGTGAAAGCCTCAGTTTTTCATTTCCTGCCTGGTATTTGCAATGTGGAATTGCAACACTGCATTTACGTGCATTTTTGCCTTTAAAATATTCTGTGGTGTTGCAACATTTGAGAAATTCCCAGGGACCCTTAATCTTCCTGCAAACACGGGTTTATAAGCTAATGACCCACTCACTATCTCAGAGTAATCTCCTCCTGCCTCTGCTACATCACTCTGAGTTTGCATTGTATATCTTTAGATTGTTCCTGTACTGTCTTTTAGTTTAAATTTTGCCCTTGAGGATACCAATAAAAGGGTGAGGGGAAAAAAAGATGTTTGAAAATAATTCTAGCTCCTTTCAGGAGCAATTGTTGAACTTAAAGCTACTTTGCCTATTGTTTTCCATGAAATCTCATTTAAAATATTTTATTAAGGCAAAAAGGCTTACATTCAAGGCTAAGGACCAGTGAACAGTAGGCATGGCAACCAAGAAGCCATTTGGGAAGGGAAAAAAAATGCAGTAAAGAGTGTTTTAATCCTTAACTTTAATCCCTTTACTTCCGGTTCTCAAAATGAAATATAAATCAGGGACCGTGGAGCGCTGCAATTTTTGCCTGAATGGGATGTTGGCAAAAGAGGATTAGTAATGGACAGACGTGTTTAAAGAATTTATTCACACAATTTGTTGTAAAACTTTTGAGACCACGAGTGACGAGTTCCTTTGAGTGGCGTCAATGAGAACCAACAAAATATACTTTGAAACTGATTAGAGAGTTAATGCAGGGGGGACACCCCTCTTTGCTGTTATTGTTACATCATTTCAGCCTGTGGTAATGACATGAGAAACCAAGGAATTTGCTTCATTCCCCAGTAGGGAGGTAGGAGACTAGGGGGTGGGAGTGTCTGGTTGGTAGAATAGAGATATTCCTTTGATCTTCAAAATACAGGGGTAAAATCAAGTCACCTGTGTTTCACATGCTACCTTTCCTTGATGTTTGATTACTATGGGAGTCTCACACAGACGTGTGCTTTCCACTTCAACAGATCTTGGGTTTCTGCTAAGAAGCACAGGCTTTAGTGTCTGTGGATAGATAATAAAGCAGAATTTTCAGAAGGATAGATTATTATTATTCCTTAGTGTCTCTACTTTTTGTTTCTAAGATTTTCTTTTACATGAAATATTGCTGACTTGTTAATTTCTAATTAAAAATAAAATCTCTAATTTTCTTTCTTTAAAGTCATGCCAAAATATGCAACCTCCCCCCCCCCCCCCCCCCCACACACACACACACTTGCTTAAAATGTTGGTTGTTTGATTATACACATCTATTTTCTCTAGTTCTATTTTGGAGAATTGTTGGGGATGAAAGGGAGACATCTTTGTATGACACTTTCCTTTCCCTCAGTGTGTACATATATATAGAGAGTATTTCTTTGATAAGTTTATTTCTAGTGGACGTGGCTCTTTATAGAGATCTGGAGTGGCTACAACTGGTACTGGTTTCCTCTAGTGTAAGAATATGAAACTACTTCCAAAATAGCATCTTCCCAAGGGAGCTAATAATGATGACCGAGAAAGCAACATGAGGCCCTAGAGAGCATTTGAAAGTGGAGTCAGACACAGCAGAACAATGTGTTTGGAGTTCCTTGTAGACTTGAGAATAAAAGCATTTGTGGCAGGACACAAGGAAGAAAAATAGCACCGTGTTCTCCAGCATAGAGGACAATGTGCTGCGCTGACAACACCTGTTTCTGCTTCCACATCTTGGCCTGGTCTCCTGTCTCGTCATTCTGTCAGAGCCAGCAAGACCGGGTAGTCTAGGCAGAGCTTCTGAGATACAATCCTGTCATCAGGAGTGACTGCCAGCATCCTCCTCATCCTTCCACACTGCCCTTGGGTTTCTGGCATTCTAGTCTAGATTTCTGGGGTGGGGTTTATAATTATTATTTTGAGATGAGATTTTGTTCATTGCAGCGGGTGGATGATAATAAGAAAGACAAAATGAAGTCAGTGTCCAGAGGAGGAATAGCAGAGTCTAAACATGAAACTGGCTTTGGCAGAGGCTGCATAGCCTGCAGGAATCCATAGACTAGAAGAGTCCAGATCCTGTCTTGGTCTTCACCCCACAGAGATTCTCTGAACCAGGCCTTCTTGCCAGTGCCCTTAGAGAAGAGCTCCATTGCACCAAAGCATCGAAAGCACATGTGGTTCATGCATCACTCTAAGATGTACTGTTCTCGGATGAGAGAGTGGACATACCTTCAGTAAAATGCTTCTGTGCATTGACAAAAATAACGCCACAGGCTAGCTCTTACATTGGTGGCATTACCTGAGGGCTTGGGAAATGGCTCTGGAGTGGTATTGAAGGCTGTATGTGAGGTAGTGACCAGAGAGACCGGGGCCACAGCTGCTCATTTATTCAGAGGATGGTGGTTCTCATCTTAGGTAGGTAGATTGCCAAAAAGAGGGCATGCGTGTTTTATTCCGGGCCCACTCAGCTTGGTATTTCTGTGCTCTGCTTATCAAAAATATATGCTAGACATTGAATCTTTAAAAGCATGGTAGAAAATTGGATTTGTTCCCAGCCCTTCCAGATGAATGAGAGATACGAAGTATAAATGTAATGAATTAGCATTTCCTATTGGAAGGATTGCTCATTTGCACATTCCAAGCGGCGATATATAATTGTGAATAGTATTATCTAGTAAAACTTGGCATCAATGGGGACTGAGTATTATAAGGAAATAAACTTCCCAAATGTCTTCTCTCTCTCTTTTTTTTTTTTTTAACTTCTGTTAAGGTTTCACTTGGCTAATTCCAATTTTATTCTTAGTTGATAAATTTGGCATGCTTAAATTACCTCACTCTTTTCCCCCCCATCATACTGCATGAAGACATGGTTTTATCTGCCTTTAGGGGCTACCCTAGAGAATATGCATGGATTAATGAATTCTTAGCAGCTATTGAGTCATTTGTTATTCATGTATTTGTTCACACATTTCCCCAAACATTTATAGAGTACCTTTGGTGGGGGAAAGAAGTGTTGTTTTAGCTTGCATGGTCAAACAGACATGGTTTCTATTTATAAGGAGCTTTTTTTTTGTCTTCTGTGACACACATACTCACACATAATTTATAAATAAGTATAATACAAATTAATATAAATAAGAAGAAAACCAGAAATAGCATCAGAATGATACAAAGAAGTTGCTGTTGGAATGTTCAAAAAGCAAGAAATGACTTTGGAATGGAAGGACCTGGGAAAACTTCAATACAGCGGTGAAATTGAATTGGTGCCTGGAGAAGGTGCAGAATGTGTGGCAGATACACAGGCTGGAGCAAAGGAGACGCCAAATGAGGGAGGCTTGTGGCCAGAAGGATGGCATGAGATGTGAATGACATGGGACATGAAGTCACACAGCTAGGTGAGAGCCAACCTGTTAAAACCCATGAGTTTGGGCTGTAGGTAATGCTTGGTAGAGAGAGTCACTAAAGCGGGAGTGATGTTGTCATCCATGTACTTGAGGAAAATTAAACTGACTGTAGGATGGATGGGAGAGCCGAGAGCAAGTGCTCTTCATTGGATGACAGCCTTCAACTTTTAAAAGTAGGCATTTAAAAAATTGGCCAAACACTCAGGCACACTAAAATCAGCCTTAAATCTTTTTGCAGACAATTCATTTCAATTAAGTAATAGGAAGGAAAAAATGACTTCTGCAGTTAGTCTCTCCCCACTCTTCCTAAACTATAGCATAGGCAGGGCTGCAGTCAGAAATCAATTCAAGGGCAGACTATAAGGAGCTGGTAAGATACAGGGGGGAGTGATTACTGGACAGCTGGCTGCTTTAATTAAACCCTGGGATACTTGAATAAAAAGGAAATGCACACTTGACTGGATGAGATGGAATGTGTGTGGTCACATTAGTGCAATGAGCCAGTGTCAGGAGGAATTTATGAAGTTATGATAGAGGTAAACCCTCTTCTTGCTTTGGGAACTCACAACCCCTTCACCAGGCCCCAAAGGGTGAAGCGAGGATGTTTCTCGTAGCCCTGTGAAATTCCATATTAATAATTCTCCACTTGTCTAAAAACATCATCCTTTATTTTAATATTCTGCTTTTGAGATGTTCCTCCAGATGAAGTTTGAATCTGCCACTGACTATGTCCATTTATGTATCATGTTCCAGTCAGAAGAAAAAAAATAAGTAAAGATGCTTAGTGTCAGTTTTAGAGTAATAGTGACTTAGGAGGAAACGGTGTTTTCACAGACATAACAATACAAAGAGTCCATGCTGAATGCCTCTCTGATTTCAACAAACTTGTGAATCTCAGCTCCCCAGCTCTGTCCAGGATAGCTAGATAGTAGTACAGATTTTGGTAAGTAGGACATCTAAAGATATCCTCAGAGTGTTCTGAAAATGTTTTGTTGTTGGTATTGATTTCCAATATATTTGGACTTTTCCGAAGTCCAAAGCTAGCTATAGTCTTTTTTAAGGTAATATTTATCTTCTAAAACTGCTAATATCTTGATTAGGATACTGTTTGGCCCCAGACTCTGTTTATGAAGCTATGCATAAGAACCCAGAGGGTTCTGATAGACTCTTTAGGCTGCATCAATAGAGGTAGAAAGTCTGGAACAAGGGATGTGTTTGCTCTGTTATAATTTGTCCTGGTCAGACAGCTGGTTCACTGCATTAGGATTGAGATATCTTTGTTCATTGGCCATTGAGGTTCAGTGCTGAGAGAAACTGGGGTGGTGAATGGAATAATAAACTACATGGGAGAGAAGGGACTGACACATTAGTGTCTTCTGTGTGCCAACTGCTTTGTGAATCTTCTCATTTAGTTCTGAAAGTGACCAAGATAGCACAATGGCGTTATCCTCATTTTACAGAAGGGAAACTAGACTCAGGCGGGTGACTGTATCTCCAGGATCGCACAGTAGTTGAATCACAGTTTATCAAACTAAAAAGCCCAAGCTCCTTCTACTAAAGTACCTCTTAGATATAAAAAACTAAAGGTGTTCAACCTATAGAGAAAAAACTGCTGAAGGAGGGCTGACAAAGAAACTAATTCATGGACCCTTTCAGGGCTGAAATTCTGTAATATTTTGAGGCTTCTCAAATTAAAAAAAAAAACCACACACAACAACAAACTATAAAGTACAGTGTGAGCAAAATTACTCTGTGTGGTCTAGTACAAGAGGGGAGGAATACACCCCAGTGGGTGGAAATGATGGGGCAGCAAATTACTATTCAATTTAAAGCAAACTTTCTAATGATTAGACCTATTTAGCAATGGAGGGAACTGAGTTGTAAGGGAGTGAATTCCCTGCCATCAAAGGGGTTTGGACAAAGGCGAAGCTGCCAACATGTTATGTGGTAATGTTGCGCAGTTCAATACCATACATTTAAGTTTAAATTAATTGAAATTAGGTAAAATAATTTTTAATTTTATCCAATTGCACTACCCACATTTCAAGCTTTCATTAGTGGCTACCAATAGTACATCACGGCCTTTTTCCGTCATTGAAGGAAGCTCTGTTGGATAGCACTGCTGTAGAGTTGGCACATGAGATTATTAGACTCTAGTTCCTTTCTACTTTGAAATTGTTTCTGTAAACATTTCCCATAAATAAACACTAGTTTTGTAGTATCTACACTAGTACTGATATTTTATGTCTCTTATTGAGATATACCCCAGCATATGTACCAATTCAATTATTTTGGTAGGTTCATTAATCAGCTCTGGATAAAAATTTTGGCCTATGGAGTCACTGCTAACCATATAGGCATCTCAGAAGTTCAGGGTGCCTGATTGGACAATATCTCCAATTCCCAAAGAGGTTTCTCCTAATGCTATTTTTCATCCTTGTATTTTTTCCTCTTTGCAAATTGGTCATTCACAAAGGAAGTTAATTTGATAGCAGATTGTGGGAAATTAATTACCTATTATAGGCCAACGCCACTTCATAAATGTCAGTGCTAAAGAATCTCCTACAGGGAGAATTTTTAGATTCAACTGGAAATTAGTTGCAATTAATATAATAGGTTAACTTGTTGTAATTATTTTTAAGCCTTTGGGCAATGAGTTAATTCTCTGAGAGCTGCATTGCTCTAAGTGTCATAGAGAATGCTTGATGAGAATGTTCTGGTGCTAAACATAACCCTCTGGGGGAAAAGCCTACTAGTCTCTCCTTCTGGCTGAGTTTCTCTAGAAATATATTTTGGTGGCATTTGATTTCTGGAGAACAAAGGAAAATCCCTACAAGATGATGCATAAACATTTATGTCCAGATAGACTATACTCATTGGAGAAAGGGAAAACAAAAGGCCTTTGATTGTGCCTCATTTTCTTTGGAAGTGTGTCTCACGGCAGGCTCGCAGAGTGCCTTTGCTCTTGGAGTAGAATGTAATAGTACTGAACATGGAAGAATCTGGGCCTCTTTCCCTCTCCTAATTATTTCCACTTGACTCACTTAGTCTTGGACGATTATTCAGTCATATCTGAAATGAGAAAATGATGGGAGTAGAATTTCCGTCTCTTGTTTCAAGAGCTTATAAACATTAACAGAATAGTCTTGAACAAAACAACAAATAAAAATCACAATTGACGGTGCCTTGTTTTTACGTATTAGGAAAAATCCCTGCATTATTAGGGAAACAGCTCAAATTTCCAAATGGAGGAGCCTTGTCAAGCCCTGATGGGTGATTTCATTATCAACGTTGAAAAACTATCATTTGGAACAAATATTCCATATTGGGAGATTGTACAGAAGCTCAGGAGCCAATTTGTCCTCTTGCACCTGGATAGAAATTAAGTCCTATAATGGGTCATTGAAAATCAGGATCATTAACAGTCAAAGACTCAGCTTGGTTTCTGAGACTCAGAGCTGTCCCATTTCTTCCCAGTATGTCCATGAGCCTTAATGCAGGTTTATGCTTAGACAGATGCATAGAGTTCTCATAGTTGCTGAGAGCTAGATCAAGACTCCACATGCATAAAAACTTCCTGACAACTAGAACTGTAAAAAATTAAAGTTAACTGCTAAGATGAAGAAGTCGTCCATGACTGTAGGGAATCAAGCAAGCAAAGTCTGAGAGCTACTGACTGGGGTTGCTGTTGGAAAGTCTTACATAACTTAAAGGTTTGGCCCGATGATATCTGAAGCCCCTTTGAATGCTGATTATTCTTGTAAATGATGGTTTTGTTTTTTATGTATCCTCCACAGTTATGCTTTTAGTGTTATGCATAATATGTCAGAACACCCCACTTTCATCAAATACCTGATTACTGGACCCCTCGCATGTGGACACATCAGGGACTGAAAAGCAGGGGGGAGTGTGCATTTGAGCATCATGGAAGAGCTGCTGATTGGCTCTCTGCGTTCTTGAACCAAATCAAAATGTGGGGGTGTTTACAACTAGTAAGTCGGGTGCTCCTGGAGCAGACTGTGAACCAAAGATTCAGGTGTGTGTGAGTTATTAAAGAAGTGCCCCCTGGAGAATCTGATAAGGAATGAGGGAAAGGGAAGACGTTAGGCAGGAGTGGGAGCTCTGGAGCATAACTTAAAGCTCCGAGTTTATTGCACTTCAAGGCAAAGGAGCACTGGGTAGTTACTTGTGTGTGTGTGTGTGTGTGTGTGTGTGTGTGTGTGTGTACGCATGTTTGTGGGGAGGAGGTGCTAGCTGTGGCTAAGTACACTGAGCTGGGGATGGGCACACCAAAGCTGGGGAGGGGCTGGCACTGAGCTATTCCAAGTGGCCAGAGGGGATCTGGGCGGAGCATCAACAGCCTCTCTGTTGTAGTTACTATTCTTTAAAAATTCTCCATTCCGAGGGTAATTCAAAAAGGACCTCATTGTATTTCTTAGACACATCTGTATAACACTAGCAATTGTCACCTCCTTCAGATAAAGACATGTGTCTCATTCTTACAAATCCAATTGGCACTGAACAGTTTGCCAGGACACTAATCCCATCCTGCCAGGTGCTTCGGACTTAAGTCAGTCAGCCAGGTCCTGTGGACTTTACAACACCGCTGTGCAGAAGAAAATTCTAACAGGAAATAAAACCAATACACGTGTACAGATGCAGAATTGTTGAATATAGACTGCAGCTCTCCCTGGACCCGGTGTGGGCTGGCCTGGTTGGAAGGGGCTTCATTCAGGATGTGAGCAGGAGATCCACTGAGAGGAGGAAGCCACTCCAGGCAGGAGGGGTGAAGCACATAATAAAAGCAATGCTTGCAAACAGCAGGGCAGTGATCTTGAAAAGAGCAGGGGCCTTTGTGGAGGCCTGGAGGAAATGTCTGTCCCTGGCGTGTGGGAGAATCACGTCACAGAGGCTTCTTGTCCTAGTCTTTTGGGACTGGTGTGCCAAACAGAAGGAGAGAATATTTGTATCTTGAGTATGACATAATAAACTCTATTTTAAGAGAGACCTTCTGAAATCCCAAGATGGATTGGTGAGGGTAGATAGCCTGTATAGTAGACAGGTTACTATTAGTGGTCCAGTCCCATTCTTGTCCCTGACCCCGCCCTCTGATCTCCAGCTGCCCACCTGGATGTCCTTGGATCATCCGAAACTTAACACACCCCAGACCAACCTGCTGATATACCTCCAACCTACTCCTCTCTTTTCTTTTGCTGTTCCTCTTGTTCAAAGCAGGGGCCATCCTCGATTCCCCAGTTTCTCTCAGATTCCACATTTCATTCAGCTCCACCTTCAAAACACAGACTGATGGCCTCTCACCACCTCTGACTTTAAGCCATTGGCATGTGTCATCTGGATTATTGAAATAACCCCTTACTGGGCCTTTCTGACCTCCTCTCACCTGTTTTCCACACAATAATCAGAGCTATTTTATTTTTATTTACAATATAAGACAAAACAGTAGCTTTCTGCTCACACCCTCCCATTGGCTTGCTGCTGCAATGAAATCAAATACTAAATCTTCCTGTGTTGGAGGCTGGACATGACTTGCCTTCTGGCTATTGCTCTGATCCCATCTCCACCCTCTTCCCTTTGCTGCCTTGCTCACCCTCTCAGGTAACTGTTCTTAGAGCCACCAGCTTGTTCCTGCCTTAGATTTCCCCTTTTGTGTTCCATCTGCATAAAATGCTCTGGCTGCATGGTTTGTTCTCTCTCTTCATTCAGGTCTCAGCCCATAATATCCTCTCCTCACAGAGGCCCTTGCTAACCCCCCGTCTAAACCCATGGGAGAGCACAGAGAAGTGTGCCATCCTACACAGTCTGGCTCAGCTTCCCAGAGATGGGAGGAGGAGGAAGATCCAAGGGAGGAGCAGGGAGTTAGAGAATCAGGAGAGATAAAGTGGCGTGTCCCCTCTTGGGGAGGAGTGCTGTGGTCAGGGATGCCCCTGGGTCAAGATCATATCATGTCAGGTGTCCTGGGGCCACTGTTTGTGGTTATATGTAGCTGTTAAGGAATAACACGTGCCATGCTTTATTTTTCTCAGCTGCAGGTATTCATGTTATTGGCCCAGGACCAAACCAGCTGACAAAGCCCTGGGAGTGGGGAGGGGAGGAACAGTGGCTACCAAACAGCAGTGGTCCATTCTGTTTTTCCCTCTCTACTCCTACAGAGACCCCTTCCCCTAAAGGACATGGTGTCAAGGTCTGCACAGTGGTGATGAGATATACTGGGAACTTTTCCAGAGGATGTGGGGGCCATTTGCTCTTTTTCCAACTAGACCAAGATCAACCGATGGGTTTATGGCTAAAATACAAAAATGTCCTAAGAGGAAAGGGTGTGTGTGTGTGTGTGTGTGTGTGTGTGTGTGTGTGTGTGTGTGATGGGAAAGGAGAATATTGGGATGGGTTTTTTCTTTAGTCAGTATAACACACTCAGGGAGTGTGACTTTGGGTTGACCCAAATCCAGGCCTGACCTTGACCCAAATCTAAGCCTGACCTTTGCTGGCTGCATCATTCTAGCTTTTCATCTCTACATTGGAAACCACAACAGTATGCACCTCCTAGGGTTGCTGTTGTGAGACACCTGGTATTGAGCACACAGTAGGGATTTCGTATGTAGTTACTGAATTGAAATGCAGTCTTGAAGTGTGTGTCATGGTGAGTGTGCACATCCAGCGCTTTGCTAAGGGATTTGTGTGCATGATGCTCTTTTCTTCCTGACCTGAAATCCTCATCCTATGATAGTGGTTTTCAAAGCACATCCTATATCAGGATTTTCCAAAGAACCAGCTGGGGGGAGAGGGAAAGAGAGAAAGAAAGATAAATTAATTGATTTCAAAGATAAATTAATTGAAATTGGCTTAGGTGATTGTGGGGGATAGCGTGTAAGAAATCTGTATGGAGGGAACTCTGGCAAGAGCTGATGCTGCAATCCAGAGGAGGAATTTCATTTTGAGGGAAACCGTAGGTTTTTGGCTCTTGAGACCTTTCACAGATTGGATAAGTCCCTCCCAGATTCTAGAAGATAATCTCCTTTACTTAAAGTCAACTGGCTTTGGATGTCAACTCCATCTACAGAATTCCTTCACAGCAACACTTAGTGTTTGATTGGATAATTGGGTAATGCAGTCAAGCCAAGTTAACACAGGACTAACCTCATTGTGTCCATACCTCACTGCTCATGTGGGCTCTCAGAGGAGGGGAGGCAAAGTGCCTCTATGGCTATGGATAGTAATAGGGGATGAGATGAGTCTCCCAGGAAGCAAATGGTGGAGACCTTACAAGAAAGAGTTCCCTGCTTACTAACACTAAAGCCAAAGTGCTAATTGACGGCTGTGGGGTCCTGCATGACCCCCCACCTCACCTTTCAGACCTCATTTCCTGTGTTTCTCTTTCTCACACCCCACTTCAGCCACACGGGCCTCCTTGCAGTTCCTCCTTGATATGTACTTAGTTAATTTTCTCAACTCCTTCAAGTCTTTGCTTGAATATATTTTCTCAACCAGGCCTCCACTCTCCCCAACATTTCCAATCCCACCTAATTCTCTCTTTTTTCTTTTTTTCCATAGCACTTACCAACTTCTATACAATTTACTTGTTTAGTTAATTGTTACTGTTTACTCCGTCCTTCAGAACATATACTCAGTGAATATCTTTGTTTCGATTGCTGATATATTTGAACCCTCTGGAGCAGTGCCCGGCATATGCCAGGCATATGGTTGAGGCCCAAGAAAGATTTGTTCGATGAATGAATGAGAAAGATAAGGAAGGACAGTGCTACTCTGGAATGAATGGGGTATGGTTAGGACAGCTGAGTTCGAACTCCAGGGGTGCCATTCATATAGATTACAATGCAAATAAAGGTCCCTGGTGTTGTCCAACACAGCAGCCCTTTACACTAGATAATCAGTGGGCTCCAATTTCACTTCTTTCCATAAAGAGCAGTAAAGGTTCCATAAAAAGCAAGTCTCTCTCCTTAGAGCAGGTATTAAACTGGATTGAATTTTTAACCCTTCTTATCCCTGTGAAAGAAAATATCCAAATTGATTTTAATACATGAATCTCATGGAACCATTTATTATTTTGAGGTCTGAAGAGAGACATAATAAGAAATGGTTACATAAAGTTCATGTGTTAAAGACAGTTTGGTTTTTATAAGTTCCTATTTTCATAATTTGTTTTCTCTCTTCATAACCAAAAAACATTTAGCTGTCCTCAGGATTCTTAGAGCCTGATGCTTCTGTAAGTGTGATCCCCAGACAAGCATCATCATCATGGCCTGAGAACTTGTTTGAAGTCCACCCCAGGCCCACTGAGTCAGCAACTCCGGGGGCCTGCAGGTGCATGCCCAGGTCTGAGAACCGCAGTGAGAAACCATCTCCCATTGAAAAATTTTCCTCTTTCTTTTTTTAATATTCCTAGCAGCTAAGAAGATGTCTTTGAAATACACATTTTATAATTTGTTTCATATCCATAGTTGAGTTTCTTACTCCAAAGATGAAACCATATTTTATTGAAAGACATCCCTCCCAGAAGATTCTGCTGTGTGCCTCCTGCCTCACCCATTAGGCATTCCTGGAATGTTTAAGAGCCTGAAATGATCTGGAAGGCCCTTTGCTGGTCTAATCTGGGAGGGAGGGCAAGAGGAACAGTAAACTTACATATCATTTCATTACTGCATTACTATGCATAGTGCTCTCCGTTGGCAATTTTGCACAAGGTCCTCAAGGCTTGTTCAATTTAAGAAGCAGTTTCTAGAACCATGCCTAATCTCAGAGAAAACCAAATTAACTCTCACCACAGAGTCAGATGGAATCCCACTCTTAGAGAACAAGAATACTTGTTGAAGCTGAGGAAGAAGTTCCTGCCTTTGACTCCAGGAGTAACCCTGGCCATGAAATTCCTTGGAAAGACCTCATCCATACTGATAACTGCAAAACCCTAGAGTAACTGGTAATAGAAAGCAGAGAGACATCACGTCTGTGCTTAACAGACCATGTGGGCCCCAGATCACATTTTAACAAAGGAAGATAAATTAAAAGTGATCACCAGAACTCATTCTTAGCCTTGATTTTTTTCCCCCCAGTTTTCCTTATGCAGCATGTGTTAGGTTAGTACCAAAATAACAAACATACTTTCCAAAGGCCCTGAGAGGGCTAGGCATAAACTCAGACAGTCTTGGTCAGAGATTCCAGTGAGGCAAAGCTGAGGAAATGATAATAGAATTATGTCTCATTCACCCCATGTGTTAAATGCTTCTCCCCTATACTTAGGGTCATATTCTTGGACTAAGACCTGAACATATGTTTGTCTCTTTAAGAAGCTTTTTGAGATCTGAGAAATATTGCTCTCTAAACAGTAACTTTGCTAATGTTGTGTGTGTTTGTGTGTGTTTCTGATCAGAGTGTGGATAAGAGTCATTGTTGCTGGCATGCTGGAAGTGTTTAACCAGCTCTCTATATAAAAAAGGCCTCAGTTTCTAGCATTTGCTAGGGTCGATGGTGTATATATTCTTATCATGATTGATTTCAAACTATCAATCTGACATCATTGCATGGAAAGTTTGGAAAAGATACAGCCTGTTGACACTCTTGGATTGGTTTAAAACCAGCCTCCAACAAGTCGTTGGAATGCAGAGAATTTGGAAGCAGAGGAAAGTATTAAACACACACACACACACACACACACACACACACACACACACACACACACACAACAGAGGAAATAAATTCATGATAATGACAGTAGGAGCAAAAATCAGTTTTAATATTGGATTACATTTTCTTACAGTGTTTTGTCTGTGTTTTTATGTCATTGTTTCTATATAATTTTGTGTTTTGCTTTTATCATCATGAGCATTATTTTAGTGGTTGCATAATATCCCATCAGATTGATATGAGTTTATTTATTGGCCTTAATTGTGGACATTTAAGTAACATTTTCTGATTTTTGATATTGCTATAAATAATACTCTATATCAATGGAATATTGGGTATAAATTTTCCTTCACCTTTCTTCTGGGTATATCCTTAAGCCAAATTTTATGACCAAATGGTTTAAATTATGGGTTTTGAAAAAATATTGCGAGATACCACTAGAAAGTTTGTACCAATGTACACTTCTACATTGTTTAAGATGGAGGAGGTCAATGTGGGGGGGGGTGGAGGAGGGACATCTGAAATACTTTTAATAATAGACAAATTTTTAAGAAAAGAATGCCTCTCTCGCTGTACCTTAGCTACCACTACTTTTTAAAAAAGGTTTTATTAAATTGATAAGTTAAAAAACATTCACATTGCATTTCTTTATAAGTGTGCTGTATTTTTTAATGTTTATTGTCATTCTGTTTTGCCTTTTTAAAGTCTTACGTTTATGCCAAGGCTGCGTGGTGAGGCAATCCCCACCCAGGAGATTCTGCTGTGTGCCTCCCACCTTAATCATTAGATAATTCCTAGACCAGAGATGATTTAAGAGCTTTAACTGATCTGGAAGGACCTTTCCTGGCTGTCTAATCTGGGAGGGAGGGTGAGAGGGACACTAAACATACTCCCTCTCCCCACTACATCTCTGGTTCATCTTCTGTTTCTTTTCTCTGGGCCCCAGGCTCACACCACTCCAGCCTTACTGTTCCTCAGATAATCCAGGCACACCACAAGGCAGACAGGTTCTTCCTCCCTTTATGTCTGTAAGGCTCACTCCCTCGCTTCTTTCAAAGCTTTTTGCAAGTGTCATGTCCAAGAGGTTTTCCCTGATATCCTTTCTAAAATTGCCATCCCTCCCCCATTCTCACTGTCTTTCTTCTCTGCACTATTATTCCACTCTGGAGTATACTTTCCCTAACATGGGATTCCTAGAGTCTAGAGGTGTATCTGACAATAAATATTTGTTGGATGAATAAGTATCCTCCAGCCCTGGGTCTAAAGGTTTACTTTTGTCTTACTAAAGACAATATTAACTTAAGTATTTCCTTTAAATACTGGAGATGGTAACTACTTGCAATAACTGTAACAAATACATTGCTAGATTTTTAAGGTATTGTATTTTTATATAGCAGAAGATAGAGATTTTTATGTAACAATCTCACGTTGTGATTTTTTCCTATTTGAATTATACTTACAGAATTCTTTTTCATAAAGAGATCAGGTAACTTTTCACCTAGACTTTATTCTAACATTTTTTTTTTGATGTTTTGTCTTTTTATTTTATTTATTTATTTTTTTAAAAAATACACATTTAACTTTATCATTGTCATTTAAAGCTTGATTTTATAAAACATAATAAGACATTAAGAGTTCTGTATCAGCAGAATTTAAATAGGAGAAATAGTGACAGCTTTGTAAGTGTAAATTATATACATTAAAGTCAAATAATAGTGTTTTTTTTCAATATGGAAATTATACAATGAAATAAATGGCAAAAGGACATTCCAGGAATACTGTGGGCTATCAGTTACTTTAGGACTAAACAAAGATGCTGAATATTCAGATTCCTTTTGCTGTTTCATATTTACCTATACTCTAAGTCAAGCTACTTGACCGAAAGTTCCTCAGAGGGAGGATAGGGGAGGTTGGGAGGAGTGGGGAGAGATCAACCAAAGGACTTGTGTGCATGCATATGAGCCTATCCAACGGTTAAGTTCAACAGGGGGTTGGGGCATCCGTGGGGAGGGGTGTGGGATGGGAATGGGGAGATGAGGACAAATATGTGACACCTTAATCAATAAAGAAATTAAAAAAAAATATGGACATACATTGCTTGTAACCACTGATCACGAGATCATGAAATACTTAAACAATATGGTGGAACAACTGAAAGACTGGTTGTACAAGTGCTCAGTGCAGAAGCTGGTGGTGGTCATCTTGAATATTGAAAACAAGGAGGTCCTTGAAAGGTGGCAATTTGACACTGAGTGTGACAAGATGGCCAGAGATGACAGTGCACCCAGAGAAAAGTCTCAGAAAGCCATCCAAGACAAGATCCACTTGGCCATCAGACATCATAGCTATGGTGACATTCCTGCCCCTGCTGGAAGTTTTCTATTCTAACATTTTTATGATTTGATTTTTTTTTGTAACTCTAATTAATAAAGACTTTATTTTGTTATTGTGATAAAATGACCATCTAAATGTTTTTTTGTTATGTAACTTACTGTTGGGGTTCTATTTCTGTTAATGACATTGGTGTTTTTTTTTTAATCGTGCTCCATAATATTTTAAAATTTAACTGTGTATTTTCCTGTCATGTAATATCTATAGGCACCAAATCTCAATGGACATTTCTGAATTATCTCCAAGATATTTTCATAGTGGTATCTCTGTATTTTAAAAGCATTTTCCAATCTGGACTAAATATACTTGAGTTTGTTTTGTTATCGCTACAAGTTCTGATAAGATACAGAGCAAATACAAGGAAATATAATAGGAAGTTGGGTTCTCAGAAGTCAGAATATCAGGACTAAAGTCAAATCTGCCTCTAGCCACATATTTTTTTTCCTGAAGCACCTGCCAGGTGTTATGAGGATTGGAAAACTGACCCTTTTATTGACTCTCTTAAGCCTATAGTTATTGCTTGATAAATATTTGTGGATTGAATTGCATTGAACCTTAGGGCATGATGCCATTCCAGGAAGGTATTCCAAGGAACAGCTTTCCTTTCCATCTTGTCTGTTTTCTCCTTTTCGTAGTTGCGGTCCAGTGCAGAGCTCCATCCTGACATGCTCACGGATTGCCTCACCGTGCAACCCCTGCAGCCGGCCACATCCCCACAAGATGCTGCCACAGATGGGGCAGTGGGATGCTCCCCGGGGCCTGGGCCCGATCTCTATCCAGGTAATCACAGCAAAGGCAGGCCCAACCACATCAACTGATTTTCTCTAGGCACCTTCACTCTGGTTAAAGGGAATGCTCACATGAGAGAAATTCTTCTAATATCATCTGTATTTTGCTTTATCAGTGGACTGCAAATTATCACCCTCCGTACCGTCCCATCTGAATTCTGAGCTGAGTTTGGCAGCAGACTTTTTTTCTCATTAAGAAACAAAGTAAAATAATGCATTAACTCTTTTAGTTCTGGGCTTTGTCAAAAGTTCAATGCACCCAACCTCCCCAAGTATCTTAAATTTATTAACTGATATAGACTCAAAGGAAATGCTTCCCCCTTAAGCAGGTAACAGGTTCCATGTGGATTTCTTAATGGAACAATCATTGTCTTCTTTGCATTTTAAAAGGAAGTCCCAGGTCTAAGAAAAATAGCATACCAGTAAACCAACTTGTAAGAATGTCCATTATTGTTTGTTAACCATTGCAGGGGTGGGGGAAGATAGAATGGCACTCCTAGACACCTAGACCCACTTCCTTCTGCCTGGGTTTGAATAAATAGATGACTCTATATTTGAAAAATTTCACATGTGTAGTGAAAAATAAGAAAGGATTAATTTGCAACAAGGAAGTTATTTTTTTCATTTATTTTCTTAGCCTGGATTTTTGTACATCTTTCACCCTCATAGTGATGATGTACCTCTGCAGACATAATTGATTAGCGTCCTCATGTTTGAAAAACCCTTACTGTCATGCTATGACTCTGATAGCAAATGTCCCACCAGCTTCACATTTCAGACAATGAGAGTTTTCTACTGTTTGTGGATTGCAAATCCCACTCCCACCCCATCTGATTCCAGAGCCAGGTTTTGGCAGCAGACTGTTTTGTTTCTTTTTCTTCTTTTTAAATGTACTAATAAGCCATGAAGAATTAAGAATTTACTGATGCATAACAGTGGAATAGGGGAAAGACATGCTTGTGTAACTTTATAAACTCAACAGTTCTCAGTTGGTCCAAAGGCAGGGGAAAGGGCATTAAGCAAATACAGTGTTTCAAGAAGGTCAGTCATCAAGACACCAAGAGTCAGTGGCCCTTTATCAGTTGCTTTGGCTACTTACTCTTGGAGACCAATGCAGCTTCTGCTTTTTGAGAACCTGGGACGTGAGATTAAAACTTACCTGAAGGGCTGAACAAATCTTACAGAGGTTTGTGGTACAGGTACATACGTACACATGAAATACGTCAATGTACAATGTTTTCAGCACACATAAATATTTTGTAGTAGATATATACATGAAAAAGTTTGACTAGCTTTTGTTTGTACATATGTCTGTTGGATTTGCCACATATTTGATATATGAACATTTATTTTAGCACATTAAGTTAACAATCAGTTTAAAACAGCCAATATAGCACTCTCTACTTTTTTTTTAATCTGCACCCAAATATATGTTTTTATTGATTTTTTTTAGAGAGAGCAGGAAAGAGAGAGAGAGAGAGAAACATTGATCAGTTGCCTCCCATATGAGCCAAGACCGGAAATCAAACTGCAACCTAGGTATATGCCATGACTGGGAATCAAACCCTTAACCTTTTGGTGTATGGAACGATGCTCTAATTCTATAGTCTGTAAATCCATGATTTTACTAAAGACCTGGAAAACAACAGTTAAGAGTCAAATCTAACCAAAACCAATTGCAAAATGGCCCAACATGTAATATATTTTCTGGTGATGGGATAGTCTTCTTCATTTAAATCTCTTGGAAATGGATTTGGAAAGCAATGATATCTCTATCTTTGCTGTGTGTAGCATACATCTGTGTGGCTCATTTTCAAAACTTAGGAGTCACCTTTTTCTTGATGTTGATTTTTATATTTCTGGTAGTGTTTTCAAAGTTTTTAAGTGATTTAGTTTGAAATGGGTTTGTCATTCCAAATAATTCCTCTCTCTGCACATGATACATTTTTAAAAATTATTATAGTTGTTTTACAATTGCAGTTTACTTTCAATATTGCTTTGTATTGGGTTCAGGTATACAGCATAGTAGTTAGACAATCATATACTTTGCAAAAACGGTCCCCTGATATTTCCAGTATTCAACGTGCACTAAACATAGGTATCACAATATTATTGACTATATTCCCTACTAGAGGCCCAGTGCATGAAATTCATACACAGGGGTGGAGGGGGGTGTGGGGGGAATTCCTCAGCCCGGTCTGCACCCTCTCCAATCTGGGACATCCCTCTTGCAATCCAGGACTGCTGGCTTCTAACCCCTCTGCCTGCCTGCCGGCCTGATGGCCTCTACCTTGCCCCCCTGCTGGCCTGATGGACCCTAACTGCCTTGGCCTAAGCCGCAGTCTGGCCTCCCTCTGCGGGAGGCGACCTGGCAGATCAGGAGAAGGTGCTGCCCGCATTACCTCGCTGCTGCTGCTGCCACTGCTGCCACTGCTGGCCTGAGCCTGGGCCCTTTGCAGCTTTGTCCAGAAGAACATCCAGAAGGTCGTCAGGAAGATGTCCACCCTAATTAGCATATTACCCTTTTACTAGTATAGATGCTGTACTTTACATCCTGTGACTGTTTTGTAACTGCCAATTTGTACTTCTTAATCCCTTCACCTCTTTCTCCCAGTCCCCTCTCCCTACCCACCTCCCCAGCAACCACCAGTCTCCTCTGTGTACATGAGTCTGTTTCTCCTTTGGGCCTCCAAAAAGATTTTGAGCTCTTAGTTTTGAGCCTCCAGCTCATGCAGGCGAGCTGCTATAATGGCAAAGAGCCTAAGTTACCACAGTATCAACAGAGTATCTTCAGATTGATTTGAATTTTCTGCAACTATGGCGACATTTGAAACAGGCATGTGGCCATCTTCCTTTATCCTGGAATTTTACTCCTTGAGTTAGCTTATAACTGTGAAAGTTTATCTTCCCTACTTCTTTTTTTTATTCCTGCTTCCCTCAGGTTCTATTTTACTTTCTTTGTTCTTGCCTTTTCTTTAAAAAAAAAAAATGGTTATGCCTTCTGTTTTGCTATGTAGACAACAAACAGAACAAAACAAGGCAGAAAGAAAAACTAAAAAAACACAAAAATGTTAAGCCTTTCTTCTTCCTTTTAAAGTTCTAAAAATCCACTTGCCAGGAGCGCGTGTTCACACGTTTCAAACCTGTGCTAAAGATCTGTGGAAAGAAGCCAAACAGTGAGAGATGCCAAAGGAAAAGGAAACTGTTTATCAATTAGTTACATGTAAAATCTGAAGTGTTAGGGCAATTTGACAAAGATTAAGACTTGGCTTAGTGGCAAAAGTACTTGGAGTCATTCCATTTACATTCTGTTATACAAAATTGAGAAAATATTTGTTTAATGATTGTCAAGCACTTAGACTTTTAAGTGCTAGCAAATTGATTTACAATAATTTTTTTTTGATGGACACCTGTTCAGTATATATGGGCATAGGATCAGAAGTAGTTTAGCAAGGAGCACCATGATTTTTTTAGAAGCTACCATTGAGGACTCATGTTTTGAAGAAGTCATGGTTTTGAAATGGAAACTTTTAGTGGGTAGCAGACAAGGATTTGTGAGATTCTGGGAGAGGTATAGTTGGCAGAGCATTAAGATGGACAGGGAAGATGGCAGTTCTGACACGAACAGCTCTTGCAAGTCTCCTAACATGTTGGCTTCCCTTATTGAAACAAACCTTTCAGTCGATAAGTTGGAGTTTGACTGGAAAGGAATGCCTGAAAAGACTTTTATTTCTGTGGGAGAAAATAGTACCCCAGATTAAAGCAGCCAAATATCACTTGAGGCCTTACTGAAGATGATTTTAAAAGTGAGGTGTTTATTGATCTACTTGGAAATCCCGGGGCGCCCCCGGCCAGCTCCTCAGCTAACCTGAGAGCGATTTAGTGATCTAGCAGGAAGCCTGGACAGGGATGAGCAGTTCTCAACTATGACTCACTTACATTGTCTGTCTTTTTGTTCAAAAGTGCTGTACCCCAGATAGTACTGTCTTGGCCAGCCTGTAAATTCAGGTGATTTGTCTGATCATCTGAGGGAGAAATATTTCACAGCCAGTAGATCGACGTGTGAATGCCACTTTTAAGGCTTAATGCCTGCGTAGATGTTCTCATCAGCTCCCCGGATGAAGGGATGAAGCAGATAAGCCTACAGTTAGTCGGCAATATCATGGACAGCCTGGACCAGTGCCTGGTCCTGACAGAGAGTCCATTCACTATCAAAGAACGCTGGAGGATCTGTCTGGTGAGTGATCACAAAAATTACAGTTCCCTCCAAATCAAAACTGTACTAGAGGCTCAATAAAACATGAGCTTTGCAAATGGTCTTGGCCATGAATACATCGTAGAGACCAGTGTGGTTGAGGTGTTTGAGACTCACAGAACCCCATCATCAAGTGAGGAGCTAGTGCAGCTGGAACAAGGATATCTGCAAGAATGAGGGAATTTTATTGGTACCACTTCTATTGGGTTTTTAAATAATTACCATGTTTTTAGAGCTATTGAATTATCCCAATTCTGAATGTAACTTTAGATCTTTCAGGGGGAGAAAAGCGTTATATTCATATATTATAGGGGATTGTAGATGGAAAATAAACATATTTTTAGAGCAGGAACTTTTGAAGTCATATATTGTCATTCCCTTCGCTCCCCCTCATTACTGGGAAATGAAGGCTTCTCTCTTACAATAGCATCATTTTTTGTAATAAATAGCACCATATTAAATTTATACAGGATTTAACATACTTTGTGAAATGTTAATGTTTCATTTTAATGTAATTTTATGGGATGTTTTAAAACATTTTCTACATTCTTAAGTTAATTATTTGCTATCTTGGGACAACTTGCAGAGTTGTAGGGGTTAGAAATAATTTTCTATAAAACTGCCTTATATAATCTACTTTCAAAAAGTGGTTATTAATTTAGGGGCTTCATTAGAATGTTTTTATAATTGGCACACAAATTTCCCAATAGGTTAAACTTTATAGGAGAATTGTTGAAGATCAAATAACATAATCTATATAAATGTCCTTAAAAGGTCATAGAACATTATAAAACATGCATTAGTTATTACTTTCATTGCCTTCAAAACCTTGGCTTTGTTTGGAATTTACCAGGGGTGAAAAAGGGAAAGAACAGCTTGAAATTGGTGGTGGACAGAAGGTGGTAGAATGGGGCAACAGAAATGATTTATAGGGAAACATTTGGCAACAACATCTTTGTCATCTTTTGATGTTGCCTTGAACTGCTGTCAGAATCCTGTATTGTTCATGCATCTGTGGTTTATCCACCTACTGTAATTGGATTGCAGAATCAATGAGCATAGGAACAAGCCTCATTTTTCTCTTTTGTAGAAACTGATAGTTAAATCTACAGATTTAGCCTTCCCTGATCCTGAGCCAGTCCTTTAGTGTGCATTAACTAACCTGGCAAACCCGTGAAAATACAGATTGCTCTTCCTCATCCCCAGAATTTCTGATTCAGTAGGTCTGAGTGAGTCTCAATAATTTGAATTACTGCCACGTGTTTCTAGCAAGTTCTCAGATGTCACAGGGTGCTGCAGATCAAGGGACCACACTTTGAAAACTATTGCTCTGGATCATAAAATGTGGGAATGTGACTTCTAGCAAAACACAATCTTAATTTTGACTGATAGGAGTTACAATAAGAATTACCCCTAATTAACCAGATTTTGGAGGGGGGGGGAAGGGTCCTTTCACAGTGGATATGTATGTCACATCAACACGATGTACACTTTAAATGTCTCACAATTTTATAGTTCAAATGTCTTTCATACTTCAGTAAAATTAAAATTGTAAAGAATTTACAAATTGGAGCAAAATATTTATCTAAAAACAATGTGATGGAAATCTGTCCACAAGACAATTTAAGGCTGTGGCTGGTCTGCTCTATGTATATACAGTGATAAATGGAATAACACCATTCTGGTACTTATAATAAATAAGATAATAAAGATATTATCTATACATATTACAAAGATAATAAAACTAAATCAAATCATGAAAAAGCAAAGAAGAGTTTCCCTATAGAATATATTTCTACTCCATACTACAGAAAACCTATAGATGGATTTTAAGCATGTCTTCCCACCAGTGATACAAAGGCACTGCACATATTTTGATTAAGAGTGAAATCTTATAACCACCCAACTGAAGAAAATTAAAATTCCTATTCCCAGCCAGCACGGGGCACATTTGAATGTATGCTGCTAATGTTAATGACTTTTTATGTTTGAAAGCTGCTTAATTTGGTGGTTCAATTTTCTACATATTCCTTTATATTCATGTTAGTTTTCATACAAGATTAAGCTGAGTTATTCAGTTTTACAATATGTACAAGTTTTTGCTGTAAAAATATTTTTGTGGGTGAGTAAAACCAATTCCACAACTTCTGAGGAGGAGAGGAAAATAGTGACTCTGGGCGACTGTAGTTTTATTTCCTTAGGGCAAAGTTAGGGTTGTCTTTATACTATTATTTCTCCTTTCCCTCATTTTATGTTATTCCACAGGCACTAAAATGGGGTGTAAAAAGGAAAGGTTGGATCTACCTTGTTGTGTTTGGACCCCAAGCAGGTTTTAGGGAGCAGATGAGTGGCGAGAATCAGGACAGAATTTCTCAAATGAGGAACTAAAACCTTTTGTGATTAGGAAGTCATCGACCAAACTTCTGGATCCAAAGTTCTGATTTTCTGCTTCAACTGAATTACCTTCCAAGGAAAGAGAGATAAGTAGTTATGTCTCTTTCAGGTGAAGAGTAAAGAACATAGAAAGTGGTTATTTCCAGGTTGTTTGTAATCACAGCAAACATTTATTTTTTATACATGTGTGAGCACTGAGAATAAATGTGAAGAAGATTATAAGACACTACAATGAAGGACATTATTGAATTAGCTTAGATATTACTTTTTATGTTTTGCTATTAACGGTAATAAGAGAGCACGTGGCAGGCGCTGAATAGGGAGGGTTATTGTGGGATTGACTCATTCCAGGTGACCAGAGCACTGTTTCTGATCACTGGCTCTTACAGTATCTTCCTCACATTGTCAAGGAATGACCGTCCCATTCCGGTGCCCTGAGATCCTGGAACAATTAAGGCTGCTTGGACACCTGGCACTGATTCATCAGCAGTTACAGCTGCCTCCTTGGTGTTTTATCTGAGTTTTCCTGCCTGAGTTTCAAGGCTGCTCTGGCATCACTTTTGTGCCACCATTTCTAGTTGCCACCTGGGCTTTGCTTCTGGGCTCCAGTCCTGTTCTCCCAGGGAAGGTAGCTGCTCAGATCCGGCCTCTGCTCTGACTACCCACCAGCTCACCCTAGAGGTCTGTTGACACCTAACTATGTACTAAAAAGTCAGCGATTTAGCATGACTTTTTCCAATCTCCCTTGGAACCTTTCCCTGGGGATTTAGTAAGAGAGATGGCAGAAAGGGAACCTATTTACTATTGAAAAGAAAAGGGGATAAATGCTTATCAGCATGATAGGAAAAGGCACAGTGTGCTTAGCAAGTTTTGTGAGAGGTGGATGCACTTCAGGAACAATGCAATGCAGCAGCTGCCTCTGTGGTTGGTAAAGGAACGATCTAGCGTCCATAGTTTTGAAGTGTACTAAGGTACTATATAAAAAAGTAAGGGTGGGCAGCATTTAGTGTCTCTGTTCTTAAGTTATATTATTGGCCATGCTCTATGCCATCCCTCTGACCATCTGCAAAGCCAACCTCTATTTAAATGGAATATTTACAAATAGAAATGGTACTTCTTCCTTTAACTCAAATTTAATTTCCTCTCAATAAGATTGGTTGCCTGATTAAATGACACACAGAATGCTTAGAATACTGCTTAGCACATAGTAACTGTTCAGCACATATTAGCTATTATCATTGTTGCTTTTATCCAAACTCTAGAAAAATACATATTATAGTTCTGTAAAGCAGATAGGGAACAGTAGCTGTCCTGAGATACAGCAGTCCTTTCCATAAGAATTCAAGTCAAGATGAGGGCTCAGAACTCCCATATTCAAGACCTATCTTCAGATCTATAAATTCGACAGTTTTTCTGTTGCCAGGAAGAGTTGAAATATACTCAGGCTGGTCATACAGAGTACCAGCAGGCCAGGTTGAAAAATGAACTTAATCAACAGTGATGAATCCATGAGGGTGAGGTAGATGGAGGAATGAAGAAATAGGGTGAATGGCCTTGACCAATATGGTTAGTTGTACAGTCATTGTCCTGACCTTGCTGAGGCCTTAGTGTCCTTCCTGATGTCATTGACTCTTCCAGGTCATGTCATTTACCTCAAAGTATATGCTAAGGTGTCAAGAAAACTATTCTTGACTATTTATTTACCTCAAATTTAATTGCCAAATTTTAGAAACAGTCCCCTAGTCTTTTCATGATGGTTCTTAATAGTTAATACACAGGAGACAATTTATTGCCCTTCGAGCCTGCCTGCCTCCTGTTTTTGCATGGCCTGAGAGGATGGTTTTAAGATTTTATTTTATGTAAAAAAGACTACTAGCCTTTAGATGAGAACAGTTGGTCAAAGAATTGAGGACATTGCCTCTTGCCTGCAAAGCCTAAAATATTTGTTTCCCAATCACTGTTTTATGCTTACATCTGGGACATTTGTCAGTGACTGAGTGAAATCAAGGAAGTTTGTGGCTCCCATGTTTTTGATCAAATTTTGTTTTAAAAGTCTATCAATACATAGAGGTTTGTTTATTCCCTTAATAGTTTAGATTTAGCAGATACTGTAGTAGTCTACTAGCCCTGGGGTTTTTAGAGATTTTTCTGTAAGGCCCAGTATTTAAAGCAGGTGAATTTGGAAGGATCAAGACCATTATCTAGCACTCCTACTCCTCTCTGAGGCCTTCTATGGAACCCCAATGTAGTGTTTCTGAAATGGAATTACAGGTAAAATTGTCACACTGCAAGCAGATATCTACAGAAGCAGCCTGGGCCATGGTAGGATGGGTGTACGTCCTGATAATGTGATTCCCTCATAGGAAGAAGCTGCCTGAAGACTGGCATGACTTGGTTCAGTTATGATGAAGCCAGGGCTTGCAGAGATATCAAAGGGAGCAGACCTTGTTTTATTCTTCCCAGGTCTATTTTTCCTAAGAAGAGGAGTTTCAAACCCTTAAATATCAACAAATATGTTTTCTAAAAGCCAGGCCTTTTGTTGACATATAGATTGATGCTCAGGAGAAATGCAAAAAGTTGAAATATCAAACTTTAGGAACCCATCTGGTCACATTCCAGCCGGAAAGATGCTTACTTCCTCAAAATACACATTCTGCCAGCAACAAGGATGCTTGAAATTTACATAACTAAAGACTGAACCTTCCATTCCAAGCTAGAGAAAGTCTTCAAATAAGAATTCCTTGAGAAAAGCTATGTAGGGGCATGAATTCTTGATAACACACGAATGATTTATTAGAGTTAATCTTGAGAATAAACTAGGAGGTAACTAACACAGAGCATCTAAAGGCAAAATGGAAAGAGTGTCCACTTTGCGGGCAAAGTGTAAAAAAGGGAAAAAGGGGTTCTCTGGAGTCACAACAAAACCAACTTCATCAACTATCCAATTTTGCACAGGGCTCGTGGTCATTGCAGACTTTGGTTCCCCAGAAGGGCTACAAAGCTAGGAAAGGCAGAGATTTCCTCAGCAGAGTTCGGTGTTGATACATGAGCCTTTGAGTTGGCTACAGGAATATTGCATTGAAAATTGGAGTGGCTGGCTGTGCTGAAATTCTGTTTCCAAGAAGCCTTCCTGGTGAAATGTTTTCAGAAGTCACGTAGAAGTGGTGTGGGTGGGGTTACCTCCATAGTATCTGCAAGGGAGGAAACAACTTTTTCAGTCAACATGGCACAGGTGGGAGATAGCAAAGGGACGAATACTAAGGCATCAGAGAACTGAATACTTTTTACTAAAATTTTTGGTTTTGTAACCAAATTGGACTTTATTTCTAAAGAAGGAGATGAGAATCATTCTCATAAGAGCTTCCAGGAGTTGTTGGCCCTGCCTGCTTCATCTTCATTATGTTCTCCTACTCTGCCCCATATGGAAGATAAGGTAACAGACAGAGGCAATACTGACTTTCTCACAGGGTAGTCTGTTTGCCTGTTCAAATTATTTCATTAACATTCTGTGTTACTAACTCTCTGGGAGTGATTAGGTTGAGAGGCAAAGGGAAGAAAGATAGGTGTGAGATTTGAGGTTAGATTGGCATGCATTGTCTGGGAAAAGACCCATGAGGGCTGCATGAAATGTTGTTCCCAGAGAAGCAGAGAGAGCTGCCAGAAGAAGCCATTCGAATTGTAACAAAATGTCTTTGTTCTGAAATGCAGATGTTTCAGGAGCTTTTCTCAACACGAAGTTAATTACACTTGGTATTTCAGAATGTTTGATGGTAACCTTTGGCATCTATGTGAATATCATCAGCCATTATCTTCTAGTTGTATGGAGGTGTATTCCAGAAAGGCATATGAGCATGTATCCCCCCTCAAACACTAGTAACTTCCTCCCTGGCTATAAATCCAGGTGCCCGATGTGGAAATGTAATTGGGCAGACTACAGAGAAGTTTGGAGCTCATGTGGGAATATCTATTTGTAAGAGAACCTGAATATTCATGTAACTGTGCAGACATCAATACATTCTCATTTTACCTTACTTATTTCTGTTCCCCAGTGAACAGCACAGCTCTTAAGCTCAAAGTTAATAGGCATGTTCTTCAGAGATGTACCCTCTCTTACCTTAATAGAACATCTCCCTGACAGATTTGTTTATCAGTTGCTAGGTAGCTCTCCCATCAGGTGACACAAGTATATTTTCTTTGTCTTAGGGCAGTGGTGACAGTTGCCATTGTTTGCCATCAATTAGCTTGGGGTAGCATGTCAAGGATGTATGGGTGGTGTCATTTTAGTCTGACAGCCACACGATCTGGTTGAGAAGGGATTGTTTCATTATCCTCTTATCAGGGCTGCTGGATAATGATACTCTACACTGCAAAGTAGGAGGGGGGGAAAGACAGGCAGAAAGAATAGATTTTTAGGGATTGGCAGTATTAAAATTATTCATGCCTCAAGGAGAAGGGAAAGATTAGAGAAATGACTGTGCAAACCCTTAAGAAGCTACTTTTTCCTAATACAGGTGGAATGTGGAATGATGCCCTTCCTGATGGAGAGAGGAAGAGGGGAAATGCCCAGGCATAAGGAAGAAAGAAAGAGGGAAACTAGCCCCTTTTGCTGATAGGCAACAAGGCAAGAATTAGCGGTGGCATCCCTCCATTCTCCAATTAACCTCAATATCAAATGCAGCCTTCCCAGTGACTCAGGCCCTTTCCTTGTTAGAAAACTCCCTCTGGTTTTCGAATTTAGGTCCTGAGAGCATTTTCCACTGAAAGGCAGTGCAATTAAAGTGCTCCAGGGTGAAATGCAAAGAACTGCAGAAGGCATTGGGGCCCAAATTTTCACTCTTAGGGAGCAAAACTGCAGTCACCCCCAATACTTGTCATTTTCTTCAGAATGACTGAAGGGAAGTCCCTTTTGAATTCAGAAAACTAACCGTGGCTGGACTTTTATGCTCTTGGAGAAACAAACAAAAAGAAGTGCTGAAAATGTGAAACTACTTCAAGATAAACTAAGCTTCAAGAGTGACAATTGTGTTGACATTTTAGTAACAGCCCATTTTCACTCCTTAACGAAGTGCAGCCATGCATGAAAATGACTTGCTATCTTTTAAACTGAAGCGCATTATGGATTGTAACTCAAGGTGTGTATTACTCATGTAAAATGAAGTACAACATTTTAACCCTGTGAGGATTCTTTCTCAGGCTCTGAACACTTTATAGCAACTTTCATTAGAAAAATTGAACAAAAAATTATTATTATTCAAGAATATGGTTTATATACTGGTTTGTATTTTAAAATGACCCTAATCCACAGTTTATGTGTACACGCATCTTCAAGAGACCATACCCCAGCAATTTCCAACCTTTTTCATCTCATGGCACATATACTATACTAATTACTAAAATTCTGTGGCACACACAAAATATATATTTTTGCCAATCTGACAAAAAAATTCATTTTGATTGAAAAAATACTAATTACTTACCCTTTTTGCTCCAAAGTGACTTTTTAAAAAATCAGGTGCCTATGCTTGTATATAAGGGTTTCTAGTACCAAGAATTAACCAATCAGACACAACCTTCTTATGTCATGTGACCAATAAGGTGCAACTCTATTATATGACCTATATATTTATGGTTTCAGACAGGGCACTCACATCCTACAGCTATTGGGGTGTTGGCTATTGTCATATTTTTATTTGACAATCTAAGGAAAAAGATGTCAGTGCCCCTGACTAAATAATCAGGTATTGCATGTTTTAAAAATTCTTGCAGCACACTGGTTGAAAATCACTGCCATATACTAAATTAACCATTTTGGAGCAACTATGTCTTTCTCTTCCCTATCCTATTAGTAATAGTAATTATTATAATAACATATATGACCAAAGCATAGCAACAGTGGTTTATTGAGCACTTAACCATGGCCCAGGCATTGTACTAAGTGTTTTGTATATCTATACTAATAAAAGGGTAATATGCTAATTAGGGCAGACGTCCATCCGGACATCCATCCAGACAAAGCCACAGCGGCTGCGAGGGCCTAGGTCTGGCGCCATGCGGAGAGGTGGGTGGGTCCGTTGCTTGCAAGGGAGGAGCAGGCCAGTCCGGTGCTGCTGGTCCAGCACCATGGCTCCTTTTGCAGAGGCGGCGAGAAGGCAGCGCTGCGCCCCCTTCCACAAAGGTGGTGTGGGACAGGCCACACGGTGGCCTGGTCCCAGTGCTGCCCCTTCTGCAGAGGCAGCCACAGGGGCAGCAGTGTGGGCCCGGTCCAGACGCCACGCCTCCACAGAGGCTGGACGGGATGCAACCTGCTGTTCCTCAACATCCCACAGCACCTCATCCAACCAGCCTGGTTCCAGATTCCCCCCCGCCCCACCACCACCAGTAGGCAGGGCCAGCACTAAGAAGCGAGGGCCGAGGGCCTGCAGCTGTGGTGGCTGGCAGTGACAGCAGCAGTGGGGGATGGGGCAGTGCCTTCCCCTGATCAGCCCAGTCACCTCCCACAGAGGAAGACATCCCCTGAGGGCTCCTGGACTGTGAAAGGGGGCAGGCCGGGTTGAGGGGCCCCCTCCCTCCCTTGCACGAATTTCATGCACCAGGCCTCTAATATTATATAATCCTCCTCACCATCCTGTGAGGCATTGTCCTTATTTAAGATGCTGAAACTGAGCTTCGGTTATGTGACTTGCCTGAGACACATTGCTAGTAACTAGTAAAGCTCAGATTCAAACCCAAGTCCATTTGACTGCCAGCGGGTGCGTTTTGTTCTCTTAATAACAACCCTGACACATGATCTTCTAGTACCCAATTTCTGGTGAGGCCAAAGGAGCCAAAGTTTTCATTGCAGTTCATCTCCTCCTGAGTCCTTCCCAGGTTCACATTTCTCCTGGGAGAATGGGGGCAAGAGACAGAGAGACAAGATTTGAATGGGGCCTTTAATTCTTTTTAATATATCTATGAAAGCCAACTAGCCTGGTGTCATGGATTAGCTTACTCTTCTGTGCCCTGACCCTGGAAATATTGCCCAGGAAATGAATGGTGAGCCCATACCCCTCCCTGTGTACTAGCCACCAAGCATTAAATGTCATTTCTCAAGGTCCCAGTGTTAGAGCAGCACCATGGCTTTTACGTAATTACAAATGACTCCAAATGCATATTTACTGTAGCAGCTCAGTAGCAGCAGACCTGCCCAGCAAATCTCCTCTTCATGCATTATTGACAGAGGTGGTGGCCTTGCAGGCAACAACATTGTACTCACTTGTGGTAACAAGAACATATATCTGATTGCTCACAAATTACCCCTCTTTGCCTGCCATCTTTCCTACCAGTGGATCGATAGCTCTCTGACAAGCATCTGAAATCTTTATTTGGGAAAAAATACACATTTCCTACCAGCTGTTTGTTTTCCAAACCCAATAATTCATTTAATTTCTTGCCTGAATGCATTTCCAACACTGGCAAATCTCTCATCCATGCTGAGGTCACTGAGGTCCTTGAGGATGTGTAAAACAGAAATGGGAACCAGCACTTTGGTGGAGAAAGCTATCCATGGTGGGGGAAGAGTGCCAACTGACTCCAAGCAGCCTTGGCAAATGGAGCATCTAGGGGTTCTGATACAATAGCAATGCTCTTGTGCCTTTTCTTGAATTCATCCTGAGTTTGAGAGGCATTCTGGTATGGCAGTGAGGGGCCTGTGATCTGAAATCAGGCTTCCCGGGTTTGAATTCTAGCCCACTAACTTAGGTAACCTAATCAGGTGACCTACTCAGTAACCCAGTTAGGTCTCATGTTCCTTGTCAGTAAACTGGGGAAAGGTTTGCAAAGTACTCAATAAATGTTCACTGTTGATTCTGAGGCATGGGGCGACAGTAAGAAGGTGAAACCCAGCTCATATGTGGTCCAGCACTCACTGTTCAAAGTGCAGTCCCTGGACTGGCAGTCTCAACATTGCTAGGAACTTGGGGAGTTTGATACAAACTCAGAATCTCAGCATCCCTGCCTCTAAGACCCAGTGAACAACAATCAGTGTTTTACCCTAATGATTTGTTGGCACATTAAAGCTTGAGAAGCAGGATTGTAGCTATCCATACATTTTTCAACAGCAATATGCCCTCCAATTGGCTGTTCTTTAATATACCTCAGCCTGGCCAGGGAGGTCTTCCCTGCCTCTAAATGAGGCAGTGTCTATGGTGGCCTTCCCTGCCTCTGGGGTTAGGCCTGAGAGAAGTAGGTTTCATTTAGAGAAGCAACTAACACCCCTTTTCTCCCTCTATACACACGGTGAATACGTGACAGCTAAAGTGTCCACAAGGGCATCCTGTCTGTACTCAACAGAAATAGAGATTGCTTCCATTTGGATAGAGAGAGAGCTGGCTATTAACTCAAATTATCCTGAACTAGTTAAAGGCACCAGCCTAAAATACCCTGGACCCCATCACCAGCCACATGGAATCTGGGTACCCCATAGATCAACAGATGATGCTTTGTCAACATTATAAAGCCCCACTGGGTCTCCTCCACCTACCTCTGCAGGAGACAGTGTGGGGTTGGGGAGGGCAGTAAGCCAAGCCCTAGAGAGAGAGAAAGCCCCAAACAGCAGGGAGGCTAGCTCATGATCCTCTGCTAGCCTATGCATTCATCTCAAGACCAGGCTTTTATTTCCTTGGGGAGTTCACCATTCTTAATCACAAAAGCAATAAGACTTTCCAGTATGTTCCTCTGCCATGCCTAATCCATTGTTCCGGCTGCCAGTCACCAGCCCTGTCTGGAAGGTCACCTAAATGCCCTCTTCCACCCCTGAATGTAGCGCTGACCCCTGAGGTGACTTGGACAATGAAGGCCGCCCTGTGGGCAGCCTGTGTGTGCCGGTTGATTTGATCACAGGAGTTTTGTTAATATTGCCCTGGATTCTGGAGGAATCTGTTTTCTTCTTTATGCTTGGATCAGTAGGCCTCAGGTGCCCTATTGTTGAGGTTGGAAATCATTTTGAGTGTGTATGGAAGGAAATTTTTCCTTTTGTGAATGACCTTAGAATACTCCAACATGGAGATTTTCTTCCTGGGGTTAAAAAATCACTTAAAAAAGCCAGAGCATTTGTCTGGAAGTGTGTGTTGTGGTGGGCAGGTCTAGGTAGAGTTGGCAGGTTTTCAGATTCTGGACATTAAGAGAGACTAACCCCTGCCTGGTACAGAGTAGGGGCTGGAAGATTGTGTTTGAATGAATGAATGAATGAATATTCTTAGAATGCATCAAGTATGTTGGAATCCTGGATGTATGACTGTGATTTGGTTGGAAATTCCTAGAAGTCGGTGTTAGTAAGAGAGGCGTTTTATGTGTGTGCCCTCGTGAAAATCTCTGAGAAATATGGGTCTTTGGTAGAGGCCCAGGGCGAACCTCCTGATGCTACAGCTCTCTGACTCCAGAGTTTTGTCCATTTTATTGGAAAGGTAAGTGAAATGGAGGTGGAGTATACATTGGGAAGACACGCTGTGTCTCCTGTTACTTCTCTGGTCATTATGTCGGTCACAGGCAACATCCACAACCAGCAGTCTTGCCCTGGGCCCTGCATGGAAACTACTCTGTGCAGACACTGAATTATAAGCTTCTGCTAAGTCATCTCACCAGAAGAGAGTTTGTTCTAGACTTCTCATCCTATCTGGTAGAAAGTAGAAGCAGGTCATGGGCCTCATTTTGCCAAGATATTATTACTTACGCCCTATGTAAGAAACTACCTGGTATACTAGTACTTGCCAAATACAGACTTTAGACTTTAAATTGCACCCTAAAGCCTTCCCTTTCTCTTTCTTCTGCATTCAGAGGGCCACTGCCTGCCCCAGTACCACTCCTTGGCTATAGCAGGGGATGGAAGAGCTGTTGTTGTGTGTTTGTTGCTCAGTCAACACTTGACCTCAGCACAATTGGAGGGCATGTTTCAAAGCCTTTGACCCTATTCCAGATACCTCTTATGTCCACCCTTATATCCTCTCCACCATCCTACCTATTCTGTTGCTATGGCAACCATCTGCACCAGTATTACTTGGTAGCTCCTCTCCTCAACTACACCATGTACCTCTGGCTTTCTGCCCTCTAGCTTCTCTGATGCCCAGGTATTGAGCATCTCTGAGAAGGTTTAGCCACTCTGGTTCATGTGCCTACTTGGAAGTGTGAGAGAAGTGCAACCTGGGGCATCCCTTAACTAGTGGGGAATAGGTAACTGTTTCTTTCTGTCCTTGTCCTACTCGCTGAATCCCAAGATGGACTGCATTGTCCGGTATTTAGATGGTGTTCATTTTTGCTTGTCCAACAAACCAACATTAATGATGCTGTTAGAGATACTAGACACCAAGGATACCTTGTTCCAAGACCTAGCTCAGTGTCTGCCACACAGTAGTTACTTCATAAATTGGCTGTTGAGAGAGGAATGAAAAGAACACAAGTAACTCTGCACACAGAACAAAAGTATTAAAACAAGTAGACAAAGTTAGAGAATATTCTAGGCAAACACAAGTAGCATAAATTGTCATGACATATTTGAGGTGTGGTCAGTTTTCTTTTTTGACCAGAGCTTGGGGCACATATGGGGCCACAAATAAGATAATGTGTTAAGTGCTTTGAACACTGTTTGATGCTGTATACTAGTAAGTCTTGTATTTCGGTAGAATTGATGTACAGAAGTCTCCTTCCCTCACTAAACTGCAACCTCTGCAAGGACAGGGACCCACATCTAGTAGAGTGGCTAGCATGTAGAACTTAATACATAATGAGTTTAAAATAATGTTTGGACCCTGGCTTGGTGGCTAAGTTGTTTGGAGCATTATTCCATGCACCAAAAGGTTGCAGGTTTGATTCCAGGTCAGGGCACATATCTAGATTGCATGTTTGATCACCAGTCAGGGTGCATATAGGAGGCAACTGATACATATTTCTCTCTCTCTCCCCCTCCCTCCCTCCCTTCCTCCCTCCCTCCCTCTTTCCTCCTCTCTCTCTCTCTCTCTCTCTCTCTCTCTCTCTCTCTCTCTCTCTCTCTCTCCTTCTCTCTGTTTCTCCCCCATCCCTCTCACCCTTCCTTCCTCTCTCTATCTAAAAATAAATAACAACATATCTTTGGTGAGGATTTAAATAAATAAATTGTAAACACAATGTTTGGTGGATAGATGGATGAATGGATGATGGATAGATGGATAATGGACGGTTGGTCCTAGCTATTAAGTGGGATGAAGGAAAGGTACTTAACCAGTCCTAGCTTATAGTGTACAGCAAGCTGCAAAAAAAAAAAAAAAAAACACCAAATTTCCCAGCCTATTTCATTGCAGCCAAAGCAAAAACATAGCTAATATGCTAAAGTAGGCCTCTGGGAAGCAACCCATTTTCTATCGAACCATGGAGTAGAGCATAAAGTGTGCACACCAAGCTTCCCTGTTGCCCATCGAGTTACAAGCAGCAGAGGCAGTGCTTCCCTTGTGACAAACACACACGCACATACAGAAACACCTCCAGAGGATAGTAAGTGATGGATGCGTTCAGCAATTGCAGCAAAACAAGTAGGAGCCGCTCACATTACTACACTAAGGCATAAAAAAAATTAGCTGTGTTTCCACAGTGTCTCTGCGACCTCTTATTATTCCATTAGTTTTTGGAATAGTATATAAAACACCACACTGTATGCTGACAAACACCAGTCCTAAAACTATTGCCACAGTGAATCCAAACAACAGCCTTCTCTCTTGGGTAAAATTATTATTTGGAATACAAGCAGAACTGTGGTCGCCTGAGTGAGATGAGCATAAACGAGGGCAGTGATTCATAAGGTGGCTGCAGCGTGTTTGCAAATGTGCAACTTTTCTGGAGGCGGATGCACTGCAGACACTCCGCATGGCCTTTTTGAGCCAGTAAGCATTTTCTGGTCACACCACCTCTTGAAGACGTAGAGGGCTGTGCAGGATGCAGGTTTCTGAGGACAAGAGTTAACCTGACACAATGCTGACTTACCAGAAATAAACCCTTCAAATCAGATCACACCCCTGTCAGTCGCTTTTTAAGCGGGAAGATGGTAATTCTGCCTTTTGACATGTTCCTTTAAGTCCTTGAACTCTTATCCCATTGGATTAAGCTTTTGGGGGCTGGGTCATCTGAGGTATTAATTCTATCCAGAAGAGGTTGGAGAAATGTGGTGCTGGTCTAAAAATACAGCTCCCTGAACTTTTAAACCTTCCAATCGCTTTGATTATGTGGCTTCTTTGTCTTGATCCTTAGCCTGATTTATTTTTTTTTTATCCGTTTATTCTTTGATATCAGTATAGTAAGTTCAAAAAAGAGCAGGGTCGGGCATAAAGCTCAGCATAGCTCTGTACAGAGAAGGAAGTTAAAGAGAGTCCGTGTAGGGATGCTCGTGTGATGGCACTCTAATGAGATGTCTGCTGAGTATGTTCCACACACTGCCAGAGCCTCTCTGCTAGTGACAGACTCTGCAAGTGACAAGCCCAGCTTCTCCTGTGACATCCTACCAATTAGCCCATCTAAATGGGCGCACATTTAAATTTGAGGTCATGTACCATTCTCAGAGGCGGGGCTGCCCCCACGAATGAGGCTGTAACTCACTCTCTGTGTCATAATAGGCAACAACGGGGATGATCCCAGAGGTGCCTGAGAGACCACCTTTTCATACCCTACAGTGTTAGGATGAGACTCATCCTCCATGAGGACCAAGTGTCTGCATCCATCACACCGTCGGGGAAATGCCTGGGGTCAGTTAGACTCTGAAGTTAAAAGAGTGCAGGATCCTGCATGGGTGCTAGGATGGGGGAAGCTCCGTTCTCATTATATTGACTTAACAGTGACAGAGAGAGACTCCAGCCTGACCCACAGTGCTGGCAGCAGTGATGAGGAGTGGACGAAGGCCCCTGTGGTAACCTTATAGGTCAGCAGAGCAGATCTTCTGCTACCTGACTCCTGTCCCTCCTGACGGAAGGATGCTAATGTAGAGACCTTCGCCCAGATGCAGACATTAGAAGATTGACTAATTATACTGTGTCAGACAGGAGGCTGGTGGGGCAAGGCGCTGCTATGGGAAACCATGACCATCAGCCTGGAGTCAGCCGCGCATGAGCTCCTCAGGCAGCCCTACAGCGCATCAGCTGGGGAACCTGTTTCACCATGAAAACAATGCTGTGTATCTCCAATAAGAGAAGAAGTGTTCCCTGAAAACCACCAAGAGGAAAACAAGCCCCTAAAATATGCTTGCTGTCCGCCTTTGGTGTTTAAAAAATGTGGGCTTCACTTGGGGCACAGTCTGATGCTTGTTCTCCCTTGATTTCAGCTTCCATTTTCTCCAGCAATCATTCAAGCCGAAGCGGAACAGCTGCTGGGGCTGTGCCACCCCCACATCCTGTCAGTCACCCTTCTCCAGGACATAATGTACAGGGGAGCCCCCACAACCCCTCCTCCCAGTTACCTCCACTCACAGCTGTGGACGCGGGAGCTGAGAGGTAAGGCCATCTGTCTCTCTCTTCTAATAGGTGTTGCGGCCAAACCTCCTTCCACACGGAGAAGGGCTTTGACAGTTGCTGAATTTTATTAATAATCCATTGGTGGGTTGAGTTACCCAAAGATGACATTTAAAAAGTGCATACACAAAACATGTGGATCAAATATCTCGTCTGTTTTATTTTCCATGGGAAAAAATGAAAAGATATTGGCTGCCAACCGAAGTGTCTGATGCTGGGAAAACACATCAGAATGTCTCTGTCCTTCCCACCTTCCTTCGCTTGTTTCAGGGACTCAATTTTAAGGTAATGTCCCTACCAGTGGAAATGATTTTCAAATGTAAGGCGGTGCCTTTCAGCACACAGGTCAGCAGTGTTAGGCTGAGAGTATAGCATAAAAGGGCACAGGATTCTGTATGGGTGACAAGGAAGGCGCTATTCGCTGAATACTTTATGTTGACACCACCCTCATAAAGAGTTTCTGGGAGAAAATTTTGAAACCTTGACACTTTGGACTGACCCTCCAATGATGTGCACTGCATGCCACTCTTCTTGGTTCCTCTCCACTTATCATCTGGCTTGATTTGAGTTACCTAGAGGTTCCTCTCAGACGTCCACGGGGTAGAGGGGGTAAGGTTTTGAATGATATTAGCCATGGGCTCTCCATCATCTCATTGCATTCTGTCTGGCTGAGAATCATGCTCCACAAGGTAGTGTTGATCTTAAACAAATAGACAGCCACTACGTCTGCAGAAAAATGGGTTTATTCCAGAAGAAGAAATAATTGTAATTCAGGACATTCAGGCTAATGGCAAACCATGTGCAATTCCAAAGAAATAAAGGAGAGGAATACTCTTAATGGACTTGGGAGGGGCTCTTGTAAAGAAGAGTCCATTGGAGGAAAGAGATGGTTCCAAGTATAGTGACTTTTCATTGGTTGAATTATGGCAGTCTCCCCATTGGCTGACCTGTTACTGGGCAAAAAGGGATCTTTTCTTCCTCCAGCTAAGGGAGTAAAGTAATATTACTTCCTGCTGGAGATGCAAAGTACATCTCTTCTGTTGGGGTCAGTAGTGTGGGTTAAGTGACAGGTGCATGGGAGTTCTCTCTTCTAGTCTCCTGACTCCATTTTAAATGAGGTTTCTGTTTATTAATTTTTCACAGTGGCAAAACTAAGAAACTATCCAATGAAATCTTCTCTTATTCATCTCATCTTATTAGTAGTCACAACAACTCTTTACATGAATATGAGAAAAACAATCCATGTGTAGCTTCTTTTTGTACACAGCCATTAAAAGAATAAATGTAGAAAAAGATTTTAGCTATTGGTGGAGGCAAGAACAACAGTAACAAATCAAAAACCTGATATCTGAATGCAGCTTCCACCGTTACCTATGGTTTGAATGTGTTCCTTAGATACTCCAGATGCTTGGGTTGGTTTTTTTAAAAAAACATTTTATTTTATATCGTTTCTTTTTTTTCAATTTTGAAAATTTATAACATATTAAAAAACTGGAAGAATAGTACAGTGAACCCATAACACCCTATACCCATATTCACCCACTGTTAATATTTTGCTACCTTCTCTCTCTCTATCTCTTTTTGTCTTTGCTTTTCTAACTTGGTAGATCCTTTGTTTGTTTATTCATTTGTTTGCCTGTTATTTCTGCATGATCTGTGAGGTTGTTGCAAACATCATTGAGCTAATTTAACCCTAATCACTTCAGAAGAGATCCCCTAAGAAGAACATTCTCCCACATAATCACAATATAATTATCACACTCAGGAAACTTAGCATTGATATAGTATTATTATCTAATATACAATCAATATTCAAATTTCCCCAATTATGGGAATAATGTTTTCTATAGGTAGGGGTGTTTTTTCTTCCTTTTTATGATCCAGGATCTAACAAGGATCACAATGCTCATTTCTGCTTGGTCTTCTTGAATCTAATGAAGTTCCCCAGCTTTTAAAAATTATTATTATTATTATTATCTTTCATAACATTGACAGTTTTTTAAGAACTTGTAACATTTCTTTTGCAGGATGTTTTACAGTCTGGATTTGTATGATAGTTTCCTACTAAACAGATGTACACATTTTTGGCAGGAATATATATAGGTGATGTAGTGTCCCTTAACTCTTCTGAACCTCAGTTTGCACCTCATAGGGATTAGGAATAAATGAACCAAAGCAGATAAAGCATGTAGCATGTTACATGGCATGAAGCAGACACGAGTAGCTGTTGCTGCTAACAGAGACCAGCAACCTTGACTTGGCTGAAAGATTCAGATTTAGAAGCCAGAGGATGTGAACTGATTACAGCGGTTGCTAATGTAACTAATCTAGGAAGGAAAAATGAAGAGGAAGGGGAAGGTGGTGGTTCTTTATATATATGGCTGGGTAAATGAAGTGGATGTTTCTTTTTGTGGCTTTGCCTTGCTGCTCTGCTCTTCCCACAAGTTGTATGCCCCATCCCTGTACCAGCCTGCCTGGAATGGGCAAGTGTGTGGAAGGAAGGTTATCTATCCGGATCAGGTTCGGAGAGGAGGATGAAATGAAACAGCCCTGAATCATTCACTGTGTTTGCATTAGTGTCCAGCCTAAAAACACTAAGAGGAAATGTGCTTACCTTCCGCTTTTGGTTTATGTATCTTTGCTTCTGTTTGCCTGGGAAATCCCCCAGTAAAAACTCCAGAAGTTTGCTTAACGGAAATAGGTTTATCACACTTTGCGATTTTTAGTGGGAAACAGGCATTTTTTCCTGCTTTGTGGGCATTGATTCATGATTTACTTAGCTTTTACTTGTTAATAAAACGAGCTGACTCACTGTCAGAAGTCAGGAAAGGTCCACCACATCCAGCCAGTTAACGTCAGGTTCTTTGATTCTTCAACCATCATAAAATAAAATAAAAGCAAGTCCTGCCAGTTTGGCCAGGTTTCATTTTTATCTTGAAATATTACCTGAATGACATCATTTCAGTGATTGAAGCAGTATCACACCACATCACCTAATGTTGGTTTAAGCTTATTATGAGAAGTGGTGTTTTACTACGTCATCCTGAATAAGCCAGTGGTACTTTATAACAGGGGCTTCCCATAAGAGGAACCCAGTGTCGTAGGTAATGTTAATTCGTTGGATTTCATAGTATATCTTTTAGACCAGAAAATACACACACACAAACACACACACACACACACACACACACACATTGATGGGAGTCCCTTCTTGAGATGGAGAAACCTTGCAATCCCAATAATGAATTGGCTGAATTTGTGTCATTCATCTTTTCCGCATGCCAGCTGCATCTCTCCGTTCTAAAGAAGGCCACAGACATGGTGTGCTCTGCAGTACAAGCAGCAGAGCGTAAGAGGTTTGGTGGATTGACCCCAGTGGAGTGACTTTCTATGAGCTCCACCTCTGAGCCAGAGAGGACTGAAAGCAAGGCCGTGGTCTCCTTGAGGAGTATACAATCCAGTACAGGAATCAACAGCAGAGAATGTTAGGGATGGGTGTTTTTGAGAAAGTAATCAAAACACCTTAACCAAATAAGGCATGCCTACTTATTGAGTCTGAATCAAGTCTTGGGAAGCCTTACTGTTTTTCATTAATATCAGATGTGAAGTTGCTAGAATTCTTGGTACTTCGATATATGTACGCTCTTTCTGTGCTTTTGAATAACCAGGGCTGGTCTTCAGAGATATCATGTTCTGATTCAGCATTGAGAACGTAGTGCAGCTTTCCTGGATGCTAAGGGGTCAAGGATAGCAATTGTTTTCTATTTAACATCTTTGCAGTTCTGGCAGGTTCTTCTGCTCTAGTTAGATCAGCCCACTCACTGTTTCTACATCTTAATTCTGAGTCTTTCTCTACTTAAGACTTCCCTTATTGTCATGATCTTGACTAAATGTTACTTATCCTTTGGAGCTCGGGTTAGTTCTCAGCCCAGAAAGGCTTCTTGTCTCTTGCAGGTCACAGAGACAAGTCACCCTGTTAACTCCCTGGGATCTTTTGATCTGTTTAATTTGTTTACCATTTCCCAGATGTCACTTTGCTAGCTGGATTATTAGTTATTAAGTTTCCTTATACCCTCCAAAGTTCCATGGACTGCACTACTCAGTGGTAGGTATTGAGGAGGGTTTCACAAGGGAAACAGCTCAATGAGGGGAATGCCTAGGAAACAGGAGGCTATTGCCAATTCCCACTGTCCAGGTGGGAGGTTCCCAGAAAGGATTGTTTCCCTTTATTCATTGGTCTTGATGGTGGTGATCCTAATTCTCAAAGTTCCTACCATCTCGTGTAATCTGCGTATATTGACACAATAAGTAGTTGCTCTAATAAAATACATACATTCATGCACACATACACATTGCCTGGAGTCCTTTGCCATCATCCACTGCTGGGGTTCCCTACATTACTCTCCTGTGGTCTTCAATATTAGAAGCATTACATGCATCCTTCTCTCTTACTTGCATGTGTAGCATCTGAACAGCTCAAAACTAGGTTTGCTGCTTTGCTGTCCTTCCCTCCCCTTGGACTTTCTGAGAAAACAGGGACATTGGTGTCTTCACACACTCAGCTTGTTCACAGCCTTACACACACAAACACATATTCCACATAATCTTTCTCTTCTTAATCCCCTTGTAAATATGCAAAAATGACTAAAAATCAAAAGCATCATATAAAATATTAAAGCTTATTAAAATCTATCTCAGCATTGGGTTCATTCATTTATTGAGTCATTCACTCAGCTGGTGTTTGTGTACCAGGCAGTATGCTGGACACTGAGGACATAGTGGTCATAAGACTAAGAGAACTCTGTCCTCAAAAAGTGTCCAGTCTAATGAGGGACAACCAGATAAATAGGCAACTATGATTTAGTATGTTATGAAAGGGTGCTGCAGAGGGCTGTGGAGACGCACAGAAAGATCACCTAACCCAGGATTAAGGAGGAAGGAATAGAGGAAGCAATGTCTCCCTGAAAGTTGACCATCTATAGGACCTGGCCAGGCAACCTGCGTGTGTACAGAAGCTCAGAGGAGGGAGAGAGCAGGGATGGGGCTTCAGGTATAACTTGGGAGGAGCCTCACTTACTGCATTAAGGAGTCTTACCTTTCTTTTGAGGACAAAGATTTGTGTATTTGGCCAATAGGGTACCCTGGTGACTCTGGCACATATTCAGAACACCTCCCTGTCATGTTATCCTACTATCAAGAGTTCAGAACATAATCTCTGCCCAACAGAAGAATAAATGACCAAGAATGGACAAATGGTTCTAGTACTCAAGCAGACAGGCTGTTCTTTGTGTATCCTAGACCGATGAGGCAGCACAGTGGGGCTGATGTTATTTTTATTTTTAATATAGTTTAAAAAGACAGTTTTGTCTTTTGCAACTCAAAGCTTGTATTTTACATAGTCATGACATATCAGTGTTTTTTAAAGAGTCACTGAGTGTCAAAAAAGCACACAAACCCTCTATGTTAGAGAACATCTGAATGTTAGAGTTCTAATGCCAGCAATAACTTGGCCTCACTTGTCTCACTGTGTCAGAGAAGACTTGGATATTGTTAAGAGGTCTTCATGTTGCTCGGTGTCATACTTTAGTTGCCATTTACACAGTGAGCATTGCTCTGAGAGGCTCCCTAACATGTGTGACAGACACTTTCCCACATGTGTAGTAAGATATCAAACTCATTGGGTGACAAAAAAACAAACAAACAAAAACACTGCTTGTCAGTCTTAAAAATAAAGCTTGTCCATCTTGATTGTTGAAATAATTGAAAAAAACCATAGCTGAAAAACAAACATAAGCCTCCAATAGCCATTTTTATCAGCCTGCATGTTGGTATCTACTTCATCCCCTATTAGAGTCTGTGGATATGGTGGTCACCTAATGCCAGGTGATCATGAGCACCATTCTTTCTTTGGGTTACAGTACCTTCTATTCAGAAAACAGGTATCCTCATTGGGCATCCCTTAAAGGGATCAGCTTCATATATATTCAAGATTAAGAGAGGTGGGGTCCACAATCCAACCCCCCAAAACAAAACTCTCTCTCTCTCTCTCTCTCTCTCTCTCTCTCTCTCTCTCTCTCTCTCTCTCTCTCTCTCTCTCTCTCCTTGACAATCACTGAATGTAGTGAATGTTGCTTCTGATGTCAATGCTGAGAGCAGTGGAAAGGCAGAAAATTCCAATATCCTAGCCTTGAAAATGGAGATTAGATCTTTGTTTTTTTCCTTTTATTTTCTTTAAACCTATCAGAAGTTCCTGGTACTTTTCCATGTTTATTCCAGGGCAGAATAGCCCACCAGTCATTAACTTCTTAAATTTTGATCCATGAACACAGCCATGCTTCATTCTCTATGGCAAACATCAGTTGGAGTATTTGCCTTTGGAATGAACTTTCTCCTCAGAGAAATATTCACCTTACCAATAGCTTCTTAAATATGTCACGCTGATTTACTCCTAGTAGTCACACATATGGGGAAATTGGTGATGCCATTACTTTCTTCTTATCTACCTAGTGATTGTGAGTGGCTCCAATGGGGAAAAACACACACACATAAATTAAAACCCAAAAAGCCTAGTAGTCAACTTTGATTGCTCTTTTTTCCCCAATACTCTCACATCTGATTAATGTATGTGTCCTATTAGCTCAAATACATTTAAGCCGAATCAGCCTCACTACTCCAAGGGTAGTTCATCACCATCTCCTCCCATTTCACGTACAATATCCCCTTAACTGGTTTCCCACATCCAATCTTACCTACCCACAGCCTTCCACTCTTAACCCGTCAGGGCACACAGGCCTTTGCTCCACCACAAGACATGCCCTTTAAAATGTAAATGGGGTCATTGAGGATTTCCTGCTCACACCCTTACCCCCAGCCATACTTGGAATAAAGTCCAGGTCCTTTTGAAGTCTGCATGACCCTCTATGGTCTGTTTTTCATCACAGTCATTTACCACTGCCCGTCTTGCCCAATATGCTCCAGCCACACTGTCCTTACTGCTCCTGGAACACGACTCATCTAGCCTCAGGGCCCTAATACTTGCTGTTCCTGAAACCTGAAAATCACAACCTTCACCACATGACTGTGTCTTCATTTCTGGTGGCTGCTCAAATGTTACGCCTTCAGAAAGGTTTTCTTGACCACGCCATCTAAAACTCCCCCTCCAACCTCGTTCTACTCCTTAACTCTGCTCTATTTTTCTTCATAGATTTAACACTCCCTGAAATGACACTGTCTGTTTAATGATCTGCTTGTGTTCCACTGGAATGGTTGTTCTCTGAGAAATGGACTGTGTTGTACTTACAACAACCTTGTTCACAATCCTTCCCCCTAAGGCTTAGAGGGTAGCATCTAAAAATTGTGTGGAATGAATGACTGTTGATGGAAGGCAGAATGATGACAGTGATTCCTTCATTATTTCTGGGAAAGGTATAGTCACCCTAAGCAGATGATTGTTGTTTTTCCATCTCCACACTCTCCTCTGGGTCACTTCATGGCAAAGAAAGAGACTCTGATGTGTGCATACGTGTGGCAGTATACCAGACAAACGTGGTTCAAATATTCATTCACATTGGGCTGTTTTCCATGTATTTTTAATTGCAAAGTACACTGGTTCTTCATTTTAGATTAATTACAAGCACACATCACAAAGCAACCATTAGAATGTCTGTAACAGGAACTATATTTTTTAAGTGCCAGGAAAGTTGTTTCACCTCTGAATGCCAAATCAGCCATCTTTATTTTGTTCCCACATTCCAAACAAATCTACGTCATGTGAAGCCCAGGATGATGTTTGTTTAGTCCCCTTGGATTTTCAGTCAGGAAAGTGAGTCATGACAGTAACAAGGGAGGCTTGAGGTAAAATAGAATTCCTTTTCTTGCAACGTCTACTTTAGGGCATTAGCATGAAGCAACATAGAGTTCAAACTAAGCCATTACATTATTCAAATGTGTCAGGGTGTTCTGTTCATATGCTTTCTCTGAAATAGCAAGTCCTATGGAGCCAGAATTCCCCAAGCGAAAGCCCTCAAATTATTGTAGCCTGAGTCAAGGCATCCACATATTACCAAGCGCCTCTTGTCTCTGACGTAGAAACAGCTGTTCAAAGGAAAGCCTCTGCTTAATGTTTTAATAGTGTGATCTGGAAATTAACTTTGTCTTTTCTCCTCTTGAGTGGGGACAGTGGGGGACTTGGCTGCTAAAAGATTATATATCTTTTTGCAAGTAAAGGACTATGTGCTTAGTTATGATGAGGAAGACTATTGAGGTAAGCAGAAATCAAAAGACAAAGTTCTTTGGATTAGTCTTTTTGCTTAATTTTCTGAGAAATTGTCTTTGGTTGTTGTTTTGTTGTTGTTATTGTTTAATTGAAAGGATAAAAACCTTTCTCTGTTTTAATCATCGTTCAGAGTAAAGGAAGTTGTTTTCTTGAATAAAATGCTCTCCCCTTAGAAACAGAAATGGTGGTGTTTGGGAAAAACAATATTCAGCTGGATGTTTGGACCAATTGGGCAAGGTACCACCTACCTGGACACAGGAACTGGCACCGAGTCGGGAGCCAAGTCTGTGGAACCAGTGGTCTGTTCAACATAATAGTTCTTCACCAGCAACAACCAACATTTCTCAAATACTTACCTTTGCATAATCCTGGATGAGGTGCTGGAGAGACAGGGTGGTAGTAAACATCTGAGGATCTGATGCTCTTTCCTTCTATAACAGCCAAGAGCCCATCTCTAATTGTGAATTTGTTAATATATGCCTTCCTCTAATGCATTTCTCTAGCCAAATAGCAGCACATATTAGTACTGACCAGACCACCACCCACTAGTTTATTTTCAAATTTATGGATTATATTGACTTTTGAGGTCTCATCTTGCAGTGGCTTCTAAAGGACCCTGGCCATATTGGGCAGGAGTGCTGCATTTTGATGTTAGTTCTAAAAGTTCTTTGGATATCGTCAAGAAACTGGTGTATGCAGTTTGAGATTATGAGAAAGGCATGGAAGAGACCATTTTTTAAATCTACCTATACCTCCCTTTCTTGTGTTTAGTTGAAAATAACAGTTCTTTCCCCCTATTTCTCATGTGGCATTCTCACACTCCCTTCTGAATGTTTTTTTTCTAATCTAATGTATTCTACTGCAAGTCCAACTGAACTTTATGCCTCACACCATGCTGGACAGAGAGTCTTCCCTTTGCCACCTGGTGGGCCGTAGTCAATCCCCCTTGCTTTGACCTGTTCAGAACTGCTGAAGGGATGCTATCATTGCAGAATTTTTTTCATAGCGTTATTTTTGATATCAAATGTCTCAGACCACTCTGGTAAATTTTCCTCTGGCTGGTGCTTTTCTGTAAAGAGGATTTGGCAGAATCTGACTTTTCCTCCCTCCCTCCTTATCACATAGATTCTGAAATAGACAAACAACTAAGTTATGGCCAATTCTGCAGGCAAGATATTCCAAAAATACCGCAGGTGTTGGTTCAGTGTGTCCTGCATAGTTCGATTCTCTAACATATCGTGGATGTCCTCTCCTCCTCCCTTTTTATTTCCACAGGGGAGGGGGAAATTTTCAGTATTTATCAGAAAAAATACACTTCCCTGCCTTGGACATTGTAAATTTTTTTTTTTTTTTTTTTTACTTACAGCTGACTCTCTGTACCCACATGGAGAAAAATTTCTCCAGAACACTCTATCCTTTCTATTTCTCACAAACATTCACTAAGTATATACGAGAATCTTCTTTTAAAAGCCTTGGTGATCCTTTCACCCACCGCCAGCTTCACAGCCCTCAATTTGTCATGCTCTGCGGAGGTTCCAGCAGTTATTTTTGAGTCTTGGTCTGGTCCGATGTGATAAATTATTTGCAGTTAATATTGACCCAGCCTCTTGTAAGAAGGAAACACTGAACCCTTCCAGGGGACGGATTCCGCTCTTTGACTAGAGTCCTTGGATGGATGTATACAGCTCCTGGCCTGCTTTGGTTCTGCCCAGATGAACACTGTTGCAATTACCCACACTTCCCAGCGGCCATTTCTTCATTTCTGAAAGCTGGTCTTGATTGTCTCAGAAGCAGAATTCAATTTGCAGTTCCCCCAGTAACGTGCTGTGATTCATTCGGGGACAAATCTGGATTGAACTGAGTCCAACTGCCTCTTTTGTGAGACAGACGGGAAGTATAAGTAGATACTATAGTCACCCAGATGAGTCAGCCAGGAATTCATGAAGTGATTCATAAATCGTTATAAAGACCACTAAAATCTACTAAAACGAAGTGCTGTCTGGCTATACAAAGTGGGGTATTATCATTGGGGGGTTTTTTTAGATGTTAAATCAGATGTGAAATCCTTAAAACTGTGCTTTTCTTTTTAGGTTTTGAAAAGGATTCCTTTTTTCCCCTCCACAGTTGGCCCAACTGCTAAAGCCATTTTTCATTGATTAGTTTTCACAGATGAATTTTAAACCACCACAGATGATAACCCCACAATTCTTTGGGGGAATAAAAAAAATACCTCCCCAAATCCACCATAGACCAGTTTGTATCCATTATTTCTACTTCCTGGCAGCAAATCAATAATATTTTTAATGCGAATACAATGAAATAATCTGTTCTGATGCATTCTCTCTTTTCTGGGAGGTCTGTAACCCCCAAGGAAGGGAGGTGGGGAAGACAATAAAATATATATCAACCAACATTTAATCTAGTGTATCATGTAAGTACCTTTTTTTCAAAGTGTTATCCCTCGAAGCAGCACTAAAGCACACAGTCCCACATGGCTTGCCAGAACTGCTCACTTATACAGCACAAATAAACAAAGTAAGGCATAGTTAGTTATGGCATGTGCTTGACTTGTAACACCATTTTTAGTGAATTATGTTTGAAGAAATACAATCCTTAGTTGACATAGGAATACTTTGGACTTACAGACAGGGAAAGAGTGCTGCTGGAAAGGAGTTACCCATTGGGAAGGCTAAAGGTATAAGTCCAGCTTGGGCATGAACCCCAGTTCAACATTGAGCAGGCTCCCCAAAGCAAACTGAGAAACCTATCTCCATTGTCACATTTCTTATAGGCAGCAGGTTGCTGATACGTCCCCATCAGCTGGTGATCAGGATTGAAATCTCAAATGCCCACAGGAGTCCTCTTTCGTCCTTCCTCATCCCCCTCCTCGGCCTTGCTTCCCATTTCCACTAGAGAGTATCTTGCCTTATTGCGGTCAAGTGGTATCTGAGAACTAGGGTGGGACTGGGCAAATCATTTCATGGCTGTGGGCCTACTTTATCTCATTCAAATAGGGTGGTGCTCTAGAGCCTTCAGAACATTCTATGATCCTATAAATTTGTGAACTCAGGACACTCCTTTGGAAAATCCTGTACCATGAAATGAAACTCATATTTATATAAGTCCACGACTAACTGCTCCTAGAACCAGAAAATTAGACAAGTAAATGCCTCACTTTCTTTGAGCCTTAGATTCCATATATGAATAGTTAGGGAGAAAAGAGCCCTAATATTTCTTATTGAAGAACTCCATAGATATTCAAATACAATGCTTGAACCTCAATCTAATATAGCTCTCAAGCCCTGGGTACTTATTAATGTCTGGATTCCTTCAAGTTATAGTCTGTTCAGAGCAGCCATGCATTGATCATCTGAAAGGTGTCAGGCAATCATTGCCTAAAGTACTTTGACTAAAGTACTTCCCAATGTAAATTTGTTCATAATCGACCCCATCCCTCACTTTCTTCACAGTAATCATTTCCTTTAGCTCAGAACATAGTTCATTTCCTGCCTCCCCTCACCTAAATATAAGTTTCACAAAGACAAAGATATGTGTCATGTGTTGCTTTATTCCTGGTGCTTAAAACAGTTCCACACACTTGGTCAGTGCTCAGTAACCATCTCTTGAATGAACAAATAAAAATGTTATCTCAGACTTCACATTCCCCAGTGAGAGTTGATTTTATCTTTATTTTATACTTGAAACTGAGGCTGGGAGAAATCATGTAATTTTCAAGATTGCCCAACTAGTAAGGGACAGCGGCGGGATTCAAGCCCAGGGCTTCTAGTACATCTGCCTTCTGTGGCATCCACCTGCTGCTCCTGCCATTTGCAGTGCTTTTGCATGTGATCCTCACCAGTTCTGTGTGTCTTGATCATGACACAGATTGGGTACTACATCTGCAGGAGAGATGACCCCTGTGTTTCTGGCCCATCTCTGCAAGGTTGGGAGCAGGCCACCATAACCAAGTGAATACCCCTAAGTATCAGACGTTTGTGAAGGTGTGTTTAGATACATATTCAGTGGTTTGTTGTTGTTTCTTTCTTCAGAAAATCTTTTATGAGCCCTTTAAAACCTGTTTCCTCTCGTCCTTTTTTTTTTTGGCAAGCCAGTGAACCATGGCTCATGTTAAGGTTGTATAAACTCCTCCACTAAATGAGTGGAAGTGGTTGACTCAATTCTGTGATTTGCTTTTGTGTAATCTGTTTCTGGTAAGCAGTGCTTTTTTTTTTCTTTTAATTCTAGTCTGTTGTGTGCATATTTACATAACAGTCTTCTTTTGTTTTCTAAAAGTACAAAAGGCCAGAGAAGAGACTGGAAAGCCATGAGGAATAAAACCTGTGAAATGTCAAGTACACATCAGCAGCTGGGGGACAGGGTTGGACCCAGAGACATTTCAGACAGTCCACGGTAGCTCTTGGACACTGCTGTCATTGAGGATGAATGAGAGTGACATCATCTCTCCTGATGCAGTGAGGGGAATGAGATATTCCATAGAAGAAACGTTGTAAATCCTTGCAATTTATATTCAGCATCAATATGTTCGTTTATTTATTTTAGCAATATTTTTAAAAATTTACCTTATTTGAATTAAAAAAAAAATCTGGTTGGGGCAGAATATTCTGACCATGTTCATTTTGATAGGTGCGTGTGTGTGTTAACAATTTTGGAAAATAGTCGAGTACACTGAGAAAACAGGATCCATCCTTCCTTCAGTAACAATAGGAACATTTTATGTGTCCCTCTGTAAGCGTCTAAGTGTGCACGATTTTTGTTTGCTTGCTTCTGGGGTTAAATGGCCTCAAACTAGTCAAGTTTCTTGCGTCCTTTTGGCTTTTGAAATAATGTTTCTGGCAACTCTCTTACTGTGAGTTGTCAGTGGTTGTTTTTGGATGCTGCTGGGCCTTGACTCTAATAGTAGGCTTCTCTTCCACTGTATTTACTCCTCTCCTGCCCTGCACCCTGAGTTAATTAGCTATTTCTACTTTACTATGAGCTGGTTAACAAGTAACTACGTTTATAAACATATTAAATTAATTAATGGAGGGATTGTGAAAGATTTTTTCAATAAAATACTATGTAGTGTTTTAAAACAGTAACAAAATTGATTCTATGTACTGTACTTGAAAATCAGTCACATTTACACACTCACTTTTTCTTTTTTTTTTTTTTTAATATATTTTATTGATTTTTTTACAGAGAGGAAAGGAGAGGGATAGAGAGTTAGAAACATCGGTGAGAGAGAAACATCAATCAGCTGCCTCCTACACACCCCCTACTGGGGATGTGCCCGCAACCAAGGCGCAGGCCCTTGACCGGAATTGAACCTGGGACCCTTCAGTACGCAGGCCGACACTCTATCCACTGAGCCAAACCGGCTAGGGTTACACACTCACTTCTTATGCTGGGTTTTCTAGTACTAAATTCTTATTTATTTCCTTGTTCCTGGCAATTGTCCAGATAATCGAGATCACATCTTTTCATTTTTTCTTTATACATATAAAAGTTAAAATTTTTATACCAATTCTTTTCTTTTCAAATCAAATACTACCTTAGGCATACATTTATTTACTTAAAATGGTTTATATTTATATTTTTATTAATAATTTATATGGAATGACATAATTCTAAAATTATGTTAACTTTATGCCATATAATCTTATTTATTTGAATAACATGGAGAAAAATCCAATCTGAATTAGCAAAAAGCAAAATATAGAGTTATTTGAAGAGTAGGTAGATATTTTATTCCCCTTGGGTCTCTGAGATAAACAATGCTAAAACCTTGGTGTTTTTACTACCACATTTTTTTTTCCTCATCAGTATTATTACATTAAGTAATATGTGGTAGCCAAGACAGCATAGTCTGGTTTTGGAGCTTGTGTGAATGAATAAGATAAAAATGACTTATAATTAGCATATAATTATATATGCTATAGATAGATAAATAAATCTATAATGTATATGTAGACTAGAAGCCTGGTGCATGACATTTGTGCACTGGGGAGGGGTGTCCCTCAGCCTGCCTGCACCCTTTCACAGTCCGGGACCCCTTGGGGGATGTCTGCCTGCCAGCTTAGGGCCGCTCCTGCCATGGGAAGTGGGCCTAAGCCAGCAGTCAGACATCCCGCGAGGGGTCCTTAGCGCTGCTGCAGAGGCAGGAGAGGCTCCTGCCACCGCCGCTGCACTCGCCAGCTGTGAGCCCAGCTTCTGGATGAGTGGCACTCCCCCTGTGGGAGCGCACTGACAACCAGGGGCAGCTCCTGTATTGAGTGTCTGCCCCCTGGTGGTCAGTGCACATCATAGTGACTGGTCATTTCGCTATTTGGTCGATTTGCATATTAGCCTTTTATTATATAGGACTAGAGGCCCGGTGCACGAAATTCACGAACAGAGGTGTGTGTCCCTCAGCCCTGCCTGCACCCTCTCCAATCTGGGACCCCTGAAGGGATGTCCAACTGCCCATTTAGGTTCAATCCAGGTAGGATCGGGCCTAAACGGGCAGTCAGACATCCCTCTCACAATTTAGGACTGCTGGCTCCCAACTGCTTGCTGCTTGCCTTCCTGATTGCCCCTAACCACTTCTGCCTGCCAGCCTGATCACCCCCTAACCACTCCCCTGACAGCCTGATTGATGCCTAACTGCTTCCCTGCCAGCCTGATAGCCCCTAACTGCCCTCCCTTGAAGGCCTGGTCACCCCTAACTGCCCTCCCCTGCAGGCCTGGTCCCCCCCAACTGCCCTTCCCTGCAGGCCTGGTTGCCCCCAACTTCCCTCCTCTGCCAGCCTGGTCACCCCTATCTGCCCTCCCCTGCAGGCTTGATCACCCCCAACTTCCCTCCCTTGCACGCCTAGTTCCTCCCAACTGCCCTCCCCTGCTGGCCATCTTGTGGTGGCCATCTTGTGTCCACATGGGGGCAGACATCTTTGACCACATGGGGGCAGCCATCTTGTGTGTTGGAGTGGTGGTCAATTTGCATATTACTCTTTTATTAGATAGGATAGAGGCCTGGTGCATGGGTGGGGGCCAGCTGGTTTGCCCTTAAGGGTGTCCCGGATCAGGGTGGGGGTTCCCTTGGAGCATGGGGCAGCCTGGGCGAGGGGCCTGTGGTGGTTTGCAGGCCGGCCACGCCCCCCGGAGACCCAAGCGGAGGCCCTAGTATCTGGGGTTTATTTATCTTCTGTAATTGAAATTTTGTAGCCTTGAGCAGAGCCAAGCCTCCTACTCGCTCTGTGGCCACAGCCATTTTTGTTGGGATTTATTTATCTTCTATAATTAAACTTTGTAGCCTTGAGTGTAGGCCTGGGCCAGCCAGGGCAGCAAGGAAGCTTGGCTTCCTCCATTACCGGGGAAACCCAAGCCTCCTGCTTGCTGCAGCTCCGTGGCCACAGCCATCTTGGTTGGGTTAATTTGCATACTCACTCCTGATTGGCTGGTGGGCGTGGCTTGTGGGTGTAGCGGAGGTGCGGTCAATTTGCATATTACTCTTTTATTAGATAAGATATGCAATCTGTATATAGGTATAGAGTCCATTATATAGAATTTACCTCCTCGATGACTCATAAAATGCTCAACTGAATTCTATTCTTTTAGTTGGTTGAAAATTTACCCTATGGCCACCTCATCCCAAATTATAAAAATATAAAGTTTTTTATTGCTGACAATATTTGCTTCTTTCCCCTTCCCCATCCACCTTTTCTATTCTTTATTAATCAAACCCTTGTTTATGAGTTGGACTTACTCTGCTGTGGGGAGCTGTGAAACAGAATGGGTCTCCTCCATCAAGTGCATGACATCAGGATCATACTTCTAAATATGGCAACTCACCCCAAGCATACATTTCTTTTGCATCAGTCCTCAAAATAAAGGTGGCAGAAGTACCAGAATAAAAATTGGAAAATCTTCTAGAACATATCGCATCCCCAATTGAAGAAATATCATTAAGAAACCAATCAATGATCTTGCCATTTTGCCCCAAACACAAAATTGAGATGCCCAGTGACGGCTCTTTTGCAGTGACATAGGTTGCCTTCCTATTCACTTGCGCCCCCAGGCTATGCTCTCTGTCTTGGAGGATCTCCTGTCCACAGGACTCCAGTGTTTGTGGTAGTGTGGATTCCTTCTATCCCTAAAGGCCATGATCCCATAATTCCTCATCCCTATCCCACAACCTCACAGTAGCTTTCGAGACACTTTTAGGACATGTTCTCCAAGGAAATAACCTCCGCACGAGGAGTCCTGGCTCTGTGTTTTCATTAGATGTTCTTGGGGCAGTGCCAGAGTTCTTCTGCTTGTTTTCTGTAAAGTCCACTCAGACATCTTCTTAGGCTAATTCCCACTAAGATGATGTATTTCCCACATTTACTCAGTGTCCATTCTCTTTCAGCAGAGCAAAACTGTACATTATTGATTAAGCAGGCATCCTAACCCAGCTGTTTCATTAAGTGTTCTCCAGAGGGTAACTGGTCCAGATCCTCCCTTCTTTTTAAAATAATTTAATTTAATTTTTATTGCTTCTGAGAGAGAAAAAAACACCAATTTGTTGTTCCACTTACTTATGCATTCATTGGTTGATTCTTGTCTGTGTTCTGACCAGGGTTTTACCCATAATCTTGGTGTATTGGGATGATGCTCTAACCAACTGAGCTACCCGGCCAGGGTTTCTACATCACGTTCTTACATAGCCCTTTCATATCTCCACAAGGGGAATGCAAAAGAAAACATGGGGTTTCATCTCATGGTTTATTACAGCTATAATACAAATGTAGAAGCCTTATTAAATATTCTTGTTCAGAACATAGCAAATTACTTTACAAACATGACTGGTTCGTCCCTTTTTTATCATCTATGGCCTTACACAAAAGCCCAGCAGAGTGAAGTGCTTTGTTCCTGTGAAATAAAGGGTGTACACACATGGCAATCTTCCACGTTAGTATAAAACAAAGCCTATCTTTCTACACAATGTAAGAAACAGGCAATTGAAAGTTTTTAACTTCCTAGGCCTTTGGGAGGAAACTAAACAATTCATTGCTAACCTAGTTTTCCCAAGATGTTGCTTCTTCCTTTCACTGACTGACAGATTCCTTGTGTACCAGACTATGCCAGCCCCTACTGAACTGGGAAATCCAGTACCATTTTCATGGACATTATTGAACTTTAACATTGTCTTACAAGTACGCCCTCCCTTTTGTGTTGGAAAGTATACCCTATCATTTTACACCTAGTGAATTAGAACCTGCCAGTTCTTCCTTACAGTTAGAAAGTCGGTGGTCAGTTATCTATTTTAACTTGGGTTAGTTGTTGATGTTACTATATTTAAACACCTGTATTTCTCTCCTCAGAAACTACCAATAGTCTTATTGTGATTGGTAGACTGCAAAATACGTCCCACATCAAGTTTCTGTCACACCCTGGGCAGTGTTTTTTGCCATGCACAGAACCCACACCAATCTCTTGGGGCTTTGGATTTCAAACCACATTTGACCTTTGAGATCTAAGTTAATGTATTATTGGCAAAAGAAAATGTATTATTAAAGAGAATAGGATTAGAGAGGCTTATAATAAAGACTTGTAGATTGTATGGAGGGAGGAACCAAAATGGCGGCATAGTTAAACAACTAATCTGCTGCCTCACACAACAATTTCAAAAACACAACTAAAAGACAAAAACGTCTACCACCCAGAACCACGGGAAAGCTGGCTGAGTGGAAGATTTACAGCTGAGAAGAGAAAGGAGCACAATCGCTGAAAAGCTGAGGTACGGAGGCACGAGAATCGGGCCGGCGGCGGGCGGCTGGGTGCGCAGCTTTTCTTCAACCCGCAGGGAGACAAGCTCCCGATCACTCTGAAATCCAGTTTCTGGGGACACTCGGGGGACCCAGACGCCTACGGGGAGAAGCTGGACTCTCGGCCATCGGGTCGGAAAGTGAGAGTGACTTTTTTGCAGAGGTGCGCCCAGCAATCATTGTTTATTGCGCTGGAGCGCGGGGCGCAGGGACTTGGAAACGGGAAAGGCAAAGACGGCTGACGGCAGCCATTGCCGTTGGCCACGCCCCAGCCTAGTGACGCCCTGAGACCCCACCCAGCCCTGAGGCCCCGCCCCGCACATCCTACAAACCCGCCCAGGCTCCACACAGCGGCTTTTGCATATAAATGGCCTGTTCTGTGGCAGCTTAACCAACTACAGCTCCAGACTGCTCCAAAACCGCCCAAGCAAAGGAGGAGAAAACTAGTTCTTGCTGTAGCTCCTGCTGGGGGACACACAGTACACAAGGGTACACCAAGAGTGTCCACCTCAAGTAACTGGGAGGCTGACCCGTTGAACCAATAGGACACCTAGTAGACAAAACTACCCTACCAACTCAGGGAAGCAGAGAATATGAGAAGGCAAGGAAACAGATCACAAACCAAAGAAATGGAGGAGAACAAGCGACTGGACATAGAGTTCAAAACCACGGTTATAAGGTTTTTCAAGAATTTCATGGAAAAGGCTGATAAATTCAATGAGACCCTTGAGGATATGAAAAAGGACCAACTAGAAATTAAACATACACTGACTGAGATAAAAAATATTATACAGAGACCCAAAAGCAGACTAGAGGATTGCAAGAATCAACTCAAAGATTTGGAATACAAAGAGGCCAAGGACACTCCTCCAGAGAAGCATGAAGAGAAGAGAATTCAGAAAGTTGAAGATAGTGTAAGAAGTCTCTGGGACAACTTCAAGCGAACCAACATCAGAATTATGGGGGTACCAGAAGAAGAGAGAGAGCAAGATGCTGAAAACCTATTTGAAGAAATAATGAACGAAAACTTCCCCCACCTGATGAAAGAAATAGACTTACGAGTCCAGGAAGCGCACAGAACCCCAAACAAAAGGGATCCAAAGAGGACCACACCAAGACACATCATAATTAAAATGCCAAGAGCAAAAGACAAAGAGAGAATCTTACAAGCAGCAAGAGAAAAACAGTTAGTTACCTACAAGGGAGCTCCCATACGATTATCAGCTAATTTCTCAACAGAAACCATGCAGGCCAGACGGGAATGGCAAGAAATATTCAAAGTGATGAATAGCAAGAACCTACAACCAAGACTACTCTACCCAGCAAAGTTATCATTCAGAATTGAAGGGCAGATAAAGAGCTTCACAGATAAGAAAAAGCTAAAGGAGTTCATCACCACCAAACCAGCATTATATGAAATGCTGAAAGGTATTCTTTAAAAAGAGGAAAAAGAAGAAGATAAAAATTATGAACAACAAATACATATATATCAACAAGTGAATCTAAAAGTCAAGTGAATTAAAAATCTGAGGAACAGAATAAACTGGTGAACTTAATAGAATCAGAGGCATAGAATGGGAGTGGATTGATAATTCTCAGGGGGAAAGGGGTGTCTGTGTGGGGAGTATGGGAAGAGACTGGACAAAAATCATACACCTATGGATAAGGACAGCGCAGGGGGAGGTAAGGGAAGAGGGGGGGTAGGAACTGGGTGGTGGGGAGATATGTGGGGAAAAAGGAGAAACAATTGTAATCTGAACAATAAAGATTCATTAAAAAAAAAAAAAAAAAAAAAGACTTGTAACACTTCTTGGACCTCAGCTATGTCTTATAGAACAAAATGTTTATGAGCTAAGTGTAAATGAATCAGAAACATACGGATCAAATTTCTCTTAAAATGCAAAAGGACTGAAAAATTAGCAGAAAAGTGGTCTGACAAAAGGTGTGCTTTGAATTTCACTGAACCCAGAGTATTTGAAATGCATTTTAAGAAACTTGACAAACCCAAACTGTGACTAGATTTCCCCTTTGCTGATCTCTTATTCCCTCAATATCTCAATTGAGAGGTCAGTGGTTAAAAATGGGAGACAAAAGTCCTAAGGTTTATTTTTTAAAAGGGCTTTGCATCATGCTGTTATGTAACCAGAATGGGGAATTAGAATTTGGCTTTGAAGAGTGCCTCTGCCCCTGTGATTTTACGTCTCTCATGCTTCCCTTTATAATTGTTTTCTCAGGTTCGCACCTTCTGCTCCATCTCCTCACCACATCAGTCCCCGGCGAGTTCCAGCTCCTTCTTCTATAATGCAGAGGACACAGCCTCCCCATACCCAGCAGTCCTCAGGATCACACCTGAAGTCTTACCAGCCAGAAACAAACTCTTCTTTTCAACCAAATGGAATCCACGTCCATGGTAAGTAAGGAACAGTCAGTCCCTTGAGTTTTGAAAAAGATGTTGCTTTTAATCAAGTCTTAGTTATCAGTTGTGGGTTTTAAATGTTCTGTTCTACACCAGGCTTTGGCTTTTAGGAATGTCGTCTAAAATTTCACACTTAATCAGCTTGAAATCTTATAGGATTTTCTTGGCTTTGGCCCTAAGAAGGTATGACTTACGACACCCCAGAGTGGTCAGCCTGAGGTGATGGTCCATTTATTGACCCAGCACTTTAACACCTCATGGATGGGCCTTAACAGTGACATCTTTTTTTCTAAACAATAAACAGTCATGTAAAATGGAGTCCTTTTGCCCCTATTCCCATATGCCTAGATCCTCTCCATCCTGCAGGACCCAGGTGAAATGACACCTCCTCTCTGAAGCCTTCCCTGATCTCCTAGCGGGACTTTATGTCTCCTGGTTCTAAACCCTGTTTTCATATCACCTGTATCTCAAACAGTACTTAGGCTCTCTCTCCCTTGTGATTTACTTCTCTGTGAGTAAAAGATGTCTTCACTATTACTGTGGAAACTTCCTTCTGAGGTCAGAATTTTCTGGCCCATTGTTATTTCTTTAGCGAACTTAGCACATGTCCTAAACACACACAGATACTTGATAGGTGGATGAAGGAAGAAGAGGAGGGAAGGAAGGCAAGAGAAATCACGATGGTTTTCAAAATGTGCAGGTCTTATGGTTAACTCAGAACATACATGGAGAACTAAGTCTTGCTGAACTTCTTTTCTCTATTTAAACCCATTTTGCTGACTCAAACAGATATCTTAAGTGAACATCCATAGAAATGTGAATTGTCAAATCATTTAAACTCACACTATATATAGCTTTTTACTTCCTGTGGACATTTGGACCTTCTTATATAAGCAGAAGAGATACTGTCCATTTAGACAGAGTGTTTTAGCTTCTGAAAACTAAGGTCTTCTTCACCTGCCTCTTGCTGATTCCTGAATTTGCTTCATATGAGTTGTTACTTAAAATTAATGGGTGGTGTCCCTAAGCAAACCTAAAGCAATATTCAGGTTGAATGTGATTAAGTGTGAGTGATTTCTGAAGATAGCAGAATAAAGCAGCACTAAGAAGCTAGGGTTGGGCAAGAACTTCAATGTAAGGGGAGGGCCAGCTTAAGAGGAGTCAATGTGGAGATAGTGGCAGGCTGGACAGAGGGAATGACCTTGAAAAGCCTCTGGCTCAGCACTCCATCCATTTCTTCTCCCCTCTTCCTGAGTATAGTCACACAAATCCACTATTCACCAACAAAACTTGGGCTTCCATCATTCTTTGGGTCTGTGGTAATTTTTTTCCTTCTTCTGTTGGTACATTTCTTCTAAAGCCTATTTATTCAACAAGAAATATTTCTTTTTAAAAAATACATTTTTTTATCGATTTCAGAGAGGAAGGGAGAGGGAGAGAGAGATAGAAACATTAATGATGAGAGAGAATCATTGATCGGCTGCCTCCTGCATACCCCACTGGGGATTGAGCCTTGACTGGGAATCTAATTGTGACCTCCTGATTCATAGGTTGATACTCAACCACTGAGCCACACTGTCCGGGCAAGAAATATTCCTTGAGTGCTTACTAGGTGCAAAGCAATGTGTGTGTCAGAAATACAGAGCACTCTCCTTCCTTTTGGAAGGGGCCTCCCAGCTCAGATGAGGAGCTTATCTAATAGGGGAGATCCAGGTCCCCTATGCTGTGAAGCCACCCTCACCTGCAGGCAGGAGGTGAACAGCATGAGTGGGCTTTGTGGGACACAGAATAAGTCATTTTTCCTAAGACACACAATTTTTACCTTCACTTTAACATCACTGAAATCTGAACAGATCTCAGTCAGTGGCATAATATAGTAGGCGATGATTTTTCTTTCTTGTGCTATGTAGAATTATGGAGCCTTTCACAGTCAATGGTGTCAGGGTTCCAGTGACATGCAGCAAAACACACTTTGATTACAACTGTGAAACACATTTTAAAATTTCAAAATTTAACCTATGTGTAGATTCGCAACCCACAGGTTGAGAACCGCTAGCAGGGTCACCTAAGACCATTGGAAAACACAGATATTTACATTACGATTCATAACAGAAGCAAAATTACAGTTATGAAGTAGCAATGAAAATAATTTTATGGTTGGGGGTCACAACATGAGGATCTGTATTAAAGGGTCGCGGCATTAAAAAGGTTGAGAACCACTGGTGTAGAAGAAAAATTGGAAGGAAATTCTCCCAAACATTAACAGTTCTTTTCATCACAGTGGTAGGATAATAGGTGATATTTTCCTCTTTTTTTTTTTTCTTTTTTACTTTCTACAGAAATTTTAAAAGGATTTGGGGATTAAACAATTTGAATTCAAATACCAGTCTACTCGACTGTGTGACTCTGGACAAATTATTGAGCCTCAGTTTACATTCATTAGATGAGGAGAGCCTTATCTACCTTCTCTTATCAGTTGTTATGAGGATTCAACAAGAAGAGAAATTTAATCTTCTTTCTTTTAATCTCTTATTTTCTTTATTAGACTCTTTGAGGATAGGGATAATTTTGTAGCCCTGGGGCAAGCATAATACTTGGTGCAAAGTAGGCACTTAGTAAATATTTACTGAATAAGTGAGTAACACAAATGAATAATGAAACAAGGGACACAGAGAATGGATCTACCTTATTATTTTGCCCTGCAGCTTGGCAAAAGGCTCTTACCCCACATTTCTCTTTTTTAGTTGTCAACTTGAATGTTTTTTAACTTTAACTTTTTCATTGTTAAAATTCCCGTGGTCAATGAGAAACTGCTCACAGCAGCCCTAAAAAGAAACACATATGACAAGCCTTTCTAGAAAAGATCAGAATCTAGTTATGCAAATTGGGAAATCTTGACTTCCTCTCAGAAGACCAGCAAGTGGCTTAGTTTGCAAAGGGAGTATCCATGCATTATCTCCTGGGCCACTGCTAGGAATTTAAGGGATAAGGATTCAGATGCACATGTACTTCCTCCTTAAAGTATTTTTCTGGAAATGTTTTTTTGGAACTTCCTAGGCACAGGTATTTCTCATCTACTCCTCCTTAGGGTAAAGACCAAATTGATCAAATAATTTTCAAGTGGGTGAATCAGTGCTGGGAATAAGAGAAGAGAGACTTCTAAATGAGTTGCCTTTATTGGCCACGCCTTTCAGCTTTGGCTGGACTAGTGGGCTGGATAGCATTATACAGCATCTTAATAACAAGGAACTTCAGCCCCTTATATAACTAGATTTTTAAAGCCCCAAGCAGTGCCAGGGTTGTTAACATGATAGCTATAGTGAGTTTTTATTGTCTCTTTTACAAAATGCATGGCTTTAATCAGCATCATCACCCCCATCCTCTCTGTACTCCCTGCAGTAGGTAGAGGTCAGAGGAAAATGTCATCACTGTACTAGTATTTTTAGAGATGGGAACTGATACATAGAAGAGTATGAAATGTCTAGGCATTGCTGCCTTAGCAAATCACAGGCATCTTCAATAAGAGGTCTACATTTTCAAGCCATGTACTTAATCTATGTGTTTCTAAGTCAAAGGAAACAAAATACATATGTATTTATATCTTTCCACGGGGAAATATCCCCGTATGTAGATGCTGTTGCATTACATAGATCCATGAAAGGTGAGAACTCAGAGGGCCTTTGTTCTTACAGATAAAGAAGGGAGTGAGGTCCATTGAGTTTTCTTCATGCAGGCTAATTTAAACAGAGCTTAGATATTGTGTGTTCAATGTATATTTTTATTGAGTCATGTTGTGTAAAAGGCATAATTTGAAAATATTAATAGCACCACTTTTTCAAGTTTTCTCACCTAGTGAGTGACCTAGGACCAGGGCACCGTTTTGTTGGTTGTGCATCCACTTTATTCATTCATATTGCTTTCATTAGCAACATGGATAAGGTGTCACTGTTTTTAATGTTTGCACTTGAAAGCATCCATGGGTCTCTGTTTGGGTAGTATCTCCAAGACAACTTCTTGGTACATCTTAGTCTTTTATTTTAGATGTAAACACAAGAACAACTCTTTCCAATTATGTAAGCTTGTTCTTCAGCCTTTTCTTTCTCTTTAGTACTGTTCTCTTGTCTGGGCAAGCTTCAGAATCTTGCTGGGATTAGTTGCCTGAGAGTTGATATTTGTACATTTTGTTGTGGTGCTAATGGATAATGTCTTTGTAAATGCCCTATTCACTCCAGGCTGTGAGAATGCCATGGGAATGTCTAGAACAGCATTTCCACAACCTTCCTGCTTCTGGACTCATCAAGGAGAGGCCAAGTTCAATTCAGCAAGTGTGTGTTGGTCACCCACTTTGTGCCAGGCAAACATGAATGTCATTTAATCAGTGCACTGGGATACATGCAATAACTGAAGGTATCAGAGGAAGGTACCAGAGAAGGGTTCCTAGAGGTAACTCTTGAATAGGGTTCCGAAGATAAATAATTCATTGGGTAGGCCAAGTGGAGAGAGGCATTCCAAGCAGGGGGTAGCAAAGTGCATAGGCAAGGACACAAATGACAGCATTGTGCATGCCTAGAGAGAAGAGTGAAGGGAAATTTGTGTCTGGTTGGAATGCACAGGTTAAGCTGTGGGGCAGAGGGGCAGGAGGCTGGGGAACCAGCAAGGCCAACACATAGAGGGGTTTGGGGCCATGCTAAGTGTAATGCTATTGAGTGAAGAAGCTAGCCTGGTATTTTAGGAAAGTCAGTGAGGGTATTGTGTAGGGGATAGAATGGAAGAGGTAGGAACATTCCATCCTGACTGTTGAGATTTTATTGGACTGCATGTATAGAACACCCAAACAATAGTTCAGCTCACTCTGATACAACTGGTAAATAGAGAAATAAATGAAGCCAGAATAATGTAGAATTAAGTTTGTGCATGCAGTCTTTCCTAGGCAAGACAAGCTGGAATAGTGAGAGAAGAAAATGAAAGCCCTCAGCTAGCTGCTGCACAGGCAGGAGCCCTGTAGCTCTCTTTTAATAAAATTTGAAGGGCATGACCCCAGGGGCTCTCTCCTCAGAGAGCTGCACACCTGGCCTTGCACAGCCCTCAGCCAATGGCAGATCACAGTCCTTCCTAAGTGCTGGTCTCTTACCTGTTGTCTCAGTTACTGCAAGCCAGCGTTTTCAGTTGGCATTTCTGTGCATTTTTAATAACCACTGAGGAGCTTCTAGCCCCACAGAATTGGCTGCCCAAATTCTCTCTTGATCATTTTGTCACTGCTATAAGTTAGAAGATTTTAAAGATTTTGAGTGGTCTGACCCAATCCTAGTTTTCCAAAAGAGTCTGTTATTTGTAACTAGAGGCCCAGTGCATGAATTTGTGCACAGGTGGGGTCTGGCCGGGGCTATCGGGTGGGCCGGCCAGGGGGAGGGGCTGCAGCCGGCCAGGGGTTGGGGCTGTGGGCAGTTGGCCAGCAGGCCCTGCCCCTGATTGGGGTGGGGGTGGGGGGGCAGTAAGGGGTGGGACTGACCAGGAGGGCGAGGCCATGGGAAGTTGGTTGGCTGGCCCCGCCCCCTGGCCTAACTACTGGTCAAGGGGACAATTTGCATATTAGCCTTTTATTATATAGGATTATTATATAGGATATGCATTTGTGCAGAGTATAAGACTTTTCAGGATTTGATTACCCTAGTATAGCAGCATGGAAGATATCTAACAGTAAACAGTGCAGGGTGGAGGATCAGGCCCACAAAGCCAGCAGGGTGCCAGCCTCCTCCCAGCTTTCTTCTCTGCCATCCCTAACAGTGGCTTCCATCTTCCTTTCACAGTAGGGATGCTGATACTTTACATATCTTGTCCCAGTTTCAGGCAGCAAGGAAGGAGAAGAGTGAAGGACAAGTGTACTCCGAGCTCGGTCCCATGGCTGCCCTCATAGGCAAGGGAATCTGGGAAGACAGATGTTTTAGTGCATTGCCATGCTTAACGAAATTGAGGGTATGTTACTAATGTTTACTGGATAGGCACACTGCAGGGTCTGCCAGATGTTCTCTGGGATGGTTTTCTAATCTGAAAAATGGAACCATCTCATGCATCCATTCACACTGATTGCCTCTTAGAAATCAGTGGTAAAGCTTAGAGGTATCTTTCTGAGGGTTCTGCCCCATTTTATGTCCTTAGACCCCATTCTCTTAGGTTTTTATACTTTCCACTGCCTACTCTTGTTTTCACCCCTCTGGACTTGCAGGCTGCCAACACAAAGATTTCCATCATCCATGGTCCAGTCATTAGATTTCATTAGGAAAACACCATGAGGCTGCCTCCCCAGCCTGAGCCATTTGATATCAAGGCAGCAGCAGTGGGAAGTGGGAGCCTTCTCTGTTGGTCCTGGCTCCTGTGGTTCATAAGCTGTGTGTCTCATGATTTAAAGCATGCCCTGCCTGCAGGCCCCAAAGAAGCAGGCCAGTTCACTCCCAGACAATGGTGGCATTTTCCACTTCAGTGTGGAGCAGTAAGCCTGTCAGCCAAGTTCAAATTGACTGCATCTTGAAACAAAAGGTTTCCAGCCACCAACAGGCCTCTAAGAACAAAACACGTAAATGGTTTGTCCTACCCACCAGCCAAACCACCTTTCAGGCTGAAGAAATCTCAGAGCATTGATACTTAAGTGGAAGGAGGTGGCAGGTACAAGTGTAACTTCTTCCTGGGTTGTGGGCTATTTGCTTACAGTGATTGTGCAATGGTACTTTTCAGAAAGAGCCCTATGGGTCATAGCCACAGCTGATCTCATTTCTGGGAGTTTATAGTGTTAACTGTGGAAAGGTTATTTTTTTAAAGGCAAATTGCAGAGACAATAAACATACTCTCCCTTCACAGGAAACTTAGTCACATCTGCATATGTGAGGTTGAGAAATGGTGAAGCAGTAAACCTAGAAATGACATTGCTTACAACTGAAGCATGTGTCACAACTTCCCCTCGAAACTCAGGAAGACAAATGAGATTGATTGTAAATCCACAGTCTAATATTCTCCACTGAGAAAGTTGTGACATTTTCATAAGAGGAATGAGCCAATGAATGTGCTTCATGTTATTCCGATGTTATCATCAGCAGTCACAGTCAGGAATGATTTTTGGTATCAGCCACGGTGTTATTAATGCTTATATAGTACTAAGGATTGATGATTAAATCCAGAGACTTTCTTAATTACTCTTATACACTTAATTACTAAAAGATTATCCCAAGAGCAGTTTTATGGAACTAGTACTTGAAAAATTCTGACAGTGTGCTACTTATATCAAAGCAAAAGTTAAATTTAGGTAGGTGTTCCGGTTCCAGTCAGCATCTCTACAAGCTGGGTGTTGGGAAAGAGCCATAAGATGGTCATAACCAGAAAGGCTGATTCAGTGATTGATTTTGGAATGACTGGACTGTGAATAATCTACATATGTAGTTAAGCATTTGCACACGCAAACACACACACACAGAGATTAAACCCATGTATCAGTAAGGATATTAAAGATGACTGACTGACTCAACCAACTATAACTAAATTATAAGTTTCCTCAGAGCAGGGACTGGATCCTCCCTTAATGCTTTGCACATAGTAAGTGCTTAATAAATGTTTAGTGAATACACATGAATGAATAGAAAGAAGGGGAGGCTCAGTGGATAGAGCGTCGGCCTGCGGACTGAAGGGTCCCAGGTTTGATTCCGGTCAAGGGCATGTACCTTGGTTGCGGGCACATCCCCATTAGGGGGTGTGCAGGAGGCAGCTGATAAATGTTTCTCTCTCATCAATGTTTCTAACTCTATCCCTCTCCCTTCCTCTCTGTATATTTAAAAAAAGAAAAGAAAGAAAGAAGGGGAGGAGAAAGAGAGCCATTTTCCCTCATGGCTTCTTAGTCGGACTGGTGGAGCCAGCCCTCAACAAAGCTGTGACCTAGAACCAGATTTCCATGGCCTCTCTTTTCTGGGCACTTCCTCCGATTTCCAAGCCCTTCGCTTTAGACGTCCAGTTCTTACAAACTACTTTACAGACTTCTCTTTAGAGGAAATAGGATGATCTGATGATTCTGTAGGACGCCTTCTGATGAGTATTTGCATTTTAAGGGGATACATGAAACACACCTAGCATTGAATGTCTGGTAGTGAAGCTCTGTGCAGTGGCAGCTCTGCGCAAGAGGTGTTTTAAGGCATTCCCCTGTTCCCAAAAGCACTTCGAAGTTTTCACAGCTTTCCCAGCCACTAGCTGATGTACTCTCACATTGGTCATATTATCTCAGAAGAGGATGTTTCCAGAAGAGGAATTTTGACTTGCCCAAGGTGATGCAGGAAGACAAACAGTGAGCTGTACAAAAATAAAGAAGACTTTGGTCAGGCACATATGCCTGGAATCCTATGAGCAAGTCATGCAATGTCCTGAGTTTCCTGAATCTAATAGGGGTAGTAGTGCTTCTCCTTCAGAGTTGGTATGAGAATGAGAAAAAGTGCCTGGCCCACAGTAGGTGCTAAGTGCACTACAGCTATTATTAGTGTTGTTATTTTTCTCCTGTGTACCAGATACTATATGTTCTGCATACACCCACTTAGGTTGTTTAACCCTTGAAAAACATTAATAAAAGTATCAGTAAACCCAAGTCGCATACCTAGTGAGTATCAGAGCTGGTTTTCTGAGCACTGTCTGACCCCAAAGCCCACACTCATTCTCCTCCATGATTGTGCTTGTAGACAGTCCTGTGGACGTTTTTTGTTACTTGGTAATTATTTTTGAGGTTAAGTGTGGAACTATTAAAGATGGGGTTTCTTACAGGACTAAGTGTTGCTAGCAATACAAGTACTATGATTCACAATTTCCCACCAACTGCTTGATCTCGTGTCTTGGCACAGATTGCTGAAAATCTTTGTGTTTTTGTTTTTTTGTCTGTGTCAGCAAGTGTGGTGAATGCTTATCATGGAATTTCTCATTATTCCTCACAACAGCACTATAAAGAAGGCATTATTTACTCCCATTTTACAGATGAGGAATCAAATCACTAAAACATTAAGCAACATGCCCAAAATTTCTTCATCTTGAAATGTTGGAGCTGGAAACGGTACCCAGGCCATCTGACAGCAGAATCTGTGCTCTCCGCCAGTGGCTGTGCTGCCACTGTCCTTTTAGGGGAGGCAGTGCCCACTCTCTCTCTGTCCCCTGTGGGGGTTCCAGTGGGAGTCCCCAGTGGGTATGTGTGTGTGTTCATCCTCTCATGTGCTATGTTTACTGAAACACATGCATGGGGGAGCTGGCCAGGGTTACCATGCTTTCAGCACCACCCTTAAGTACAGTTTAAATTTCATTTTTACTTTTTAAATTAAAAAAAAAATTTTTTCCTGCTTAGAGTACTTGAATATAAAGAGTTTAAGTTACCTCCCAGCCTTATGCTCACCTCAATTTCACTGCCCAAAGGTAATGGCTATTAAGATAGTGAGTACTTTTGCAGATCTCTGCAAATGCTTACAGAAATGAAATGTGTGTGTGTATGTCCTTACATATACTTGTATGTATATTTGTACATACCTACATGCCATGTTATAAAAATGGCCTCACATTCTGTATTTTATGACTTACATTTTTTAACTTAATAAGATACATGCTTTTGCTTTATAGGTCAATGTATATAGATCAACTCCTTTTAAAAAAATTGTATAGTATTTACAGGAACATAATCATTTCCACATTGATAGACATGTATATCTTTATTATTTGCTTTTACTAACAATGCTATGTTGAATGTCCTTATGTATGTACTAGAGGCCTGGTACATGGATTCGTGCACCGGTGGGGTCCCTCGGCCTGGCCTGTAGGGAACGGGCCAAAACCAGCCTGGTGCACGGATTCGTCCAGGGCGTGTCCAGCCTGTCTCACCCAGTCCCGATCAGGGCTGATCAAGGAGGGACCCTGGAAGGTTGGCTGGCCAGGGAGAGACCATGGGAGGGCTCCAGGATGTGTCCGGCCTGTCTCACCCAGTCCTGATCAGCCAGACCCCAGCAGCAAGCTACTCTACCAGTGAGGGTGTCTGCCCCCTGGTGGTCAGTGCGCATCATAGTGACTGGTTGAAGGGTAGTATGGTTGGACACTTAGCATATTAGGCTTTTATTATATAGGATGTGTGTGTGTGTGTGTGTGTGTGTGTGTGTGTGTGTGATTTTTACACAAATACTCTCACACATATATATGCTTTGCCTACTTTTTCTAGGAAATATTTCTGAAAGAGCTACTGCTCAATTAATAGGTATGGACATTTAAAAAATATTTTTTTATTGATTTCAGAGAGGAAGGGAGAGGGGTGAGAGGTAGAAACATCACATCAATGATGAGAGAGAATTATTGATTGGCTGCCTCCTGCACACCCCACACTGGGGATCAAGCCCGCAACCCGGGCATGTGCCCTGACCAGGAATTGAACCATGACCTCCTGGGTCATAGGTCAATGCTCAACCACTAAGCCACACCAGCTGGGCTATAGGTATGCACATTTTAAAGTTGGATAGGTACTGGCATATATTCCTTCCCAAAGGCAATACCAGACTCTCACCAACAGAGCATTGGAGTTCCCATTTCCCCACATTGGATATTGTCATCATTTTAATTCCTGCCAATTTGTACAGCAAAGTTGTTGTTATTTTTCCTTTGGTTAATAATATTATTGAGCATCTTTCCATATTTTTATTAAGAGCACTAAAGGTAGTTTAGTTATAAAAGGGATTAAGTAACAGGAACTATTACTTGGGTATTTTTATTATTGATTAAGTGGTTTACCTGTTCTTTCACCCTGCCAGTCAAGTTGTGTCATGTGCGACTTGTGAATGTTTTCTTAATTGGAAATCAAAAACGTATTGAAGAGAAGGTAGATATCCAGAAAATTTCTCTTTCATTGACTATTGTGACTTTTCTGTCAGTTTACTTAAAAACAGAGTGTTTAATGAACATTATTACAGACTTAGTGCTTCTTCATTCTTTTGGGGGAAGTAATGATCTGAAACTTATAAAGTTTAGCCTCTAGTGAATGCAGCTCTTAAAATCAAGTTAAATATTTCTTAAAATTTTATTTTAGTGACTGTTCCATTGGACTCTTCAAGGATGAACATATTAATGGCAATCTGTGTCTTATAATTATTGTATTTTTAGCTGGAACTTTCCTTATAAATATGATAAGCAATTGATGGTTTAGAAGAAAAAAGTGTGAATAGCTGTGGGTGGAGTTTCCTACAATAAAGGGAAAAATACCTCACACATCAGGAACATCTGGGTTACTGGTAACAAGGCCACTGTGTTAACAAAATAGAACAACAACCAAACACTAGGCCTGGCTTGATCTGTGCCCATTCAGATCATCTGGGCTTAGACTATGTTGCTAAACAATCCCAGTTTCTTAGAATTTCTAGTTGGTTTACTTACAATTGTGAGTGCTCTTTCTGATCACATGAGTTTTCTTTCTCTAGCCAGATTGTTCTGACTAAACTTTCCATTTCATTCTTCTGCAAGGTCTTTGAGACCCAGACCTTATAAGATGCGAGTCTATTGAAATAAAAACTTTCAGGCATTTTTCTAGATCATTTGAGTGTAACAACCAACCACTCCCTTCCCTCATTTCACCACCAAACCCAATCTCATATCACATCCCAAAGTAAAAACCTTTTTTTCAAGTTTTTAAATTTCCTCATCATTATGACAAAATGACTCATGGGATCTGAATTAGCCAAGCAGTTACCTAAGGTTGTTTTTTGCATTGTGGATCTATGTTGATGCAGTGTTTTTATCAATATCACTGATAATACCTACATTTATATTATGAGATATGTTTTATAATTTGCTCTTAAGGACAAAATTTTCATCAGTTTTTGGTTAACTATAAAAAAAAAAACTTTATAGTAAAATATTTGTTGGATAAATACCTGAATCCTTATTATAACTTTGTGAAGAAAGAAGGAAATATATTTCTGTCCCTATTTAGAGATGAGAGTCAGAGTAGTTGATTAAATTCCCTGACCTTGGGATGGAAAGAGCACAAGGTGTTCTGTGGATGAGATGAGTTGCTTAATTCTCCTGCCCACTCTTTTTCCTCTAGTTTCAGTGGCCTCACTGGCATTGAACAGAAAAGGGTGGCTTGGAGCAACAAAACCCTCCAGGTCAACTGGACAGGCCCAATCGTGTTTTCATCATCTTTCTTCCATTAAAAAAAAGTCAGTGATAGAAAGGGAAGTCACTTTACTTTTCTGAAACTCTGATGGATTATTGTGTATAAGGTTCATAGATCAGAATCTCTGAGCTCAGTTGTGGCTCCCTCACCATCACTATTGTCACCAAAGCCTCTAGCTGTGAGTGTCATTCATTTTTTCATTCTCCATGTTCAGCTCCAATTGGATGCTAACTCTGTACCAGTAGAGAACACATTTAAAAACCCCTGCCTGTTCTGAGCTTATATCTAAGGGGTGATTCTTGCCAAGCCATGCCTTTGAACTCAACAGTGAGAGAGTATTCCTCTTGGTCCATATGTGGGCAGGGAATAATTTGATCTGTTTATTTCCTGTAGCACCTTACCAAATTTTGAGATGCATAATATAAACTTAAAAATCAAGTGTTTGGTGCGCAGTGGAATAAGAGTAAGCAAGAAAGGAAAGACCCTGTAGTCCAGACACAACCACCAGAACATGACCCTCCGGTGGCAGTGGGAAGAAGTCCCCCTAGCTGGAGGGGTGGAGCAGAAACAGAAGGTCATAAATTAGATTGTCCAGATTAGTGGTCCGTGTCCACAAGGTCTAACAAGATTTTTAAAAGTTGGTAAGTTTCCTGGAAGCCAGATGAAAGGAGGTGACAGGGATCCTGGGACCCAGTGACATTCTTTAGGTTACACCAGTGCAATGTCCACTCTGGTACCTCAAACCCACCTATATAGATTTCTGTACTCTTTTACTTCAAACCCAGTTTTATCGCAGTATAATATTCTAGACTGTAGATTTTAGAGAGACATAACAGCATGTAACAGGGACTTAAACTATGAGGCAGAGGTTCAGTGGGAGAAGTAATCAAGCTATTGGGGCCCACTCTTTGAGAGATTAGAGTGCTGGAAGATTCTATAACCACAGACTTGGATTCAGAGAAGCAAGAAGTCACTGTGCAGTGGATATAATGTGGGAGTTTTACAGCTAGACAACAGAAGTCTAGGCCACAAGATCAGCATGGGGTCAAAGTAAGACCAATACTTCTAAGTCACTCCAGTAAGGCCCAGTAATTTCACCTTGACCTACAACTTACTTGTGAGAGAAAGGCACTGTGGTAGGAAGGGAAATCATCTTGATCCATACCTGTTTAGAGTATAATTTATGATCACTTTATTAAAACTTTATCTCCAAGAGCCCCATGGTCAGCAGAAAGGGCTGGGGACCAGCCCATGGGGAAGAGGTGCCCATTGGAAGAGCTCTTCTCCCCCATTTCAAATGAAATAAACGTTTTTCTGTTTTTTTCTATCGGGATTTTATTTAGAAAACTTTTAGATGATTGAAAATCATCTGAAGGCGTCCTTAGAGCCTTTCAATCTTTCATATAAGGAATACCTTGTTAAACATGCATCTCTTGGTTTTGAGAATCTATTTTATGTAATCTTAAAATGTGCATTATCGCTGTCAGGATTCACTGAACCATTTTACTATAACTGTATATATCCACACATGACAATTACTGAGACACATTGCAATTAGTTTACTTTGGCAGCTTATCATTTTGAGAATTTGGAAGCCATAGGCCACCGCGCATTAGGGTTTTCTGTGGGTTGGGGATATTTAAATGAAAATCAATTACATCTCTTAACCAAGAGTATTTTACACATGCCTTTCTTCTCATGTGGCCTTTTCCCATTTCCTTATGCTCCATTTCTGCACACGCTCTGCCTATTTCCATCTCTTTACTCAAACATGTACAGACATCAGTAGCAGACTCTCTCCCCCTTTCAGTTCCCCACACCCTGGAAATGAGTGTACAGCTCCCAGGGTGATAATGTGGCTCACAGTAGTACATGTGAGGGGCACAAGAGAAGGGGAGCACCCAGGGTGTTCAGAATGCATCTCCTTGTGGTCTGCGAGCTGGCAGCAGAAGCTCTAGGTGAAAATGGCCTTGCTTCTTGGAAGCAAGTGGACTTTTCTAACTAGAAGTCCTCATGCTGCAGCCCATCTGAGGGCAAGGGGACCAGGCACTTGTTCCAGGGGTCAGCTTCTGAGCCACTATCCTGGGGTGCCTTCAGTAGGAATGCACCCAAGTGGAATTTTAAGGGTTATTATTTCCATTATTTTCCTCTTTCTCAGTAGCTGTTTAAATGTCAGTTGTAAATAGCTCTAGTGCTTTGCAAGCTGGTTCAATTCTGAGCCCGAAGAAAAATCTGTCTTCTTTACACAGTCTGTGAGCTGTTCCTGCAGCTTCCCCATTTATAGACTCTGTATTAAAATGAGGAGACAGTTTCTCCACTACTAATAGGGAGGAAGCTGAGAGGAGCTCTAACTAGATAAGACCTGGATGATGTTTATGGCCAAGACCAGGAACCAAAACAAATTGTGGCAATTTTACACATCATTTTATATTTAAGGGTGATAGATTATGAGAGAGAAATTGCTTAAGAATGGCTTATGCCCTGGCCAGTGTGTTTCACTTGGTTGGAGCATGGTCCTGTGCACTGAAGGGTTGTGGGTTTGATTCCTGGTCCAGGCACATACCCAGATTGTAGTTCGATCCTGGTCAGGAGAATGCAAGAGGTAAAAGATTGATCGATGTTTCTCTCTCACATCAATGTTTCTCTCTCCCTCCCTCTCTCTTCCTCTCTTAAAAAAAAAAAAAAAAAAAAGGAATTGTTTGTGTACTATACAGAATCTATAAATACTTCCAAAACTTTTCATGGTAATAATGATTGTTGCCATTTATTGAGGGCTTACTACATACCAGGGAATGCACTAGATGCTTTTATAAGTACCGCGTGCTAACCGATTGCGCCACTGGAGCTCCTGCACTAGATGCTGTTATAAACATTCTCATGTATGATGTTTTTCACACCCTATGAAATAGATATTTTAAAAGAAAATGAGCCTCAAGAAAGAAAATAATGTGTTCAGTGACACCCAGTTGGTCAGTGAATCACCCAGGATTCAAACCTAGATCCAAGTTATTCATGCAATGGATAGAAATAAAATAGTAATGAAAACAGAAAGTTGGCCAAAAAAAAAAAAAAAAAAATCTGAAATGTCCCTGTTTCTATTCTTGAGGGTTTTTAGAATTTTTCAGTGATCAGGTGATTTCATCAATTGTACTAATTAATTCAATGCTTTCTTCCCTAATGAAAATGTTTGTCCTTTATGAATCTGGCCTTTGATTTGGCAGTGAGGGACCTCAACAAAAATGGCAAGATTTTGTTCATGTTGATTTGGTCCGTGAGTTTATTAATCCCTAGTCATCTATGTGAACTATGTCACTAAACAGATCAGGGTTTGGCTCCTAGCTCTGAAACTTGGTAGTTGTGAGGGTTTGGGGAAGTTATTTTAACTTTTCTGTTTCTTTGTATATAAATCGGGGACAATACTACTTATCTCAAAAACTGGTGTAAGGATGATTTTCTATGTAAAATACAGTCCCTTCTCAGAGCAAATCAGTATTAGTTTTTTTTCCTTCTGACAGAATTTTCTTCATGGTTGGTATAATAACACTAACCAAAACATTCTATGAAAATGCTAGAGCAAGGGGACTGCAACTGAGAAAGCTCTGAACTCAGTCAGATGTTATATGATGGCTGTTCTAGTTCTGCTGCCCATTTATTTTAAGATAAAGACTAGATCCATGAATCATTTCAAATTCTAGATGTTTGTAAGTATTAAAATGGTTGTATAAATTTTCCACTTTTCTCTTACTTGCATGGTATTATATAAACAAAGTATTGGCTATAATGGCAAGGGATTCAAAAGTTCCCTCTGCTTCCATCTCTTTGTCTATAAAATGAAAACATTTATTTTAGTCACCTACATATAAGACAGGATGTCAAGATGGCTATCTAAGAAGGAATCTTAAGTGTTTTCTAATACTAAGGTACCATGTGAGTAGGAAGTGTGTGAATCCAGGGCCTTTCCCTGAGTATATTTGAATGCATTTAATCAGACTAAAAAGATGTAACCCCAAAGACCCTATTCTTAGGGCCTTTAGGAGGTTTACCAACAAATTTACCTGTGTTTTTCTCTTTCATCTCATTGGTTTGTGTCATGACTTACAGAAGGTATTCAGAGGGGCTGGCTCAAAGAGAGCAGGGGGAATCACAAAAAGCCGAGAGTAGGAGAAGAAGAAATTAGTGAGTCAAGGGGAGTAGGGTCACATGTCTTCTATATATCCCAATCCCTGGAGCTCTCTGATTTGAGTCCTTCTGTTCATCCCTTGGGCTTATCTATGCCCCTGCACATGCAGCCATCATATAGCTGAGGCCAAAAACTCTACACTTTCCAAAGTAACCGACAAAATTATAGTCTCTGCCAAAAAATAGTCATGAAGCTTGTAAATATACATTCTTCCTTCCACTTGGCTAGCAAACAACTGTACTACCAAGAAGCTTAGGCCCTGCCATCTCTGCCTCTGCCACTGGTCTCTGCTACCCAGGCACAGACTGATCAGCACCCCTCAGCCAAGGCTGGTCCTCAGCAGAGCTGTGAGATGGCCTCCTAATTATCCCTGCTATCACGAGGCAGGGCCAAACAAAAGGAGCCACGGCCAACACTTCTTAAGAAGTTTTCAGAACACCCAAACTTGTTTCCTTTTCATTGCTTTTTCTCTTCCTACCTGGAAAGAAAAAAGTTGCATCTCTATAGATTCCTTAAAGAAAATTTCCTTTTTATTGTCATATATGTATGAAATTATGTTACTTGGTTTCTCATTTATATGCTTATCTTTCTTTTTCACCTAAAACATACACTCCAAGAAGACATGTATCATGTTTTATTCATCATTGTGTCTCCAGCACTTGAGTAAGTGCTTAGCAAACTGTTGTTGAGTGAATGAAAGCATAAACATTGGAATGCTTGTGTTATTAGAAGAATAGAGGAAAGAAAAGTGAAAAGTATCATTTACAGAGTGCTAACTCAGTGCCAGGCTCATGCTGGGCATTTACATGCATCATTTATCTATATATATAAAAGGCTAATATGCAGAGTGTCCCCTCAGGAGTTCGACCGGAAGGCCAGGTGTTCAATCGCTTACTATGATGTGTGCTGACCACCAGGAGGCAGTGCAGACCAAAGGGAGGCCCTGCCTGCAGCCAGAAAGCCATGATTGGCCCTGATTGCTGGCCAGGCCTAGGGACCCTACCCATGCATGAATTTCATGTGCCAGGCCTCTAGTCTCTTATAATCCTCTTTAATCTTCACAGTTACGCCATGGAGTAGATACTGTGAATACCCCATGTTCCAAAAATACAACAGCAAAGTCAAGGACACACCTTAGTCAGTGTTTCTTCTGAAAGATCAAGGGAACAGGTTGAACATTACAGTGCTTGGCCGGGAACACAGAAACAATGCACTCTGATCCCACAGGGGTTGAAGGATTTTCCCATCTGAAGATACCAAGGCATCTTGGGAAGCGAGTGCTCTTAGCATTGTTTCTGAGAACCCTCACAAGGGATCTTGTTAGGCCTGATTGGGCTATTGTCTAGTTGGGAAAGTAGCTAGGGGCAATCTTCCTGATGTTCCACAGGTGGACTTTCTGCATCTATACCTGGTCATCACAGTCCGGGCAGTGTCTACCTCAGGAAAGGATCAGCCTCAATTCTGAATGTAGTCCATCCAACACTGTTATGGTACCCAGAATTTGGTGGTGGTTCCCAGCCTCACCATAAAGGAAAAAATAATTTTGTTTTGCAAAGCCATCTGCTACATAAACAAACCCACTGAGTACACAGCTCCTGACATAGCACTTGACAAGGTTCAGGCTGACAGTATTTCTCTCCATCCATGTGAGTAAGCAGTTGGGTAGAGCCTGTGTTGAACGTTATTCCACCATCACAGCTCATCCACTCCTCATAGCGGTGGGTGTGGTGACCTAGGCTCTCAGTCTGCAGGGAAGTGGGTGACACATTCCCTTTTGCTTCTCCTACTTCCAGAAGCAAAATTGGTTTCTCCAGGAGAGCTGAAATGCCCTGGAAGTTTAGCTTAAACAATGTCCATCAGCCCTCTTGAGGGGTTGAGAGTTGGGTGAACATTATTTACTTATTGATATATTTTTACTGCAGTACTTGCCAAAGATTGGAATGGTAAACTTGTGAGGAAAAGATCAATATAGTATAGAGTCTAATATACTTCCTCTCTTGAAGGCCAGGAGTCTAAGAATCATTATGTGGCTTTCATTTTAACTCTTGGTGGGTCATGCATTTTTCCTTCAGGAATTTAATCAGAAACATTCCTGAAACAAAGTCTGCTAACCCTGGGAATGAAGATTGCCCTAAATCTTTGCTGTGCTGTCCAGTACATTAGCCAAGAACCACATGTGGCTGTTTAAATTTGAATTAATTAAAATTAAATAAAATGTAAAAGTCAGTTCCTCAGTCCCGCTAGCCATGTCTCCAGTGCTCGGTAACCACATGCAGCTACTGTATTGGATAGCGAGATAGATAGATCATTTTCATCATCACAGAAAGTTCTATTGGACAATGCTGCCCTGGAGAATCCCCTTCTGTTATCATAGTTAGTCACACAATTCATTTCTCCTCTAAATTCTCCCACTCCCCTTCCACTTTGGGAAGGAAATCCACACCCAGATTCATGGGGCTGCTCTATCATCATTAGCAGAAGGAATGACCATGAACTCCCGATCTAATCTATGAGCATATAGACATCAATGACCAGTGACAAAGAGGAGGGGATTTTAAGAATGAAATTTAATAATATGTGAAGCTCATAGATAATGTTAGGGGATAAAACAGGATACAAAACAATATGTATAATATTCCAGTTTTGTGTGTATATATCTGGCTATATCTGAATTGTGGAAATAAAGAAAATTTTTCCTATATTTGTTTATACTATTCTACATTTTCTAGTTGGTACAATTAATTCCAAATATTTTTATTGTTAGTTTTTAGAAGGAAAAACACACTTCCCAAAATTTACAAGAGGAGGAATGATTCTCCTTGACCCTTAGGAGCTGCAGCTTGGGTAAAATCAGTTTATCTGCATATTCCTCCTCACCCCCACTCCATCCCATCCCCTCCATTCTTGGAGGTAACATACCTTCTGAAATGGGGGAAGGGTGGTTTTTATAACTAAATAGGACACCTAACATTTATTACCAACATAGATGCATGGGTCTATTCTTAATGCTATTATAAATGTGTGTGTGCTCACTCCAACTGCATTACCCATCCCCAAGGACAAGGTATTATCTTTGGTTTCCTTGGTCTGTCCAACAGTACCTTGACCAGCATTTTATAACTACAATTGATTTACTGACTGACAGATTGGCTGACCTTGCCATTGCTCTTAGGTTTTATGCTCATAGAATGTGTTAACATCTTTCCTCATTTTGCTTTGGGTCCGAGAGGTAGTGTTTCTTCCAAATGTACTATGTGAAATCCAACAGCTGGAATACAGAAGCCATTCATTAAAAAAAAAATGAGTTAGGCTTTTTCTCAGTTTGTGTGTGTGGCAAGACCCTAATAGAATTTTTTAAAATTTCATTAGTTTTATGGAAATAGCACTGGGAAGAGGATATGTTAAAGCTCTTTGATTTGAGTGACCACAGTCATCCACGCCAGTGTTTTTGGCATCTCTAGTAACTGGCTTCTTGGAGGGAGGGATTTAATAAAGAGGATTTTCTTTCCCTGAGTTGGCTGTGAGAGTGATAAAACATGCTTGCGGGGTCATTCTGGTTTTGAATATTTCTCGTGTCAGCCAAGACACCCACAGGCAGGAATTACAGTCCACTCTGCCCTCTCACTCAGGTCCAGATGGACAGGGAAAACTGGGAAGCGGAGCCCAGAATGTTGGGCTTAATATTTAACTTTGTCGGGTATATTTCACTGCATCCCAAACCTTTTATACTCTTACACATCAGAACCCTCCAACGTAGATTGAGGCCATATGCCATTTCTGCTGTTTCATAGAGGTATGAGAGAAGACTGAAAAGAGAGGATGAATTGATTTTCACAAAAGGCAGGTGAAAGTCTATCACTACCTGACACACCTGAATGAATCATGTCCCTATTTGGGGAAATGAGGGAGTTCAGTGAAAAATGTCTTCTCTTCTCGGAAGAATAATATTACAATAAGGAATGCTATCTGGGAATTTATGGGTGACGAATTTAAGCAGAGAAAGCATAAGGATAAATAGCAAATATTATCTATTTTGCTCAATGAGGAAACATGACATTCTAATAAACCAACCATGGTGGTTCCTGGTCATGTTTTCCTCCTGATGGGCATGCCATGATTGCATGTGCTTAGCCACCAGGCACCCCAAGTCATGGTCAGTTTAAGGAACTCCCAGACCACAAAGCTGCACATCCCAGGTTTTTCAGACCACTCAGACTTGTTGCTGTTTTGAGCCCACACTTGGTGAGTGAAGAAATCAGGATGTGTGTCAATTAGTGCAGGATCTGGGAACAAACTTCAGCATGAGGTATACTGCTCAGGTCCTCAGAGGGCGAAGAATGGTCCAGAGAATTCTGCCTGGGAACTGTACATGAGCTGAATGCCCATTGCTGTGTTCATTCTTACATTTTGTTATTTCTGGAGTACTTACTGCCTTTTTATAACATTATTTCTTGTAACATTTTTATTTTTATTTTTAAGAACTATATTATTGTGGAATAATTTTACATTTTTATTTTCCTTGTTTAGTAAACATACATTGTATAAATTACATTATTAAATACTAGTGGCCCGGTGCACAAAATTCGTGCACGAGGGGGTGGGGGTGTCTCTCAGCCTGGCCTGCACCCTTTCCAATCTGGAATTCCTTGGGGGATGTCCGGCTGTAATCCGGGACTGCTGGCTCCTAACCACTCACCTGCCTGCCTGCCTAATGGCCCCTAACCACTCTGTCTGCTGGCCTGCTCACCCCCAACTGCCCCCCCTGCCAGCCTGCCCATTCCCAACTGCCCCCCCCCCCGCCAGCCTGCTCACCCCAACTGCCCCCCCACTGGCCTGATCGCCCCCAACTGTCCCCCACTACCAGCCTGCTCGCCCCCAACTGTCTCCACCCCGCCTGGCCTGATCACCCCCAACTGCCCTCCCCTCCTGGCCTGATCGCCCCTAACTGCCTCTGCCTCGGCCCTGCCACCATGGCTTTGTCTGGAAGGACATCTGGAAGGTCTCCCGGTCTAATTAGCATATTACCCTTTTATTAGTATAGATATATAAATACCAATCATATAATTAGTTATAATATTAGGTTATATAATATTTAACTATTCATTTAATTTCATAATCATTCAGTGAGGTGTAGATACTATGTTTATCTCCATTTTACAAATTGGAAAACTAAAACACTGAGAGGCTAATTCACCAAGACTACACAATTAGTAAGTAGTTGGGCTAGGATTTGAACCCAGGAAATCTGGCTCCAGAGTACTTGCTTTTCATCACTATTAAAATTCAGAAAAACATAATGAAAAATAAAAAGACAACTATACATATGCTGCCTGTAGTCTATCCTACACATAGATTTCCACATCATAGAGCCTAGTCTCTATATTCAACTTTGTATCTTGGCTTTTTTTCCACCTGAACCTTATAATAGTCTTTTCGCATTATTAAAATTTCCTTATAGCTATTCTTTTAATGGCTACTTAATATTCCCATCATGTAGATGTACCACTATTTCCTTAACCATTCTCTTATGGTTACCCTTTTTGACTCTTCAGTTTTCTATAATGACAATTAGCACTGTGATGACCATCTGTGCAGAATTTCTTTTCTCCTTTGGACTATACTTTAGGATACATTCTCAGAAGTAAAATTGGCATATCCAAGAGTATGAATACTTTTCAGGTTCTAGATACAGGTTGTCAAATTTTTTCCAAAAGGTTTATACTCTTTTGCCATGTCTGCAACACTATGCAGAAGTGACTTCTTCACCAGTCTCACTCCGGCACTGAGAATATTAGGAATCTTTACTAATGTGATATAGTATTTTATTATTGCCTTGATTTTTATTTCTTTGATGGCTAGAGGACTGACAGTTTGTCCATGTCGGTTGATCAATTATATGGGTATTTGAGAGGTCTGTTCAGGTGGTTTGCCCATCTGTCTGTTGAAAGCAAACAGAAGCCATTGAGTATCAAAAAGAGAAGAGCCAATAATTTTCCATTCTTACTTTTCCTTCTAATCTATACTGCTAACATACATTTAATGTTACCCCCAGACCTTATGTGTATTTTTTCTTGATTCTATATAAAGTATACAACTGTCTGCTTATAAAGAATATTATTATTTTGTTTTCTACTATGAGTGTACCCTGTGCATAAAACTGCCCCATCCCTGTGTCTTGATTAATAAGCCTCTAGAGGGCCAGCCTATGTCTTATGAGCAGTTCAGCTCATATTCTTTGGTAATGCTCCTCGTACCCATAGAACAGGCCTCCCAGCCAAGGGTAGTATGAACAATCAGAAATAAGAAGAGTTGTGAGCATGGTAGGCTGGATATGTCAGTGCGCCCTGGTTGTATTTAAAGAGAGCCAGAAAGAACCCAAATAGCACCTCCCCTACTTGTTGATAGGAGCTCAGTGTTCTTTAACCAAACATAAAGTCTTTCAGTCCTAAGAAGAGGCAGTTCTAATAAAGGAAGGCACACGGGGCGAGGGCCCACTGTCCATGGGTTAGGGTTAGGGTTAGGGTTAGGGTTAGGGTTAGGGTTAGTTCCGTGTTCTCTATCATTTAAAGTTCGTGGTAGGGACCGTGAGGCACTTCCTCTACTAATCCCTCATTTTTTCCACCAAAAACAGAGTAATGGTATTAATCATAACTGACATTTATAGTGCACTGTTAAATGTTATAGATGGACTTCCTTATCTAATGACTTGCCTAATTTTCACAATAACCCACTGATATAGACAGCGACATTCACATTTTACTTTTGAGGAGACAATGACATGGAGTTTATAACAGAGCTGCAACTCTCCCTTCAGTAAAGTATCAAATGATGATTTCATTACTTATTTTTTAAAGCATTCTGTACTCCAAGAAAGTAATCCATTAGCCTAAATTTATAGGAGACAAAGAGGAAAAAGGAAAAAGGTGTGGAAAATTATAGAAAAGGACCACATAGGATCCCAAGGAAAACTCCCATTAAGTGACCAAAAAAATTGAGAGAAGTGAAACATGATTAGCAAAATGTTGGTGATTATTTTAAAATATTAAGAAATCTTTCCACGTATTTCTTCATTATACTATTTGTTCACTTTCAGTTTTCCCATTTGTTGCAAAGATCAACAACAATAATAGTTGAATAAATTGCAGTAATTTAACTTTGGGATGCCCTATACCTATTTAAAATAATGAGGAAGATATAAACATTTATGAATTTATCTGTTAGAACAAGTGAATGACTAGATCTCGGTTGCCTTTAAAAAAACAAACATTCTTCAGATTTTTACTAAGTGTGAAAACCAGAATATAGGATAAAGGAAGGTTAGAAAGATGCGCTCAAAATCTAGCCTGGGAAGGAATGTCTCCTGAAGGTCAGGCCTTCAGGTTCCAGGACTCTTTGGATAGTCTAGGGAAAGTAAGATGCCTACTAGTTTCAGGTACCAGAGCAACAATAGAAAGTTCATAAGCCGACAAACTTTGAAAGCCCCTGAAGGTGGAAGAGCTTCTGTCCAAATGGTACATTCCAAATGCTTACTTAGGAAGTTTTACAGGTGAGCTTAAAAGTTAAAGGCATTTTGTTATAGGAATCTAGGCTGAGTGAGGGTCTAGCTGGGTTGGAATGATCTTTGGAAGTTGTGCCTTACAGGAGCCCAATGCTGTGCTTGCATTTCAGGATTTTACGGGCAGCTGCAGACATTCTGCCCCCCACACTACCCTGACTCCCAGAGGACCATGCCACCCAGCAGCTCCTGCAGTGTGGTGCCTTCCTTTGAGGACTACTTGGTCCCCACGTCCATGGGCCAGGCTGGTTTTGATGTTTTCCACAGAGCCTTCTCAACTCACTCGGGCATTACAGGTGTGTTGGAGTCTGACTTCGGAACTCGGGCAGACTGGCAGGAGAGACCAGTTGAGTTACCTGTGAGTGGCTGGGCTAGACTTGACGCTGCACATAGCTGCATCAAATCCTGTTGAATCCACCTCTGAAATGTCTCTCCTCTTCACCGTCCTCTCCAGCCCCACTCCACCACCCTAGTCCAGTTACCATCATGTCTCCCCAAGACAACACAGACAGCCTTCCAATGAATCTCCCTGCATCAACTCCTGTCTTTACCATTCTGCCTTCATGCTTCCAAAAATGAAGGCTAAAATAAGTAATTTGTCTGCTCAAATACCTTCGTTCCCAGTTGCCTAGAGAATAAAGTCCACTCTTTTATAAAAATTTATCTTTATTGTTGAAAGTATTACAGATGTCCCCCTTTCTTTCCCCATTGACCTCCTCCACCCAACCCCTGCCCCCCTCCCAGGCCTTCACCACACTATTGTCTATGTCCATAGGTTATGCATATATGCATACATGTTCTTTGGTTAATTTTACCCTACCCCCACCTCCCCACTCCCCACCTTCCCTCTGAGATTTATCAGTCTGTTCCATGCTTCTATGTCTCTGGGTCTATTTTGTTCATCAGTTTATTTTGTTCATTAGATTCCTCATATGAATGAAATCTCTGAGCATGCCATTCAAAGTGCCCATGAATTAGGCCTGATTAGACTTTCCAGAACTCCCTCACATATGTCTCCTGACATGTTCTCACCTCAGCTTTGCCATCACACTTGGCCCCACATGCCCCTCCCTCTCTCTCTTTGCTCCCTGTTTCCTCCTTCTGGAATGCTTTGTGTGTTTTTTTAACCTCCCCTCCTGTAAGAATCCCATCCTTGACTCAACTTTAATATTACCTTTTTTTGTGACCACCCTCACCCTTCCCCAGAACACTTCACTTTTACTAATACTCAGGACATATTTTGTGCCAAGACTTATATTGGCCATCTGTCTGCACCCCAGACTTCTCTTCCACCTAGATGCCTGAGGACTGAGACCTGCTAATGGGGCTAGGTCAGCATGATCGCTCACTGGACCCCCAGTGGGTATGGCAATGTGAGGCAGGTGTTGACTCCTGTGTTTGTTCTCTTCCAGTGTACGATTTGCCTTCGGGTTCCTCAAGTCTCTTCGGAGAATCTCTTCGCAGTGGGCCTGAAGACACCACGTTCTTACAGATCAGCGCTGTGGACCGCTGTCCTAGCCAGCTTTCCTCTGTCTACACTGAAGGGTAACCGTTCCGCTGGCCTCCACTACCACTGGCATCCAGAACCTTTTGTTGCTTGCCACCTGTTGTGTTCATAACCTCATAGACTGCCTGAAAAGGGTGGCGACCGAGTCAGTGGTGTCTGTGAAGTCACAGATGTGTCCTGGAAGGCAGGGCTGATGGTCAGAGCTGGGCTTTGCGGAAATGTTTTCATTTGTTCCTTGTTCTCTCTGGGTTTGCTGGTGACCAGCAAGACTGTCTTTTCAAAGGGAATTTAGACTCTCTCTCTCCCAGATACCTGTTTCTTCCTGGCTGTCAACCCTCGGAGGACACAGATGAAGTGATGGGCATGTGAAAATGTAGTTTGGGGACTGCCCTCTCTGAAAACCCTAAATAGAGAAGGACAATGCAAATTGTCAGAAACACAGTGAACTGCCCCGCCCGTCCTTCTCTTCACTGCTGGCCAACGCCCAGCCAGGCATACAGGAACCCCAGATCTGCAGCATAGGGTTCAGCATCAGGGTTAAGCATCAGCCAGCATTCCAGTGAGCTGGCTGCCTCTCTTTCTCTCCTCTTCGATATCCCCATGCTAACCAATTGCTTTTCAGTGTTTCTCCAAAAGCAAAGTGAGGAGGTTCTGTTAAGTACAGGCCCTTGAAAGGCACTACAACTTGTTTTATATTCCAAAAACCTCTCTTAGTTCCTTCATTTTAAAGACTTGTAATTTACATCTACTTTAAAGGGAAAAAAATATTTAGAAGTCTGTTCTTTGGATGCAAACTATTTTAATCACCCCAGCTACATACATTTTGCCACAGCTATGTGGCTCTGCCTGGCCACACCTCACAGCACCTGTGAGCACTCCTGGAATGCTAGTTTTGTATATAGCAAAGGCTACCTGAGGGAAACGGGGTGAGCACACCCTCTTCCCAGTGCTGTAGCAGGAACCCTAGCAGGTTAGCTGTTCGGCAACTCCACCTCAAAGACCTTGTTCAAAGTAAAAGGTCACACAACTGGTTCACTCATTGCTTCTGCTCTGGTGCTCTGCCCAGGGAAGTGCTAGAAGATGTGAGCACAGGGACTCACTGAGTTATGTTCCTAGGTTTTCTCAGAAAACCAAACTAGAGATGCCCTATGTCGTTATTTTGCACAGCCTTTGCTCACCTCCCTCAGGATATCTTCCATCTGTCTGTCTCTCCCCTGTGCTTACCTCTTTCTATTTGCATTGTTCTCACCCTCTCCGTGACTGTGGTTCACACATGCCCACCACCATCATTATCTGACCATCAACTGTTAGCAAGGTCCGGCCCCAGGAGGGTAGAGGACACAGTTCTGGAAAGGTGGGCAGAAGAAGGCAACCTTTTTTTCTGAAACTCTGGTTTGAGGGCACTGGGCCATTTGATATCAAGCCTGAAGAGGAAGCCATTTCCCGTGGCACCTTTACAAAGCTTTACGAAGATCCTGAGTCTGATGGCCTGGGCTATCATAATGAGCCCAGTAAATTTGGACATTCGAGTACTGTCACATTTCATGCTTTTTTCTCTTTTTAAAAATGTTTTAGGAACAACAAAGAAACAATGCTGTTTGTCAAACAGAAATAATTACAATCTTCAGTGAGATAAGTACACAATGTGGTGTCAGACTTGGGACCCGGGGACAGGTGTATCCTGACAGGTGGGTCCTCCCAGTCCAGCTGCGCAGTCAATAGTATTCGGCCTGCTGTAGGATTTCATTCAAACATGTGGTAGAATGAGATGAATAAAGCACCAAGCATGGGTCTGTTTTCACAGTGCACCTGGTCAGTCTAGTTCTCTGACCAATGAGCTCTGATCTGAGAAAAGCCATCGTACAGACGCCCAAGTCTGCAAACGGGTTATCCACTTGACAGACACCTGCTCTACTTTATGAGAGGATGCCTGCTGGGCTCCCTTTCCAGATGAGTCCTCAGACTGCAGGGAAAGTCTCCTCCTCCTTGCAGACTTGGTGGGTTGTGGCCGTTGGCCAAAGCAAGGACACATGCATCCTAACACTGGCATCCCTCCTGTGTCCTTTGTCACACTCTGGGAAGAAAGGAAAGCTTCTTAGAGAGACAGTCTATTCATTCTTAATACTGAAGCCTTTATGAGGAACATGTTATTTTTGTGATGAGGAGGAAAAGGATTGAAAGGCAAGGTGGTTATTGCAGCTGATGTTGTCACCCCTGCCTGTGGCTTTATAAAAGTTAAAGTTGAAAGGGGGAAGGAAGACGAAGCCAGAAGCTGAGCCTCAGAAACCATGGATGCCATCTCCTTTGGCTGGAGGGGATGCTCCCGTGCCAGTCTGTCTCACCGTGGCTTCAGGGGGGTCCTGCCCCTCTCATGCTTCACTGTGGCTGGAGGGAGCCAGGGCAAGCCAGGCCTCAGTAGCACCTGTAGGCCCTCCTTCCTCAGTAAAAATTGGGCCGGCCCTTAGGAGGCATTCCTGTTAGCAGAGGGCATGCAGGAAGCAGGGCCTAGGGCTGCCTGCGACGCTGAGAGCCCTTCCCAGACCCTCTGTGTTTCCTGATGGTGCAGGTCTGAGCTTATGGCCTCGGGACAGGACACTCAGGTTCTGGCTAGACTCTGCATTCTGTCCTTAGGTCCCAGAATCACACCTGACCTTAAAATGTGTTTCTTGCTTGCTTTTGCATTGCACAGGATTTACATATGCTTTCATTATAATGTTCGTAGCAGTAAAAATGGAATGTTCAAAAATTTATTACCTTCCACTTTTTGGCCTTTTAGTCTTGACATGTAACCATTTTCATTAACATCCAAACAGAGATTGTCATTACTCTTTTTTTTTTTTTTAAAGTAAAAACCAGTGCCTAGGAAAATACACGCAGCCCAAAGCCAATTACCCTATTACATAAAAAGAAGAAATCAGTATGCCTAGAGACATATCATTTGCTGCATTGTCTTCATTCCCTAAAGGGACTGCATCAAAGCGTCAGTTGTAATTCATCCTCGGATCAGCTGTTAAGTATTATTTAAATATTTACTATCCGTTGGGGTCCTTTTCCCAGTCTCCCCCAAATTACATAGGCTATTTTAAAACAGACGGTAGGTCTTCTTCAGTGGCTCACAGCAGCGTCCACTGGTGAAACTGAGTGTTGGTTTGTTCTTGAGTTTTTACATTTCCAGATATTAAGCACATTCACGCACCAGAATGGAGGTAAATGTTCATCGCCCCACCCAGAAACCTCGACTGTTCAGTTGCCTTGAAGTATTGGGAATAGTGTTTGTAAATGATTTAATTATTTGGTGTTTTATTGGACTGTTTGACCATGTCATTTTATAGCAGCATTTTTTAATGGCACTTTTTGTTGGTGGTGTGGAATTTCTGCGGTTACTTTTTTTTTTTTTTTGCAACGGATAAAGCAAAAAAGTCACACCACTCATTGGAGAAATAGTGAGTGTAAAAAAGAAGAGATTTATTTTGTACAGACAGCAGAGCATCCTGTGTAATGTTGCTGACATACAGCACTTTGGGGGCAAAAAGTGGAAATCTGTTTTCCATAAATCACACAGACTCTTGTATATAGTTATATACACTCACATAGAGAAATGAACTGCATATATCATACTGGATATGGGGCCGATCTTACTCTAAGGGCACATCTGGTGCTTATTGTCATAAATCTTTTAAAGAATTAGGTACACTTTTTTTCTATTAATATGTATAGTTTTGTGATTTGTCACAGTTATGTTTCATATAATCATAAGTTATTTTGTCTTGTTTCATGAAGTCCTTTTTTATGTCAAAAGTAAAATGAAGGTTTTGTGCACTTGGTACCGAATAAAACTGGAAATGGAGGCTATGCCCACCGCTTGAAACCCTCCCTCAGCATGTCATTCCAAAACACAATGGTAACAACTGCTTTTTGTTTGTTTGTTTTATTATTTTGTTTTGTTTTACCATCAGCCTCCTTTATATTGAGATGGTAATTATAATTAAAAGCAGCTGGTGGGAGAGGGCGTGTCCAAGGCCAGCTTTAAAATGCTGCATTGCTCTGGGCCAGAGCTGCAGCCTGGATTTAATTATAGATATGAGGATGGAATGGCAGTAAAAATGAATGTGTCCCTGAATCCTTTACATGTTGGGAGTGTCCATAAATAAAACATGAAGTTTTATTTCATCAGATTTAATTAAAGCTTTTATACATGTTTTATTGGTTATTCTATTAATCCGCTTCACAAACTGGATAAATGTGTGCTAGGGTTTGGGGTTTATTCGTGTCTTCTCAGTGTAGTGCTACATCATGCTTCAGAAATGCCTCAAGTGCTTGGAGCTCCAGGTGATGGGGTTTCAGCGTGCTGGCCATTGGTGGGGTGGGCGTTTTCTGTCCAGTTTTTCTAAAGCCCTGTAGAGAAAGACACAAGGATCAGCTTCAAACTGACCTTTGTTACAGGCAGATACAAAGCAGAAGGGGTGATGGCCCCAGGCACTGTGGCTCTTCTGCTGGGGGACAGGTGTGGTTCAGGGTTTGGAGATGGAACTAGTGCTGAGAAGACACAAAGAGCTTCTCTGCTCCCTAAAAGGAGGCAGCTGGCGAGAAGTCAGTCCAACCTCATTAGAGAATAGTTTGCTATAACTGGTAAAGTTGAAGATACACATACATAGCCTACAATTCAACAGTTCTGGACTTTTGCATAAGTCAATGATGGTTCAGATACAAGAGTTCATTGCAGTGCTATTCACAATAGCCCCAAACTGGAAATGACCCACTGCCCAGCAACAGTAAAGTGAATAAAGGAACTGTGCTAAGGCAATACGGTGGAATACCACGCAGCAAGGACGGCAACAGAACTACAGCAACATGCAGTAACTCAGGGCCAGCCTCTCAGACCACTGAAAGGAAGCAGCAAGACACAAAGCAAATACAGTGTTGTTCTATTAATATACAGTCCAAAAACAAGCAAGATTCAATTACAGGAGTCCCCCTCGTCCTCGGCTTCACTTTCCGAAGTTCGGGTTACTGGCAGCCAACTGAGGTACAAAAACATTAACCCTTTGCATTCTCTTGCTTTTTTCTCGATTCATTTATTCTAATGCTAACCGTGCCGAGTCACACTCGACATCCGAGTGCAAAATTAAAGGGAAAATTCCAGAAATAATGTGTTTCCCATCCATGGGGGTGTGGAGGAGGGGAGGTTTGCGGTTGAAATTGCACGCTGTTCTGAGCAGCGTGAGGAAATCTCGCGATGTCTCGCTCTGACGTGAATTACCCTTTAGTCCAGCGTCTCCACGCCACTTGCGCTCCCTCACGCCTCACGCAGGGTGCGCGTCTCCATCTTGTTTACCAGGTTGCCCGGGTGTTTGCGCGCAGGTAACCCTCAGTTTACTTAGTGATGGCTCCGAAGCCCGTGGGTCGTGGTGCTGGCGGTTGGGATGTGCCGCAGAGAAGCACACCGCGCTGGTCAGGCATCGTCAGGTGCGCAGGCGCGGCCTAGCGCTTCGCCACCGCGTCTTCGTCTTCAGCTCGCTGGTACCATCTCAAATCATAAGAAGGTGAGTCTAGAACGGCATTTAGAGCGAGCCTATCACAGAACTCTGACTGCAGTGTTTCGTCATAATTGTTCTCTTTTATTAGTAGCAGTTAATATCTTACTGTGCTTAACTTACAAATGAAACTATATCATAGGTACGGATGTGTAGGAAAAAATACAGCATTCGTAGTTTTAGGCATGCGCTGGGGGTCTTGGAACATGTTTCCCGCGGATAAAGCGGCACTACTGTATGGAGTGTAGGTGGTAAAGTATAAAGAACAGCAAGGAAGACATCATCGAAAGGCCCCGGGGACTGATGACCTCTGTTCAGGAAGAAAGGACACACGTGGAGGACTCGGAGGGGATGACCAACAATCTTTTATTTCTTGACAACCCCACGACCAGTCATACTGGTGTTCGCTTTATAATTATTTAACTATCTATAGGTACGTGTTGTATACTTTTTTTGTGCAAATATCGGTGACGAATAAATCTTACATCCCCTACGCCAAGGGCCTACAAACTTTTCCTGCAGAGGGCCAGGGGGACAGGTGTCTCAACTGCGCACCTCTGCCATTGTGGCTCACAACGGAAACACACAAAAACCTTCCTTCACCTTCTGCCCAAACTGTATTTATGGACACAAATGTGAATTTCCCATAATTTTCAGATTTCATGAAGTATTTTTCTTATTTTGATATTTTTCTATTTAAAAGCACACAACCACCTTCATTCACATTCTGGGCAGGAACAAACCAAAAAGGCAAGGGGTGGGATTTACCCCATGGGCCGCAGTGGGCTGAGCCTAGTTAACTGAAGGAGCAACCCCTGGTCTTTCCCATAAACATCCCCCCAAAGAAAATGCAGTTAGGAGCCCCTCTGACCATTCTTCTGCTACATTGGGCCCTGTTCCTGGAGGGAATTCATGAGTTCTGTTGATGAAGCTTTTCTTTGTTTAGATGCTGGGTTCTGCTTCCCGGGATACAGATGAATGCTTAGAGCCTCAAGTGCCATTCGATTGTATCTCTGGATTTGAGGTTTTTAATAAAGGGAGCTGGGCTTAGAGAAAATCTGTGAGAATTGGAAAATGAGCACCCATTCTTTCCAAGCTAACCAAATATTTGCTAGATCTTGGCAGCCATAGCCAAACTTTGCCTCTGAAATGCTGAGGGGTTATAAGTAATGGGAGATTTCATTTTTCTCAGGCCATAGCTCTTGTGAAAAGCCAGAGCTTCCCCTCAAAATCTGCAGTGTTCTCAGGGCACGGAGATTCGGGGTTTTATGTTCAAAGACTCCACTGAGAAATGGTTGGAACAGAGTCGAGGGGCTTGGACCGAGTTTGTACCCCTTCCACCCAGCAGGAGAGCTGCTTCACACTCCAGCATCTTCTCTGGACCCTGGTTTCCCATAATGCCTAGTTCCCAATTCCCTAACTTGGGGGTTTGTCAGCCCTGACAGTGCTGCCTCTCAGCTACTCAGAGAATGAGACTGAATTCACATGGGGCACAAGTGTATGCCTCTCTTTGTATGTCTGGCTGGTGATAACATTGACAGTTTCAAAATATGGTTATTCACAAGCTCTGAGAGATTTGCTAAATCGTAGCATGGACTAAACCCTCTTCTGCGGTCTCCCTGGAGGTTTCATGTGCTTCGATTTGTGTATTGTGTATGGTTCTGATCTTAAAGTGGCTGGGAACACAGTGGCTTGGGTCAAATAACCTGAACTTTATAAAGAGCAGAAAGCTTAGAGAATATCCAACCTCCTCATTTTACAGAGGAGGAAACTGGCATAGTTTCATTCATTCATTTGTTCATTCATTTAATCCTTTAACATTTATTGTGTTAAATAAACAGGTAGAAGTCATTCTTATCCTCACAGATCTAACAACTGGGGGATTCCGAATATCAAGAGCCCGAGAATATTGTCTCAGGTACTTCTTAAAAATGCCCATTCTAGAGCTATTTAATGTACACCTCAGAGCAGCTAAGCTGGAATTTTTAGGAGTAAGACAGAGGCATTTGCATTTTTAATAAGCTCCCCAGATGGTTGTTTATACAAACTAAACTTGACACCATCCCCCTACCGCATATAGTGGAGGAGGCCAATCATTTAATAGGACAATGCCATATAATAAAAGCTAAGCGTAAGGGGAAGAGATATTTCCACTCACTCCCTGCTTGGTGAGACAAGAGCAGCGTCAGAGTTTCTTGAGGGTAGGGGTGGATGCCTGAGCTAGTCTTGACAGTTAAAATAATCTTTAAGAAGCAAAGAAGTAGAGGAAGGATGGGCCAGGCAAGTGCAGAGCCATCAAGAGAAAGAGCGTAACAGACTGGTTGGAGAGTTAGATGTGGTTCTGTCTCTGGGCTCTGAGTAGTGGTTCTCTCTCCCTGAGCCCCAGCCCTTCTTGCATCTGCCTGAGAGCTGAGGGCGTTGTTTCCCAGTCCAGCAAGGGATGGCATGTTACCAGTTACTCTGTAAAAATAGGGCTCCACTATCAAATTAGTTTGGAGAATGATGGGTCAAGGTTACATAGATTCTTTACCTCAGGACCTGTCAAAGCCTTTTCTGTATTTACTAAGGTATATTATGACTCTCTGAGAAGGAGTTCCAGGATGAAGTCTATTGACCATGGAACCCTTTTTCCAAATAATGCTTTGTTAGCACTGTGGAAGAGAGTTTTGCAGGTCCTCAAAAAATTAAAAATACAATTATCATGTGATCAAGCAAATCCACTCTTAGGTATATTACAAGAATGAAAAACAAGGACTAAAAAAAGATGTACAACAGTGTTCCTAGCAGCATTATCCACAACAGCCAAACTACAAAACAATCCAAATATCCATCAACTAATGAATGGATGAACAAAGTATGGTCTACACATACATTGGAATATTATTCAGCCTTAGGAAGGAAATTCTGACACATACTACAACATGGAAGGACCTTTAAAATATTAAGTGAAATAAGCCAGACACAAAAAGACAAATACTATATGATTTCACTTCCATATGCTGTCTAAAATAGGCCAAGTCACGGGAGACAGAAAGTAAAATAGAGACTACCAAGGGCTAAAGGAGGAGAGAATGGGAAGTTATTGATTAATGGATACAGAGTTTCTTTTTTGGGATGATGAGATAATTCTGTGGATGGATAGTAGTAATGGTTGCATAACACTGTGAATGTACTTAAGTAATGTCACTAAATTATACACTTAAAAATGGTTAAAATAGCCTGGCTGATGTTGCTCAGTGGTTGAGCATTGACCTATGAATCAGGCGGTCATGGTTCAATTCCCAGTCAGGTCACAGGCCCAGGTTGTGGACTTGATCTCCAGTAGGGCATGCAGGAATCAGCCAGTCAATGGTTCTCTCTCATCATTGAAGTTTCTATCTCTCTCTCTCTCTCTCCTCCCTTCCTCTCTGAAATCAGTAAAAATATATTTTTTAAATGGTTAAAATAGTAAATTTTTTGTTATGTATATTTTACCACAATAAAATAAGGATAATGTAGCCCTAGCCAGATGGCTCAGTTGCTTGGAGCATCATCCCGTACACCAAAGGGTTGTGGGTTTGATTCCCAGCCATGGGCACATACCTAGGTTGTAGGTTTGATCCAAGATTGGTGCATATACAGGAGGTAACCAATTAATGTTTCTTTCTCGCATCTATGTTTCCCTCCCTCCCTCCCTCCCTCCCTCCCTCTCTCCCTCCCTCCCTCCCTCTCTAAAATCAATAAAAACACATCCTTGGGAGAGGATTTAAAAAGATAAAGATAATGCAAACAGAGCACCAAATAGGGTACCTGACACCTACAAGACAATTAAAAAACACACACAAAAAAAACACCTGGTTAGGCAAGTGTTCTTTAGGCCACTCTTTGGGAATGCCTGCTTTGGGGACAGGTGCAAGTAGATCCCCAAGGGCATTAGTAGCATTTACTCCTGACAAGTGGAAATGGTGGCTGAAAATGGAGCCTGGCTTGCTGAGAACGCTGTGGAGGAAGAGGAGCTAAAGGGAGATGGCAAGGTGGTTTGGAGCCACTGTAGAAGGTGGCTCTGAGCATGGAGCATTGTGCCTGACATAAATTCTCAGTAATTGAGGAAGGGAGAGAAAGGGAGAGAGGGAAAGGATGTCAGTTTGGGAGAAGGAAAAGGTAATGAACTAGAAGGAAATACAAGAAGCATTAATGTAGGCCCAGCCAATCCCAGTGGAAGCAAATGCAGAGATTTGGATTTCATTCATTTTTTCAACAATTATTTGCTGAACTCTATACCCAACACTGCGTGCCTTTACTCTTCTGGGTGCGAGTTCTAATGCAAAAAAGAAAATCACACTATCACCCATGTCCTTGGGGCATTCTGTTCCAGCAGACTGGCATTATAAATTGTTTGCTTTAGTTGTCTGGAAACTTTGAGCTCGGGGAGGACATTGAGTATTGGGTTTTCTAGGAAGCAGATGCTGAGACAGTTGGGAGTACAAAAAGATTATTGGAGAGTGACATATGATAGGAAAGAGGCAGAAGCAGCATGGGGCAGGGGTTGCCATTAGACTGTGATGCCAACAGGATGGAGGCTCTGACTGTGCTCTGGATCAAAGATCGCTGTTACCCAGCAAAAGAGTTCCATCATACCATCCCCTTGCTGAAGCCCACCCTAAGAAGGACTTGTCTTAGCTATCACTGTCGTTTGTGGTCATTCATTGGTTGAGGTTCTTCCAGGGAGCTGGAAAGAGCTTATGCTTTGGAGGACCCTGAAGAAGTTAATGCTGTCAGCTAAAGCGCACGCAATGTACCTGGGAATCTGAACAGCACATCTCCACCTACCTGCTACACAGGTCATTGGGAAAGGCACAGGGCCCCCATTGTTATGTTTCCTGGTATGCAATAAAGAGTCTACTGGGAACATATACTCACACTTCTGAAAAAGGACCTGTTGCTTTTCCTCTCATCCTGGGAGACATGGAGGAAGGTCACAGGCTTTAGGGTCAGGTAAACTGTGTTCTCTGCCACTTAACATACTTTTTGGCATCAGAAGTAAGTTCCTAAACAATGCTGCTCTGAGCCCATTTCTTCTTCCAGCGGGACGGTAAGTACATAGATTATCTGGCACAGTCCTTGGCATTTGTAAAGTACTTTTTAAGGAGTAGTTGTCATATTTTTAAAGTGACTGATCCAGAGTGGCATGATCATTTGTGAGGTGACCAGAGCAAGAATCATGGTTCTGAAATCAGCACATGGAAGCAGGAAGAAAATGAGGTTTCCTGGAATGCAAGAAAATCACAAAATCCTCCAGAGGATGGTGCCTGCAAAGGCTTGTCTTTATCTTAAGCTCAGAGCAACCTGTAGTACACACTTATGCCTCTTTGGCATCTGCCTGGGACCATCAGAAAAGGTAAACGAGAGGACCGACCTCCTTTGCTGGGCCCTGTGCTGCAGAGGCTCCACTCTGACCACCCTTCACTCTGACCACCCTCCAGCCATGTCCCTCCCCACAGAGCAAGCAGCTCATCTGACCAAAGACACGTCTTTACCCAAAACCCATGATCCTTCCACTTGCAGACGCAATCCAGGTATCTGGAACCTCAGCTTCGTGTCCAAAGGGCCCTATGCTGCTTCTAGGGCCAGCACAGGTCCCTCAAGCCATTCTTCCAAGCGTGGGCCAGGTCTCCTCCTGGCACATCCCTGGGCCTGAGGGTGGCCAAGGAGTGGCTATTTGTGGGATTGTGGATAGAGACTGAGCTCCTCACATGAACATGAAGCCTCTACATGGCTGAAGATGGAACCAGGGATTTGGAGGGAATGGGAGTGGGTCATAGGCAGAGGCCAGGGACTGCCTCTCCTGGTGTCACCATGTTCTGGCCAAGAAATCCAAGGAGCCTCTGCAGTGGCCTCCCAGGCTGTTATGAAAGTATATTTGTTAAGAAAAGAGGAGAGAATATACCTTATGTAGCAATTTTCTAAGCTTCCTGTGGCATATTTAAATATTTAGATCTCTGAGTTTGTGGACCATCTTGTGTAATCTTGCCCATTTAGATCTCTGAGTTTGTGGACCTCTTTGTGAAATCTTGCCCCAGACCCTGTTACAGGCAGTCCCGGGTGGATTCTTAGAGCCTGGAATCGTTAGACCCCCAAAGTACCAGAGAGAAGGTGTGCAGGGGAGATCCTAAAGTCCATGAAAGCTCTTGCAGGCGTGTCACAACATCAGGACTCAGCAAACACCTTAACAGTTGCCAGACAGCAAATGGTGTACAATGTAAACATTTGTTGTACTCTGATACTTTTCAAAACAAAATAGTGCATTGTTATTTCTAATCTATGAGCTTCCTGATTTGTCTGTGCTCTTCAGTCCACAGTGAACATCTGTAGACCATGTTCCTGGGTACAGTACAGGGAACATCTGTACAACTCAGGTCTTTTGTGTTGCCTGTGTATATAGCGTGACCCATTTACTACAGAACTGCTTTATGGAATGCCCCTTACATCTGCATGGCACATTAAGCTAACACTCTCCCCAGGGAACTGTGGGGCACATCTGTGTAGCTGAACCACACAGCTGGGTCTCCTGTCATCAACTCCAAATCATCTTCTTTCTTCTCCCTGGCATGTACCCTGTGCTCACTTATGCTTAGACTTTGAAATGGCCATTATCCTCTCCCCAGAAAGAATTTCTGCCTGAGGCCAAGGGCCCATAATGGAAGAGGCCCATTTGTGATTTAGCCCCTATGGCCGCCTGAGGACTCCCATCACTGACCGCTATCCCATCTGGGTGCCTTCCTTGATACTACAGAGGAACCGAAGATGCAGAATCAGTGCCTTATCCAAGGTAACAGCTAGGAAGTGAGACAACCAGAACAAGAAGTCTGGGAACTTCTGTTCCCTCTGCAATTACTTCTTTTTCTTTACCCCCACATCTTCTAGGGCTTTAGTCCCTATCAAAACCTAAGTTGGCCTGTGCTGAGTTATTAGTAGGTAGACTTGCTTACAGCCCATGCTGGAGCCAAAGCTGCCATGGAAATCCTAGGCTCTTGCTTTGTTTTCCTGTCTGCAGTAGATTTCAGGGTGCCTGGCTGGGCTCTTACTACCTTACCTGAAATCAATGCTATTCCAGCTGTGCAAAAATACATATGATGGAGGTGGAGTACTGAGGTTTGAAGAGCACTGGTCTAAGAGTTTTGAGACCTTGACCTCCAAAGTAAGGTGACCTCATAATCCACTCTGTCTTCACCACTTAATCAAATAACTTGATCATTCTGAACCTCCGTTTCTTCGTGTATTCAATGAAGATCATACCAAATGACATTGTCCTTGGGGATTCATGTGTCTGTCACGTGGCTGACCTGTGATAAATGTCGGTCTCCCTTCCCCACCTATAAAATCAAATTATTGAAGCAGATGGTCTGTGTAGCTCTGACATGCTTTTGTGCCGTCATTTGGATTCCTACCACAATATTTTCTCCAGGAGCCATGAATGATATCCCTCTTGGGTCATTTCCTCCTCAGCCCAGCTGTGTTCTCTGTAAAGTTTGCTATGAAACTGTTGTCCCTCACCTTCCCTGCTAGGAAGGGCTTTGTGGCCAGAGTCAGCCCACTTGGCCATTGGTGCTACTAAAGATTCACTGAGAAGATGGATCTGGGAAGAGACCCATTAAAAGATCACCTTCTCTGCTGCCTAAGAGAGCTTCCAGAAAAACTCTGAAGCCAGTAGGACAACAGAGATCACACAGGCAGGGGAGCCTTCACTAGGCTCCTTTCTCTCTGCTTTACTACCCCTGGGCTGCAAGCTCAGGACTGGTGCAGAGAGGAGAGGACTAGGGGTGAAGTCAACCTGTCAGATGGTGAAAGGACAGTTCTGCATAGCCAGATGGAAAGTAGCAACTCTCTTGTTTGTAAGCAACAAAAGCCAACCTGGGTGTGCTAAAATAGTGAAGAGAAAGTTATTGAAAAGACACAAAGGACAAGTACAAGGAGATATCAGGTATAGAACTGAAATGTTAACCCAGCGCACACTCACTCTCATCTTCCATTTCTGCTCATTTTGGCCTGGCTGTTCTACCATCTCTGCACACCTACTGTCTCTGATCCATAAAGCTGACAAATGATGCCCATCCTACATGATTTACCAGCATAAAGAAAACAGCCAGTCTCTCTCTGCACATAGATAAATAGATGTATACATAGATATAGATGCAGACGTAGGTAATTAATTCTGTCTTATCACTCTATAGATTTCAAACCCTCAAAGAAGAGATTCTGAGTTACCCATGGTGTCTTAGTTACCCATCCCGGGTCTTATCAATTACTCCTGTCACTTAGTATATTATTTAAAGGGGACAGTCACACGTGAGGGCCCAGGAATAAAGGGGAATTTCTATGATCCTGGCATATACTCTAAAAGGTGTGCATGGCAGCCTAACAAGTTGGGTGACTCTGAAAGTCAGGATCTTAATATTAAGATGAGCTCAATAGTTCCAGGATTACCATCGACCACTAGCAAAGGGAGAATGAACCAGAGCCAAGAGTATACTTATCGAAACCAGACTTGACTGATTTCTGCCAGGCAGACCTGCTTCTCCCAATGGTTCCTCATACTTCTCCCCCTCAAAAATAAATAGAACTGCTTTAAGAAAAAAGATTAGGGAGACAGATTTTGAGAAAGAGAAGGAATGAAATTGGGCTGGTTGGTTGGGCTGTTTACATTCTCTATTCTTACCTTTTCTGTCTAAATATAGTTTAGAATGGATGTATCATTGGACTTAGGGATGAAGTATTAGATTTTGCTCGTGTTCCTTTTCCCTCAGTGGGATTAGAGGTGGTGTGTGTGGCAATTCCATTCCACTGATCGGGTAACATTCAAAAGAAAAACAAACAACAGAGTGGGGGCTCACTAGGCTTCCCTTCTCACTGCAATTTGTACAGAGTAATTTAAGTTTTTCTTTATTCCTCCAAGACAAATCAGGTACCCCTTTGACAAATGTTCTCCTCTCCATCTACTGGCTTTATAATTGCTATTTAAAAGTTGGTAACAAGTTGTTTGTGTGTGTGTGTGTGTGTGTGTGTGTGTGTGTGTGTGTGTGTTGGTGGGGACTCAGGGGAGAGGTTTTAATGGGGAAAACATTTCCTATTGATTTACTTCTCAAAATGTGTGTGGTGCACATATGTGATGGGGGAGGAAATACAAGTAAATACAATCTGGGGTATTTCTCTGAACTATTATACTTTACACACATGCAGGCACATACTACAAGGGGTTTGATCAAGCATTTCCAGGTACTTGAAGCTTAAGGCCTAGAGTTAGAACCCCAGAGAGATGTCCTGAAATTTGAATGAGATGTTGTCAAGTGTTAATTGCATTTGAATTATGGAAGGATCTTGATAAAACACACATTCTGATTCAGTAGGTCTGAAGAAGGGCTTGAGATTCTGCATTTCTAACAAACTTCCAGTGGTGCATGCTGCTGATGTGGGACCACACTTTGAGGAGCAAATGCAGAGACAAAGGCCAGCACCTAAATCAAGAAGTGGACATTGCCATATAGACCAACCTGCATAGTTGTAAAGACACTGACCAAACCCACATGCAGGCTATTCCCTTGCACACACTGGTAAAGGTCATCACTTGCTTCTTAGAAAGAGGCAAGTGGAGGCTTCAATTCACCCCCTTTATATTTCTTGCCACCTGCCTTTTTCATTATTACACACATTACCTAGAAATTCAAAATTTTCTGAAATTTTGGTTAAAACTCTTTTAGCAGTATGTTACAAATCTCTACATTTTTGCTTGCATACACAACAAAATTTGTTTAGCAATTTGCTATAGATGTGCAAAAATACGGGCATTTCCCCCCTCAGAAGGGAGGATAAATTCTACTTAATGGGAATTTAGCCAGTTTCTGACATATTGCGGAGTTTATTTTTTCACATCTTCTAATACTCAATATCCTTAGCAGTCTGCACCCATTCCATTGACTTAGTTTATCCATGTCTGTGTTGTTTTCTTTTTGCTTTATACAAAGAGGTGCCCTTCACCAAAGCATGAAACCAAAGCAAAGAGATAAGTGAGCTACAAGAGACTCATTCCAGTGTTTGTCTTTTCTCTGAAGTTTGACCCAATACATTTGCCTCCCCAACTCTGGCTACTATTTCAAAAAAAAAAATAGATTATGCTGCCACAGGCCTAGGGGTATGTCCTTGAGAAGGACACATCAACGCTTATTACAGTTATCTAATGTCTCCACTACTTATAAGCTCCTCAGAGAGAGTTTATGACTTATGTCTATATCTTCTGAGTATGTCAGAGTATTTGATACAGAATAGGTACTCAGTAGACTTTGTTGAATTGAATTGCAAGTCAATGAAAAAAAATTTCCAAGCTCTATAGAGAAAGTGGGAATCATGGCTTCTAGAGTAAGAATGGGGCAGGGACAATTCTTGAGTACAGAGCTGTGAGAGAAGGTCACTTATACAGGGGACTGGTGTGTACAATGTGAGTGGGTATCAGGAAAGCCAAGTAAACAGGAGACAGATCCTCAGGGCCCATGGAGCTCCCCCTAACCTTCCACTAAATAGTTTCTAATATATCCTATGAAATCTGGAGATGCATAAAATTATGATCCTGTTTGGGTTATAGACAGAACATTGGCAGCAAAATAAGGGGTAGATTAGAGTAGACTGAGACAAGAGGCAGGAATTTAGTGGTCTTTGGAGGGTTGTTGGATCCAGGGCAGGTGGGCAAATGTATCTGAGTTTCTGGTACTATCTGAGGGCTGCCTAAAGATGTTCAGGAATTTTTCTGGAATTTGAGAACACATTGGATTATATTTGAAAAACAATAAAAATGGGTCTCTCCTCCAAAGATATGAGAAATTTATTTTGCATAAAAAGCCCATCAGTTTAAGATTCTGGGGGTGGTCATTTTGGCAAGGTGAATTCCCCATCAGCCTGCTTGATTTCACTTCCTGCCTGTCATGAAATATATGTATAGAGAAAGTATGAGACTCCCCACTGGGTTCTGCATTCATGTGCATCTGCTGTCCAATTCACAGCTTGTGAAGGAGGTGTTAATTAGTTGGCAGAAGCACCTGAACAGAGAGTTCTGGGTTGGCTGAGGGGGTGGGAAGGTCTCTGGCATTTCCTTATTCACCAAGGCAGGAAAAACGAAGTAAGGAAACTCACATTGCTGTCCAAAATGGCCACCTCCAAGCCTAGGCAGGTACTTCTCTAAAAAGAGAGTCTGTTTCAGGGTTTATGTGATTAATATCAAATTAATAACACATGCTCATAAGAATTTAACTTTTTCATATACTGCTTTCTGATTTTTAAAGATCTTTCAGAGAAATATGTGTTTTTTTTTTTGTTTTTTTGCTATTGGGTAAAATTAACATTCAAGAAGGAAGAGATGAATTGCCACTAGAGAAAGAGCAGAGAACATGTCTTTCAAGAGAGAGGGGGTAGTGATCCAGAGCCAGGAGAGTCTCCGAGGTGGAGGGTGGAGAAGGGAAGTCACAAATTCAGGTGGAGCAGAAAGGACTGGTTTGTTTTTTTGTTTTTTTTGTAGGTTCTTTTTTTTTTTAATTATTAAGTTATTAAATACGTGTCCTCATCCCCCCATTAGCCGCTCCATCCCCCCCACTCATGCCCTCACCCCCCTGTTGTCTGAGTTCATTGGTTAGGCCTATATGCATGCATACAAGTCCTTTGGTTGATCTCTCCCCCTTACCCCCACCCTCCCCTACCTTCCCTCTGAGGTTTGAAGGACTTTTCATTCCTGGTCAATAAAAACAAATTGGCTGAGTAGAAGTAGGTCCTTCCAGGCCACCATTTGTTGGGGGTTGGGGGGGGGGGGCGTGTTGTGGAGAATAAGGCTAAATAAAGATAAACTCTTGCTTCAGTTTTTATGTCAACAAAGCTCATCAGAACTCTAACTCAACATGAACAAACAGTGGATTAAACAAAATGGAAACAGAGTAACTGGATGTCATCTAGTAAAATATGTTCATTTTAGAGGTGGCACACCTGCGGTGCAGGGAAGGAAAACAACTTTCTAAGGATATTAATGGATGTTCCAGTGTGGCAGAAGACATTGTGTAAAAATTCAGAGGTGCTCAGATTACACATATAAAGAATATATAGAGAGAGGCCTCTAACTTTTCACTCTGAAAAATGCCACTGAAACTTCATGCACCGAAGCAAGGTAAAAAGGGAAAACAGCATAAATTGAGCTTCTAGCACGCTCAGCAAACACTCTTTAGGCTACCAAGGTTCAAGTTACCTGAACAAAGACACAAGACCCTTTTCATCCTAGTGCAGGATGGCCATCCCTGGCTCCTGGTGAAGCTGAAATATCTAAATAAGAGAAAGACAAACAGTGGAGGAAATTCAGTGAAGAAGACAAATGAGGGCAGGGCCTTTCTATAAGATCAGAGAGCTCCAAGCTCTGCTGCTTCCTTCAGCAAATTCTAATTAGCCACCAGAAGACAGAGCACAAGGTCATCTGGACACACCCCAGGGAGAGAAGAATTCCTGAGATGTATAATTAGGAACAATTAGCAAGGGCTAGAGGGGAGTCTGATAGAATGTGGACCAGGTTTGATTGGGTAATAACTTCCCTAGAGAATTGTGGGAGGTGGCTGCTGAGGGCTGTTCTCAACTGATTTCACCATGGGCTCTGTGCTTAAACACGAGAACAGAGATTGGAAAATTAAAAGGGGTTTTCTTAGTAAAATGTACCAAATATTTTCTCTCTTAACTGTTTCAAAGCTTTGGTTTTTAGGCCGGTCTAACGCATAGTACATTTTTTTCAATAATGTTTACTAATAAGGAAATAAAGTAAAATGAAATGGTGACGGAAATTTATGTATTTCTTGTCTGTCTTCATCACCTATACATATGAGTTGTAAGGGTATTAGCAGAAGTAGATCAGGCTACCTTTAGTTACAAATAAGACCCTTTTGTTGTCTTGCACTAGCCCCAAAGAACCCATAAAACCCAGCAAAGGGAAACCAACGTATTTCCATTGCTTGAGGACTCATTATATATAATTAAAAGATAATGGAGCTATATAGATCTCAGACCTCAATAGCCAATGTGGGCAAGATTTGTATTGGAGAGGGTTGGTTCAAATCCAAGATTCACTACTTACTAGTTGTGTTACCTTAACAAAGCTATTTGATCTGTAAAGCCTGACTTATACAAGTTGTTGTAGGAATTAATAAGAGTGTATCCCCAATAGGCTATAGTGAAAAACCTGAAGCAGCCAGCTAATACATTAATTTACCAAATGTGTGTTTTGGAATTAGTTAACCTTGGAAGACTCACCAGAAAACTTTAGTGCTCAAAATTAGACATCCTAAAGCTGGAAGATTTATTGGGATGTTTTTACAGCCAAGGTGGGCATTTGACAATGCCCAGTTTTAAAGATTTTTGAGTTAAGAGTATTGTGGCTAGGCTCTATGGTGTCAAACTTTGAGGCCATGCACCCATTTTTTTGGAATATTCCTAATTTAGGTCTTTTCCATTTTTTTTCTTAATTTTAGTAAAATACACATATTATAAAAGTTACCATTTTAACCATTTTGATGTGTGTAGTTCTGTGGCATTAAGTGCATGCACGTTGTTGTGCAACCCACACCACTATCCATCACCCGAACTTTTCATCTTCCCCAAATGAACCACTGTGACCTTTAAACAATAGCTCCCATTCTCCCCTCCTCAGCCCCTGCCAATACCATTCTACTTTCTTTTTTTTTTTTAATTGTTTAAAGTATTACATGTTACCTTTTTACCCCATTGACCTCCTCCCAGCCACCCCCACCCCCTGGCACATGCCATCACCCCCTTAGTGTCTGTGTCCATTGGTTATTCTTATATGCATGCATCCAAGTCCTTTGGTTGATCTCTCACCCACCCTCCCCGCCGGCTCTCCCCACCCCATCACCTTCCCACTGAAGTTTGACAGTCTGTTCAATGTTTCTCTGTCTCTGGATCTGTTTTTGTTCATCAGTTTATGCTGTTCATTATATTCCACAAATGAGTGATATCATGTGATATTTATCTTCCTCTGACTGGCTTATTTCACTTAGCATAATGCTCTCCAGGTCCATCCATGCTGTTGTGAATGATAACCGTTCTTTCTTTTTTACAGCAGGGTAGTATTCCATTGTATAGATGTACCACAGTTTTCTAATCCACTCATCTGCTAATGGGCACTTAGACTGTTTCCAAATCTTAGCTATTGTAAATTGTGCTGCTGTGAACATAAGGGTGCATATGTCCTTTCTGATTGGTGATTCTGGTTTCTTGGGGTATATTCCTAGAAGTGGGATTACTGGGTCAAATGGGAATTCCATTTTTAGTTTTTTGAGGAAACTCCATACTGTTTTCCACAGTGGCTACACCATTCTGCATTCCTACCAGCGGTGCACGAGGGTTTCTTTTTCTCTGCATCCTCTTCAGCACTTGTCATTTGTTGATTTGATGATAGCCATTCTGATAGGTGTGAGATGGTATCTCATTGTTTTGAATTGCATCTCTGGGATGATTAGTGACTTTGAGGATGTTTTCATATGTCTCTCGGCCTTCTCTTTCAAAAAGTGTCTATTTACATCCTTTGACCATTTTTTGATTGGATCATTTATTTTCCTTTTGTTAAGTTGTATGAGTTCTCTGTAAATTTTGGAGATTAAGCCCTTATCGGAAATATCATTGGCAAATATGTTCTCCCATGCAGTGGGCTTTCTTGTTGTTTTGTTGATGGTTTCTTTTGCTGTGCAGAAGCTTTTTATTTTGAGGTAGTCCCATTTGTTTATTTTCTCCTTAGTCTCCATTGCCCTAGGAGCTGTGTCTGTAAAGATATTGCTGTGTCATATGTCTGCTATTTTGCTGCCTCTGGAGTCTTGTAGAATTTTTATGGTTTCCCGTCTTACATTCAAGTCCTTCAACCATTTTGAGTTGGTTTTTGTGTATGGTGTAAGTTGGTGATATAGTTTCATATTTTTGCATGTATCTCTCCAGATTTCCCAGCACCATATATTAAAGAGACTGTTTTGACTCCATTGTATGCTCTTGCCTCCTTTGTCAAATACTAATTGAGTATAATGGCTTGGGTTGATTTCTGGGTTCTCTGTTCTGTTCCATTGGTCTATATGTCTGTTCTTGTGCCAGTGCCAGGCACTTTTGAGAACCGTGGCTTGGTAATATAGCTTGATATCTGGTATTATGATCCCACAAACTTTGTTCTTCTTTCTCAGGATAGCTGTAGCTATTCGGGGTCTTTTTTAATTCCAGATGAATTTTTGGAGAGTTTGTTCTAGATCTTTGAAATATGCCATTGGTATTTTAATGGGGATTGCATTGAATCTGTAGATTGCTTTGGGTAGTATGGACATTTTAATGATGTTGATTCTACCAGTCCATGAACATGGTATGTTCTTCCATTTGTTTATGTCTTCCTCTATCTCTTTTTTCAACATCCTGTAGTTTTCCGTGTACAGGTCTTTTACCTCCTTAGTTAAGTTTATTCCTAGGTGTCGTAATTTTTTTTTTTGGTTGGTGCAATGGTACATGGAATTGTTTTGTGTTGTTGTTTGTTTGTTTCTGTTTCTGTGAGTTCATTATTGCTGTATAAAAAAACCATAGATTTCTGGGTGTTAATTTTGTATCCTGCTACATTGCCAAATTCATTTATTAAATCTAGTAGTTTTTTAATGGAGTCTTTAGGGTTTTCTATGTACAATATCATGTCATCTGCGAATAATGACAGTCTTACTTATTCTTTTCCAATTTGGATGCCTTTTATTTCTTCTTCTTGTTTGATTGCTATGGCTAGTACTTCTAATACTATGTCGAACAGGAGTAGTGAGAATGGGCATCCCTGTATTGTTCCTGTTCTTAGCGGAAATGGTTTTAGTTTTTGTCCTTTGAGTATGATGTTGGCTGTAGGTTTGTCATATCTGGCTTTTATTATGTTGAGTTATGATCCCTCCATTCCCACATTGCTGAAAGTTTTTTATCAAGAAAGGGTGTTGGATTTTGTCAAATGCTTTTTCTGCATCAATTGTGATATGATTATATAGTTTTTATCTCTCAGTTTGTTTATGTGATTTGCAGATATTGTACCATCCTTGCATCCCCAGAATAAATCCCACTTGGTCATGGTGTATGATCTTTCCAATGTAATGCTGGATCCGATTTGCTAGGATTTTGTTGAGGATTTTAGCACCTATGTTCATCAGAGATATTGGCCTGTAATTTTCTTTCTTTGTAGTGTCTTTATCTGGTTTTGGGATTAGGGTAATGCTGACTTCATAGAAAGAGCTTGGAAGTGTTCCTTTCTCTTGAATTTTTTTGGAATAGTCTGAGGAGGAGAAGTTTTAGTTCTTCTTTGAATGTTTGGTAAAACTCCCCTGTGAAGTCATCTGATCCAGGGCTTTTACCATTCTACTTTCTATCTCCATGAATTTCACTACTCTAGAAATTTAAGGTTAGAAGAATTCTAATATTTGTTCTTTTAAGATTTGTTTATTTCACTTAACATGTCTTCAAGGTTCATCCATGCTGTAGCATGTGTCAAAATTTCCTTCTTTTTTCAGGCTAAATAATATACCGTTGTATGTGTAGACCACACTTTGTTTATTCATTCATCTGTGGATGGACACTTGGGTTGCTTAGACATTTGAGCTATTGTGAATAGTTCTGCTTTGAAGCTGGGTGTACACAATTTATTTTTTAAGAAAAAGATTTGACCCTGTTCATAGGTGCATAGTTGATCTAACTCTAATAATAACTGGGTTAGATTTCCCTTCAAGCACATCACCTGGATTCTTAACCTCTCTCTCTCTCTCTCTCTCTCTCTCTCTCTCTCACACACACACACACACTGTCAGCTCTAACCCCAATTCAGTCGGCTGTTGAACCATATTAATTTACAATTAATTAAAAAATCACGGAGTAGCTGTAGTTTAGGTTGTTGTCAGAAAGTATAATCTGATATTTAATATGCTTCAATACCTTTCCAAAGATCAGTTAAGAAGCACAACTTGTTAAATGAAGTTACTTGAAGGTTTACTCTTTCAAATCTACCCCTAAATTAAACCAGACTCCATCCCAATAACTGGGATGTATTTTTCCTCAATTATACTTTGGTAAGGGCTCTACTTAGCTTCAGATGTTCTTATCTGTGCTTTTATGAAACTGTATTGTGTTTACGTGTAGATATTGTGTCGGATGTTACCACTTTTTCATATTATGCCCTCGTTAACAGGGCCCATGAAAAAAAAATGTTCTTTGGTGTCAATATCAGCTATGCCTTCCTGGAGCTGTTGATATGTTTTGTTTTGTTTTTCTTATGGGCACAGAATTGTATAATAAGTTGTGTTCCAATCATTGCTTTGACTAACAGGAAGCTTAGATTCAAATTTGTTAACCATCTATATCAAAAGGCCTGGAAATATATAACCTGAATTTTGTGTATTAAACTTTCCTCTGGCTTTGTCCTATGCTCCTTACCGTAATTTCCTCTTTTCCATGATAGTCTCACTTTTCCCTCCTTGCCATTGTGTGTTTGTGTAAATCAGAGAGGTACTTTTTAAAACTTTTATCTTTTAATTGGTTTTAGAGAGAGGGAAAGAGAGAGAGAGAGACAGAGCCAGAGAGAGAAAAACATCCATGTGAGAGAAAAACATCAATTGGCTGACTCCATGCACCCCGACTTAGAATCAGACCCTAAACCTAGGTACTAGTATGTTCCCTGACCAGGAATCAAACTTACCACCTTTTGGTGTGGAATGATGCTCCAACCAACTGAGCCACACAGGCCAGAATGAGAGAGAAACTTTAAAACAAGAGAGTATCATTCAAGACTTTTGGTTGCAAATAATAGAAAGCATCTCTAATTAGTTTCACCATAAATTAATTTAAAACAGAATTCACGGGGAAGGCTATTGCCACACAAAGTTATTGGGAAGTGTGGAGCTCAGTATCCCAGAGATGCTGGGCTATGGGCACTATGGGCAAGGTCCATGCCCAGGAACAGCAGTGGGGTAAGACACTCCTGGAGGGAGGGAGAAGAGAAGAAGGGAAAGGAAAAGAAAGATAAGGAAAGGAAGGGAAGGATAAAGGAGAGGAGGGGAAGCAAAACAGGAGAACCAGTCCAAAAGTGAACAAGAGTTCTGTGGAAGCTACAAGGAAGAGAGCACTTTCAACTCCATAAGAAGCCCAGCTACATGGCAGACCTCAAACTCTTTGTCCCTTTCCGAAATCACAACCACATTTGATTATCTGAAGGTCAGGCTTCACGGAAGATTGCACATGTGAAATAGATGAGAACATTTTCACTTCAGGTCCCCAACCCACATTGGGGAAACCACCTCAAACACCTGCACCTGACAAGTCCTCTTTTCCTGGCTGTCTCTCCAGTATGTGCTCCTCCTTTTTCTGACCCTCACACAGAGCTCTCTTGGGTAAATTTTGCTTCCAACTTTGTAAAATGAAAGCCCTATGGTAAATAGAACCATACTCCTTAGAATGCAGCTTACTGATCATCTATTGCTGCCTGAGCATACTCCCCTCCACACACACAGACATCAGGTGCCTTTGAAAAAGTCTTCAACTCTATGAAGAGCTGTCCTTTAGAAGAGTTCTAGTAAATACATTTCTCCATCCTACTACACATCAAAAGCTTCAGCTCCTCATTCAGTGGGCTGGAAATTCCACCCTGCCCTGGTTCAGTTGAAGGAAACTCATCTGGAACCAAAATGTCTAAAAAGTTTCAGCTATATCCAGGGTCTGACTCAGATATAGTTCCAGAAGTGCTATAATAGTATATCTGAAGCTTCTGACCAGGCTCCTTGATTTTCTCCACAATCCAAAGAATGTTCTCACAATGGGAGGTTCTGTGTGACACCAGAGGAAAAGAAAATAAGTCAGACTTTGTCAGCCTTGTTCACAAGCAGGAGTTTCCTGACCAGGGGATGGAAGATTCATTCCCTTTTGGAGGTGAACACGGAATATTCTATTTGCAGAGTGGGGATGGCCACATTAAATCTGCACAGCTTGACATTAGCACTTCCATTTCCTTGCTTACCAAGTAACCTTCAAATTAAATCTTGATTTTCCATCCAGATTTACATTCTAGGCAAGGATACACAGACATGCTGACATGAAAGTCTGGGTTCTAAATCTTGCTATAAACAAACCTGTTGGTCTAAAGGAAAATAACCCTTTGATCTGGGCCCACTTCGCTGTGATTGCACTGAGGCGATCGCATTTCCAGATCTGTAATGCAGAGCATCCCACCATGAGGCTCAGAGCCCATTCATCCACTCACTCCCCCCTGGGAGGTCCTGAGGAAGTAGCTGACAGGGTTCTTAATTAATAACAATACCATTTATCGAGTACTTCCTATGTGACAGGCACTATTCTACATAACCTTTTATAAAAGGGAAAATTAATTAAATCCTCAGAACATTTCTAAGAGGTACATACTGTAACACCATTTAACAGATGTGAAAACTGAGGCACAAGGAAGTGAAAAGGCTTGTCCAAGTGGTAGAGGCAGGATTCAATCCCAGGCAGTCTGACTCCCAAGTTTACCCTCTCAAGTGTTATGCTACAGTGCCTCCAGGGTTTGATGACATTTACATCTTTGCCTACAACTGTTATATTTTGGAAAGACTATAAAAACACATCTGGAAATTGTTCATCTGAAGTCATTGGATGGAAGCTATGTGTAGTGGCTTAGTGTTGCTTTGATTTGGAAAATAAAGCAAAACAGACAGGAAAGGAAAAAAAAAACACCCAACACATGTGGTACATGCCAGGTGGTTCTGCAAACTGTCCCAAAGTCATGTCTTCAGCGTGGGAACTGACCAAGGAGACTGAGCCAAAAATCCACGTGGATGTTAAAGGATTATTCCAGGGCAAACGCTCCTCTTTAATTGGTTCATCTTTCTAGACTTCTGCCTCAGCACTCAGAACTCCTCACCAGCTATTCATGATACTTGCATTGATGGATCGCACGCGTTGTGGGGACTGCACATAATAATGCAGATTTTGTAATCAAAGAAAGCATGATAATTTCAAGAGAAACATCAAAAGTGCTTTATTCAAAGTAATGTCCATCACTAGCTACACATTTCCCCATCTTTCAGGTAATTTGTGGATACCATCCCAATAGAACTTTTCTTGTTTTGAGGCAAACCATTCAGAGACCCAATTTTCCACTTGTTTGTATGTTTTGAAGTGCTGCTCAGGAAGTGCATGTGCCATCGATCGGAACAAGTGGTCATCTGAAGGAGCAAGGTCTGGTGAATACAGCGGGTGGGTTAATACTTCCCAGGAAAGATCTTTTAACATGTCTTTAACTGATTTTGAAGTATGTGACGGTGCATCATCATGAAGCAAAATTACTTTGCCTTGTCTTCTGGAACATTCTGGTCGTTTCATGATCAAAGCGTGGTTCAAGTTGATTATTTGCTGTTGGTAGAGATCAGTATTAACGGTTTCACCTGGTTTTAGAAGCTCAGAAAACACCACACCTTCCTGACCCACCAAATGCAGAACATTGTCTTCTTTCCGAAGCGATTTGGCCTTGCAGTCGATGTTGACCTGGATCAACCCACGATTTTGTGCATTTGGGATTCTCAAATCCACTTTTCATCACCAGTCACAATTCGATGCAAAAAAGACTTTCTTTTGTGCCGTTGAAGCAACATTTTACTGATGACTTTTCAGTTTTCCATTTGTCTTTCGTTCAGTTGATGGGGCACCCATTTTCCTTCCTTTAAAATCTTTCCCATTGCTTGTAAACGATCGGAAATTGTTTGCTGAGCAATGTTTAATCTTTTTGCAAGTTGTTTTTGAGTTTGACATACATCTTCATCCAATAATGCTTATAATTGTTGCTCTTCAAACTTTTTTGGTTGACCTGGATGTCTTTGTCTTTCACACCGAAATCATCACTTTTAAAGCATTTAAACCATCGTTCACGTTTAAAGCATTTGATCCAGATGGAGCATATTCACCATAAGCTTCCCGAAGTATACGATAACTTTTTCTTCAAAATAAAGTAATGATTTAAAACTTCCCGCAAATGCTCTTTTTTTTTGCACGAAATTCGACATTTTTAAGCATAAAAATATCTATGATGTTAATACCTTCAGCAAATTTGACATAGGAAGTTTTGAAGCCTGCTGTCAATACAACAAAATAGCATACATATCAAATCGCATATATATCAACATATGTGTAACTCCAGCTATTGAAAAAAATCTGCATTATTAACCAGTACACCTGGTAAAGCCTCAAACAAAAGGAGAGAGGACAGCATGGTGGACCCTTTAGCCAGGATGTCCTTCCTCAGCTGTCCTGTGTTCAGTGTATGTTAGGCAATCTAACTTGCTAATAGGCAATGCTGTTTACGCTGACTTTCTCCATTCAGACACATCAATAGGATTTATAGCACAAACTAAAGTCTAGTTGTTTGTACCCCTTCTTTCTTTGATTTTCTATAGCTAAAGCAGGAGCATTTTATATGAATTTAGAGTTAGAGCATGATGGGTTCCCACCAACACAGCTCTCACAACTGAAGCCCAGACCGTATGCAAATCATGGTGAGCCTGGGTTGGGATGTCCCCTTCAACACTGAAGTCATTTCTCTGAAGGGAACTTGATGAAAACCAAACCATTCAATTAGAGACTCTCCTCTAGAGTCACCCAGGGTCAACGTTTTGTCTAACACTGCCTGAGACATCACCAAATCCCAGTACACACTCTTCTCCACTAAGTCTCTCTTTCAGTGTCTGTACATTTAATCGTACCCTTTGTGGTGTTGGAACATAGGATTTCTATAACTGGAAACTGTTTTCATAAATAATAAATAGTGCTAGAAATATTTACTGTGAACTAGAAAGAAGACATTCCACAAGGTAACTTGCTTCCTTTCTGAGCAGCTGCACCTGAGAATAAAGCCTGGCACTACCCGGAGCTTGGCACCAGTTTCTGCTTCACAGGCCTCTCTCACCCTGATCTCTAGTTAAAGTCTAGCCTCTTTGACACATTGAACTGGTCTTGATCCCTCTGTCTGACCACACCTCAGCCTGCTGGATTCTCTCCTAATCTGTGACCAAACCCTTGTTCCTGACTCTGTGGCTGCCCAGAATCCTCTTGTTATTTGGTGACCTCCCTCAACTTTAGCTGCCAGTGATCCTTCCACCTCTAGCTGCTGCTGACCCAGCCTCTTGGGAAATGTGAGGCCCTCTGCCTTTTTTTTTTCTCCCATTGACTACACTTTTGGAGTGACTCATTAATTTTCACTTCAACCTCTCAGTACTAGAGGCAAAAACTCCCTTAAGCCTTGGCTGGTTTGGCTCAGTGGATAGAGTGTCGGCCTGCGGACTGAAGGGTCCCAGGTTCAATTCCAGTCAAGGGCACATGCCCAGGTTGCAGACTCGATCCCCAGTGGGTGGCGTGCAGGAGGCAGCTAATCAATGATTCTCTCTCATCATTGATGTTTCTATCACTTTCCCTCTCCCTTCCTCTCTGGAATCAATAATAAATATATTTGTATAAAAAACAAACTCCCTTAAGTAACAGGGACAAGCCCTTCCCCCTCCTCTAAACAGCTGGGACCCTTACCTCTATGGCTGATTTAGCAGCTAATCTGTGTGGCTCAAAAATGCATTCATTGAACATTTTGGTGCCTACAAAATAATACATACTTACTGTAAAATTTGCAAAAATATATGAGGAGGTTCTTATTCACATCCCCGTGAGACAACCACTGTTAATAATTTAGTATATGTGGATATATCCCTATATATAACACTAGTGGCCCGATGCACAAAATTCATGCACGGGGTGGGGGGGGGGGGGCGGGGGTTTGTTCCTCAGCCCTACCTGCACCCTTTCCAATCTGGGACCCCTGGGGGCATGTCCGACTGCCGGTTTAAGACCGATCCCATCCGGCCTAAACCGGCAGTTGGACATCCCTCGCAATCCAGGACTGCTGGCTCCTAACTGCTCACCTGCCTGCCTGATCGCCCCTAACCACTCTGCCTGCCGGCCTAATCACCCCAACTGCCCCCCCTACTGGCCTGCTTGCCCCCAACTGCCCCCCCTGCAAGCCTGATTGCCCCCAACTGTCCCCACCGCCGGCCTGCTCACCCCTAACTGCCCCCACTGTCGGCCTTCTCACCCCCAACTGCCCCCCTGCCAGCCTGACACCCCCAACTGCCCCCCTGCCAGCCTGCTCACCCCAACTGCCTCCCACCCCCTGCTGGCCTGATTGCCCCTAACCTGCCTTTGCCTCTGCCCCACCACCATGGCTTTGTCCGGAAGGTCTCCCAGTCTGATTAGCATATTACCCTTTTATTAGTATAGATTTGTTATATACATAACTTGAGTTTCTTGAAACTAGTGGAGTTATCATGTACATACCGTTTTAGAACCTTTTTTTCCACTTAACACATCCTGAACATATTTTCCTATTGGCACATATGATTCTACCTCATTTTAAAAAATGTTACATAGTGTTTTCTTGTATAAATATACAGTTTATTAACAAATATCTAATGACAAACATCTGGTTAGTTTGCAGTTAATTTGTTATAACAATGGACAGGGAAAATTCTTGGGCATTAATCATTGCTTACTTGTGTGAGTATTTCTTTAGAGCTTAGATTTTTGGACATGGTGAGGCACCTCAATTTCTATTCTATAAAATGAGGATAACTGTAGAAGATAGCGAGAATTAGCTAAATTAGGTGGTGCATGTATCACTCTAGCTCTCCAGTATCTAAAACTCTACCTACATTGAGGATTCTTCACTTTATAACTCTTGGTTTATAAATCTTGGTTGAGCACAAAGACTTCCTTCCATTAGAAGTACCCCAAATGCCAGACTTCTCTGCAGCCAGGAAAAATCATATGAACTGACTCCACCAATAAGATACATTCACAGTAATCTTTCACGTGGGAGCTACTGAAAAAGCAGCCCAGCTCAGGGGGCACACTCTCTCTTTTACTATGGTCATAGTAAAAGCAAGTTCTCATCAGAGAATCAGCTAGGGTACAAACTATAGCTTCTATGCATATCGGGTCTTCTTCAGTAGAATAGCTCTCAAGAATGGTTTTGGACATTGTTTCTGGCAACTTAACCTCAAACTTCATTCTTTAGATATCTCGACAATTCAGAATTATGCAAAATCCTATGAATAAAGTCATGTTCTGGTTAAATTAGGCAGGAACATTTTGCATTGCTCATAATTAGGAACAGTGTCTACTACAGATGCAGAGCTGTAAAATACCATGTGAAGTAAGTGATAGAGCAGATCATTGCTCTTCCTTGCTAACAGCATGGACACGACCCAGTTTCAGCTAAGATGATATATAGGATATGTTCTTGGGACTTCTGGAAAAGAGTTTTCATTCCTTCCTAATAAGAGAGAGGTATGGGAAGAAAATTTTTGGTCAATGTTCCCCAGCTTTTTCCTTTGGATGCTGTCATGTGAAAATGAGGTGCTTAGAGATCTGGCAGCCATTTTTCAGCTTTGGGAGGTATGTTGCCCACCCATTGGTGATTAATTATAAAGCTCAAGAATGTAAAGAGCCTTGGTCCTTGATGATTCCACTGAATTTCCAAAATGAACTTGAGTTGCCTACTTCCAGACTATCTGATAGATGAAAAATAATAATGATTTAAGACATTAAAAATTAGGTATTCCATTACTTATAACTGAATACACCCTAATTCAAGAGATTTGAGTATCTTTACCAGTATAGCAGCTTTGAGAGGCTAGGCTAAGGATTTTGATATTTCAGGAACTCAACTATCAGATCCTATCTCCAGTTGTAAAATTATCCCAAAGTATTGATGACATCTAGATATTTTTAATCTATAGAAAACTTGTGGATAGTTCAGTTTGCTTGTGAGAAGCCTGGTCCCATTGAAGTACTCTTTGGGAGAAGATTAAATCATCCCAAATAGGTATAGATCAAAGTAGCCCTGTAAACAACACTGAAGTGTTAGCCGAATAGAACTCCCTGGTACTCAGAATGTCTGGAACTCAGGGTCTCTTAACAAACCCATGGCTGACTTCCAGGTCTTATGCTCACATCATATGTCTGTCATCTCTACTCTAGACTCTGCTGATCCCAGGGAATATACAAGATGTAACAATTATTCCACTTGACATTATTCTGCATTATTTTGCATTCCTTGTCTCATTTTAGTCTCAAAAATCTTGATGAAGTAGGTATTATTTCTTCATTTTACATACAAGGAAAATAATGTTCAAAGAGATTAAATAATATGCTCAAAGGCAGAGATGGTGAGTTGTGGAAAAGTGATTCAAATCAATGCTTTTCCTCTACCTCAGTGATTATCATAGCTGTCCATCAGAATATCCCAGGGAACTTTAAAAAATTCTGATGCCTGGGTGCCAGCCTGAAAGATTCTGATGTAATGGATCTGAAGGGAAGCTTGGACACTGGGATTTTTAAAATAGTTCTTTTGAGGTGTAATTTACATAGCATAAATTTACCCATTATAATTGTAAATTTAATTATTTAAAAATATAGTATTATGCAGTCATCACCAGTCTAGTTTTAGAATATTTCTATCATCTTCAAAATTTCCCTCTTACTAGCTTGCTGTCAAATCCTTGCTCCCACCTCTGACCCCAGAGAGCCACTAATTTTTTTTTTTAAATTCTTGCCGAGGCTATGTTTATTGATTTTAGACAGTAGTGAAGGGAGGGAGAGATAAAGAGAAACATCTCTGTCAGAAAGAAACATAGCATAGACTGGTTGCCTCCAGTATGGGGCACCGCAATAGAGGATCAAACCCACAACCTAAGTATATGCCCAGATTGGAAATCAAACCCACAACATTTTGGGTGTATAGAATGATGCTCCAACCAACTGGGTTAACTACCTGTTTTATATCTCTATCAGTTTTCTCTTTGTGGAAATCCATATAAACAGATTCAAACCACATGTAGTCTTTTGCATCTGGTTTCTTTCACTTCTCATAATATTGTTGAGGGTTATCCATCTTATAGCATGTTTTTATTTTTTATTAGTGAACAGTATTTCACTGTATGGATATAACATATCTTATTTATCTCTTCAGCATTTGATGGGCATTTGAGTTGTTTCCAGTTTGAGGCTATCTACCTAATAAAAGAGTAATATGCTAATTGACTGTACCTTTGTGATGCCCACCAGCCAATCAGGAGTGAGTATGCAAATTAACCCAACAAATATGGCAGGTTAATTTGCATACACAGGCACCAAGCCGCCAGGAGCAGGGTGGAACACTTGCATCATTGCAGGTGTTCTGCACCACCCCAGCTGCTACAGGCCTCTGGGCAGCCTGGGAAAGGCAGAAAGGTGGATCCAGGACAGAGAGGAAAGGTGGCTCCGGCCAGAGAGAAGGCAGTGCTGGCAGCCAGGGGAAGGAAGGCCCATTCTTGCATGAATCTTGGTGCATCGGGCCTCTAGTTATGAATAATGCTGTAGGAACATTTGCATACATACTATTATATAGAAACTAGAGGCCTGGTGCACAAAATCCGTGCACAGGAGGGGGGTCCCTCAGCCCAGCCTGCACCCTCTCCAATCCGGGACCCCTTGGGGAACATCCCTCTCACAATCTGGAACCGCTGGCTCCTAACTGCTCACCTGCCTGCCAGCCTGATGGCCCCAACTGCTCTCCCTTGCCAGCCTGATTGCCCCTAACTGCTCTCCCCTGCAGGCCTGATCACCCCTAACTGCCCTCCCCTGCCAGCCTGATTCCCCCTAACTTCTATCCCTGCTGGCCTGATCACCCCTAACCGCCTCTGCCTTGGCCCCCACCACTGTGGTTTTCTGTGGTTTTGTCCTGAAGGACGTCTGGAACACAGGTGGTCTAATTAGCATATTACCCTTTTATTAGTATAGATATGTCTACATTTACATTAGGTCTATTTCTAGGAGCGGAATTGCTGAGTTATATGGTAAGTTTATATTTAACATTTCAAGAAGCTGCCAAACTGTATTCCAATATGTTCTATTTTATATTCCTGACAGCAATGATTGAGGATTCCATTTTTTCTGTGTACTTGCCAACAGTATTGCCAGTGTTTTAAATCATTAATTTGTATTTACCTAGTGACTAATGATATTGAATATCTTTTCAAGTACTTATTAACTGTTTGTATATCTTCTTTGTTGAAATATCTACTCAATTTTGCCTACTTTTTCATTAGAATATCTTATGAGGGATTTGTGTAAGAGTTCTTTTTATATTCCAGAAACAAGTTGTATGTCAGATATATGATTTGCAAATATTTTCTCCTAGTTTTGACTTTTAATTTATTTAGTGTTTTGTTTTGTTTTGTTTTGTTTTACAAAACAGCATGGTATTGGCAGAAAAACAGACACATAGACCAATGGAACAGAATTGAGAGCCCATAAATAAAACCACATGTATATGGGCAAATAATTTTTGACAAAGGACCCAAAACCACACAATGGAGAAAAGAAAGCATCAATAAATGGTGCTAGGAAAATTGCAAAGCCCTATGCAAAAGAATTAAACTAGATTACAGTTTGTCTCTATGTCTAAATATTGATTCAAAATAGAATAAATTAATAAGTTAATTCAAATACCTAAATATAAGAGATCTAAAACAATTAACTACATAGAAGAAATCACTGATACTAAACTTATGTACCTTGGTTGTAGAGAACATTTGTGAATTTGACCCCAAAGGTAAGGGAAGTAAAGGCAAAAATAAATGCATGGGACTATATCAAACCAAAAAGCTTCTGCACAGCAAAAGAAACAATCAACAAAAGAAAAAGGCAACCAACCAAATGGGAGATGATATTTGCAAACAACAGCTCTGACAAGGGATTAAAATCCAATATATATAAAGAACTCATACAGCCTAACACCAAGCAAACAAACAGTCCAATTAAAACATGGGCAGAAGACCTGAACAGATACTTCTCCCAAGAAGACATACAAATGGCCAACGGATATATGAAAAAATACTCAACTTTAGAAAATGCAAATCAAAACTAAAATGATACCACTTCACACATGTTAGAAATGGCTATTATCAACAAGACAGATAGTAACAAGTGTTGGAGAGGTTGTGGAGAAAAAGGAACCCTCATTTATTGCTGGTGGGAATATAAGCTGATACAGCAACTATGGGAAACAGTATGGCAGTTTCTCAAAATATTAAGATTAGAGTTACCATATAACCCCACAATCCTTCTCTGGGTATCTACCAAAAAATACTTGAAAACATTTATTTGCAAAAATATATGCACCCCTATGTTTATTGTAGCATTATTTACAGTGCTCAAGAAAGACATGGAGACAACCCAAGTGTCCTTCAATAGAAGATTGGATAAGTATTCTACAGATAAACAGTGGAATTCTACTCAGCCGTAAGAAAGGATGAAATACTGCCATTTGCGACAACATTGTTGGACCTTGAGAATATTATGCTAAGTGAAAGTCAGTCAGAAAAAGCTAAGAACAATATGATTTCACTCATATGTGGTATATAAAATTGAAACTCAGATACAGACAATAGTATGGTGGTTAACAGGGAATGGGTGGAGATAGTAAAGGATAAAGGGGGTCAAATATATGGTGACCCCCTGTGACTTTGGGTAGTAGGCACACAATGCAATACACAGATCATATGTCATAGAAAAGTATACTGGAAACGTATAGGATCTTATAACCAATGTCACCCCAATAAATTTAGAAAAAAAATAAAAAGTAAAAAATTACAAATTTTTTGTACAAAGTAACAATTTTTCATCTTATGGATTGTATTTTTGAATCATATCTAAAAACTCTTTGCTCAGCCTAAAGTCATGAAAGTTTTCTCCTATGTTTTCTCCTAGAATTATTATAGCATAGCTCTACATTTAGGTCTATGATCAATTTTGAGTTGGTTTTTAGTATGTTGTGAGGTTTTGCATATGGATATCTAATTGTTTGAACACTGTTTATTGAAGAGAATATCCTTTTTTCATTGAATTGTCTTGACAGCTTTGTTGAGTAGATACTGGAATTTTGAAAGTTCCCCTGGTTTCTTTTGCCCTTCCATTCTGCCTTTAGACAAAGCTCTGATCCAGAGCTTTGTTCCAAAATCCAGAACACTTTCCTAGGCCTGATGATGATCTTTGTGATTATTCCCTGGAGTTTCTGCAAGAGCTGTCACTACAATCAGGATGGGAACCTCTAGAGGGAACCGATTATACAAAAGTGATCTTAAATCTAGAAATAACCACAACCTACACTTACAAAGCTGTTCTGTTATAGCATGCATGAGTCACACCAGGTCTGCCTTTTCCGTTAGACTATGAGCTGTTGAAAGGTAAGGACTGTGTTTTAATAATAAAGACAACAGTAACAGCTACCATTTTAAGCACCTGCTATGTTCCAGCTCTGTGTTCAGCACTTTATAGATATTATCTCATGTAATCATTATTTTCCAAGACTCTTGAGTTGTGCTTCATAAAGATTAAGTAACTTGCCAAAGGTCACTCAACCAGTAAATGACAAAGCCAGGATTCATACCCTGGAGAGTCTGTCTATCAAACCACAAAAAATAACCCAATAAATATTACTAGGTAGCCCAGTCCCTTGCAGGAAATGACTCCAAGTTCTCCAACCTGTTGCAGACAGACCAATAACATAACTGTAGCATGTTGTCTGGGTTCCAATCTCACTAATCTAAGAGCCTCTTCCTTTTGAAAGATGATGCCTATGCAATTCCTTATGCCCTTTTTCAGCCCATATACCCCCGAGGTGAGACCATACTTTTGCCTAACTAAAAAATAGGGCCTACCTGCTGCCCTCTGTCAGTTTCTGGTCATGAATTATGTTTGTGGAGTTAGAGCTGCTTTTGTTGTAAGCAGCCAGCTTAGAAAGGTGCAGTGATACCTATGCCTGCTCTACCTGGCCTGGCTTGTGCGGCAGCCTCTCTAGTTACTTCCTTCCAGACTGCAATTCTTACTCATCTGGACCAACAGCCCAGCCCAGCTCAGTCCTATGCTGGCTCGGCACAGGCTTCTGTACTTCTGCTCAGGAAATTGAAAGAGTCTGTAGCTCAGCCTTCCATAGGAAAATGCTAAAGCTGCTGCAGCTGACTCAGCTCAGTGACTTCCAAGCAGTCATCTCTCCAGTGCAGGTTATCTGTGAGTTCTGCCAGCCTGCCCTACCAGTTCATGTGAGTAAAAGAGAACATTTCAGCCTAATTTTTTCATTTCTCAATGGAAACCATGAGGCCCCACCCTCACCATGAGTCACAGCTCCAGTAAGGATATAGGCTGTCTTAAAAGTCAGCTCTCATCAAGTTAATTAAAAAGCAATTCAACGTACTTTATGTATATAACATATGGGGTCACTTACAGGTCTGTGATAGTCAGTTGTATTTTTCTGAAATAGATTTGTTCCAAAAACTTGTTTGTGAATTTACAAATCACTGTGAGCATTCGCTACTTAGAATTCTTCAAGGCTAATGAGTTGGTAATGTGCTGGGCTTATACCCTAATTGCGGTTGGATCTGGCCCTCTAGAGCTAGACTGTATCTATCAAAAGCCAGGACAAGGTGCAGCCTTCCCCTTGATCCTCAATATTCAGAATTTTATGGGGAAGAAGGGAAAAAGCATTCTTCAGGTAGTCATGAGCCTGTGTTCTGGTCCTCGCCCTGCCACATCTGACCTGTGTCACTTGAGTCAAACCGCTTTATTTTGAAAAGTTTTAGTTCCTGTATTTGAAATTAGGACTACATCTGTATTTCTCAATTGTTGTTCTATGCAATGCAAACCTACAAATAAAATTGGGATCAGTGACCTATTAAGTTGAGGAAACTTTTTTAGGAATCCAGCTTGTCCACCTGGAAATCTCCTATGCCTCCTTCAAAGCCCTCCTCTAAGTGCTGATTCCCTATGAAGCTTGCCCTGATCCATCCTCTCCAAGAGAATTCATCCCTTTCTCTTTTCTTCTACACTACTTTTCAAATTATTCTACTAGAGTACTCATCTTATAGCACCAACTTATTTTCACATATGTTTGTCCAGCAACAACTTGAACTCTGAAACGTTGGCATCTTGTCCCACTTATATTTGTATATGCATGACCAAACACAGGTATGACCAGTAGTAGGTGCAACATAGTAAGTGTTGATATGGATGACTAATAATTGTTGTTGTTGGTTGACTGGGGGATGTGTTTATACTTAGCTGTGCTCCTGGAACCATTTTTGTTGGTCATCCACATACCTTTCTTCCTTTTCTTCCTTGAGAAGCAGCTTCTCTCCAACTCCAATGATATAATCCTGGTGGGACTGCCAGTGATAGTACTCGGCCCCTTGCCAGAAGGAGTAGCTGTGATGTGTGACTCAGCCTAGCTGACTGAAGATTTTATTATCCTCCATTCCCCATGCTAAGGTAGGGAAGGGGGGCATGTGACACAGGTTGGGCTCATTATGGTTCTTCTCTAAGATTTATTTCATTATTGTTCCTGAGTTCTTTATCAAAATTTGTTTTTTTATGATAATCATTTAAACCAGTGGTCACCAACCGGTGGTCCACAGACCACTGGTGGTCCGTGAGGTCCGAAAGGTTGGCAACTGCTGATTTAAATCATGTAAAAACACTGTTACATGGAGCCAAAAATTTATGGGCAGTCCCCCATGTGTATGTGTCCAATGATAGCACTAGAGTATGAACATTCAAGAAAAGGATGCTGATACTCATGCTTACACATCCACATATATGTGCACAGATAAATGTGACCGACGTTTTTGTGTTACAAATCTTGCCATAGCATTCTACTTGATCCCCCTGTGGTTGCATTTTTTACCATTGCCTCCTCCTTGAAACTCCATCTTGCTCCGGTTTCTGTGACAGAACTTTCAGCCGGGTCATCCACCACTCTCAGGTCACCCCTTTCTCATCTCCTTTTGTGAGCTTTTTTTCCCCTCTCTGGGATTTGTCCTCAAGTAGAGAGGGAGAGAGTGCCTTGCCTGTTGGGTTATGGAAATGGGAGGAGATGAATCAGAAGCCCATGGTGGCCGTCTTCCATCATCTGTGGAAATGTGTTTTCAGCAAGAGAGAATGAAGCCAGGCACAGAGGCACATGGAGTGGAGAGAGAGAGAAAGTGAGAGAGAGCAGACCCATGAGAGGGCCTTGACAGTAGCAAGTCCTCAAGTCCAGCAATTACATTCCCTCAGATTCTGTTAACTCTGTGTCTTTCTACCATACCCCATTCATAGTAAGTTGTTGAAATTCCAATTAATTGCAGCCTCACTATACTAAAACACAACTCCAACCCACCCTTTATCTCATATCATCCTAGGAACACAATTATAATAATGGCTTAGCATAATGAAATAAAGACAAAGTCCAGGGTCTCAAACAGGGTGGCAAGATTCCAGGGCCCAGGAATGTTTTTTCCAGACCACAACTCAGGAAACTAGCACATTTTGCAATCATTCTTTGTTCTTGGATAGATTTTTAAAAATCAGTCTACTTCTTGCCTTCAGCATAGCCCTCTGAGAAATCTGCAGTCCTTCAGAAGGATTCCTATATTTGGATGCTGACTCAGCCGAAAAAAAAAAAATTCTCGGGCCCCCACCCCCACCACCACCTAATTTAATTCTGCAGGCTCCACCAATGACTGACAATGTTCCCAATTGGGAGCACTGTAACTGAAGGCAGCAAGTTGCCTGCTGTTATTTTCTGCTTTGTTCCAGTTTAATTGCTTTTGTACATGTGCCTATTACATGAATAACTAAATGAAAACTCTATAGTACTGAAAATAGCACTTAAAATAGCATTACATCCCCTCAGAGTCTCCTATTCGATTCTGTAGTTAGGCAGGTGTTTTTCAGCAGAAGGGAAGAATTTTAAAAAAATGTTATCGTGGCTCTGGGGGAAATGATGGCTACAATTTCACCCCCTCTGACAAATTTTCTTATTAAAATGACAGGTTTCCATCATAAAGCCCACTAGTAAAATACTTTCCACTTGATGGTGGCAAAGGAGATAAAAGTTGTGTGAAAATTCCCATGGTAAATGTGACGTTCTTAGTTGAATGGAGTTGGGTTTGTGTAACAGGAAGCTTTGATAATAGTACTGTGGTATTTTTATATTGTCACAAACTTTTTTCAGTGTTCAAGAAATAATGGCCATTATGGTTAATATGCAGGGTGGGGCAAATGTAGGTTTACAGTTGTAAGTATGCAAAACACAGTTTATTCTTATATTATTTATTAATTATTGTACTCTCCATCTGAACAACTGTAAACCTACTTTTGCCCCACCTTGTACTGTGGATTGGTCCACTCCTAACCCTTCTTCTTCATTCTGGAAAACAGTGAGGATGTGATCCCTGCCGGCTTTCCATTCCCACGCAGGTGCTGACAGCAGGCCTCCTAAAGAGCTTACCATTGGAAGGGACTGGTTCTTGTTTATATTGACACCAGGATTTAAGAGTCCATTAGAGAATGGAGCACATAGAGAGGAAGCAGAGAATAGAAGTATAGAGAAAAACTCATTGAGTTTCTGGATCTAGTCATGCCCCAAAGGCTTGGCTTTTCCCTTATATGAGCCAATAAATGGCCTCTATTTTTTTATGTGTCACTTGCAACTGAAAGAATCCAAATTGATGCTGATCATGTCACTGTTTGGGTTCTTCTTCTATTAAAAAGGATCTTTCAAAAAACCTTGAGGAGCATAACTGCATCCACCTTCACCTCCATGCCCAGACCTCTCAGTTCCCAGATCCTGCTTCTGCTGTTGTTGGCCTCACATCTATGCTAACTGTGCTAACTCCACCTGGGTTTACTCTAAAAACAACTGTTTGCTCCATTTTCTTCAAGGAGTAATTAAAGTAGAAAGCATAGAACAGAGGTTCTCAAAGTGTGTGATCCAGGACCAGCAGCATCAGCATTATCTGAGAACTTGTCAGAAATGTAAACTTTCAAGCCCTACCCCCCACCCCCATCACCCTCTTGAGTCAGAAACTCTTGGGGTGGAGCCCAGAGATAGGGTTTCTAGCCAGATCTCCAGAAGATTTCAGATACAAGCTGAAGCTTGAGGCTGTGCACAGTCATTGTAGACTATGGAGCAGACACAATTCACATTTATTATGAGGGAGTTTGAAAAGGCAATAGTAAAACCAGGATGGTATCTTATCAGGAATGTATTATAACACAAAGGCTACAAAGTTCAAGTGGTACAGTAAGTCACATGCAACATTTTGCAATTGTGGAGACCAAAACAGGGTTAGGACTTAATGGAGCCCTGTGTTTTTTCTGCACATCAATACAAGTAAGCTGCAGGGAAGAAGGGGAGATTTGGATTTTTTCCCCTGTGGAAAAAAACCACTTATAAAGCAGCTATTTCATAAGAAAATAAATTTCTCAGACAATCATTTTATTTGACATCATCTTTGGTGGTTTTAGTCTAGTAATTTTGACAGTTTGGAGAGTAATCATTTGATTGCTGGGCAAAACAAATTTAGTTTGTATTGTAGCAGTAGTGTATCCAACAGCATCCTATCTTATACTGCTGCCTGTGATTTTTGAGAAACCAGGAAGAAACTCCTTATCTCTTTTGATCAGGTGTGCTTGATGGCCTTAGTCACTTCATGCATCACTGCAGTGGAAGGATCTAGCCATGCCCAAATTTCTGAACAAACATTCAAGAGAGCCCATGTATTTTAGCAAAACACTTCTCCCTTAGCATACATCATCTCAGTCTTAATATTTAGAGGGAGCATGAAGTCGAATGAGGAATGTAACTCCCTTGGCCAGGGCTGCCCTACCTCCTCCCAATCCAGCACTCTTTCTAGATAAGGTTGCTGTGGGGTGGCATTCTCTCCCAAAGCAGCACTTCCTGGCTAGTCCTCCCTCTGAAAGACATCTGTGAATGACTAAACATTTCATCCAGTCAGGTGTGCTCTGTCCCCATCCATCCGTCTCTCCCTCTGTTGCCAGATCATTAGTTGGTATTCAATAATGCTGCCTTTGTTAAATGCCTGGTGAATGAAGTAAGACTCTAGGATGAAAGCCAATGCCTCTACACACACACACAGACACACACGCACACACGCACACACATACGATGTTTTCTCAGCCATGAGTTTTATTATTATTTTAAAATATCTACAGCAACAAAATTGAGTAAGAGAAGTTTGCTTTCTTCTTTGTGTAGCATTGCCTCATGTCAGCATGTCTACAGTAAAATCAAACTGCCTTCCAACACTATTGTCCATCAAGACTTCAGCTGGCTTTCCATTCCCAGGCAGGTGTGGCAGCAAGAGCCTAGAGTATTGCCCTTGGGGCAGACCTGAGTCCAAATGTTGGCTCTACCACTTATTTGAATAATCTGCTGGGCCCTACCATTTGATAAGTATTTATTGAGCACCTACTAAATGCTGGCCCTGATCTGATCACTTGGAATTTGTCAGTGAAACAGACAAGGGTATCTGTTCTCATGGAGCTTACATTCTAGCAAGAAAAGATAAACAATAAACATAATGAATTAGAAAATGCATACTCTGTTAGAAAGTGGTAATTGCTATAAAAAAACAACCATAGATCAGGTCAAAGAGGGTAGATTCAAATATGATGGGGGATCAGGTTACAAAAGTCAGTAGGGTAGTTAGCACAACCTTCAAGAGCAATGATCTGGTAATAAAAGACTTAGACGAGGGGGTTACCTGGAGGAAGAGTCTTCCAGGTATAGGGCATAGCTAACACAAAGGTCTTGAGGCAGGAGTACACATAGTGAGTTTGAGGAAGAGGAAGGAAGTTGGAGTGGTAGGGTGGAATAAGCAATGGAGAGAGAAGAGAGGTAACAGAAGGGTGGGATTAGCTTGGTCACTAGAAACAAATGTGAGGACACTGGCTTTACTTTAGTGATATGGGAGCTGTTTTGGGATTTTAGGCAGAGGCTTTAGATGATTTGATCTGGGTTCTAGATGAATCACCTAGGCTGCTGTATGGAGAACAGCTGGCAGTGGCCAGAATCCAGGAGTGAGATGAGGATGGGCTGGGCGAGGTTGGCAGAATGAAGGGAAAGAAGTAGTTGGATTCAGATATATTTTGAAGGTGGGACGCTAACATGCTTTAGTGATGGATAGGATGTGGCTGTGAAAGAGGATGACTCCAAAACGTTTGGCCTGAGCAGTTGGAAGAATGCAACTGAGGTGCCACTGTTCTGTAAGAGTTAAATGAAAAGCACATCCCAGGAGCCTGGCACACAGTAGGCACTCACTAAATATCCCTTTTCTCTCTAACAGCCTCTGAGTCACTCTGTTCTTCACATTGCTTCCCAGTGGACCAACATTGCTTTTTTCAGCTTTAGTCTCCTCATCTTTAACTTGGGGTCAGTAGAGCCAGGAATAGGCTAAGGATTACAGGAGAGGAAGGAAGCATTTTACAAGGGCATGGAGCAGCATAAATGCTGAACAAATGTCAGCTTTCATTAAACAGAAGGAAACACTTAGCAAGTTGCGGGGTGCTTCAGTGTGAGTGATTTTGGCTGGCCCTCCCACTTCCTATTCCTGCTGCTTCATTAAAGGCCTAATGAATCTTTGCAAACACTGGCCTGATCACATCACTTAGCTACTCATATTCAGTGGCTTCCAACCACGACACAATCAAGGCCAGCCTTGTTAGCAAGGGTTTACAGGCCCATCATCGTCCGCTCCAGCCTCATCAACTTATGCTCAATTCATATCAGACCACATGTTTTTCTGTCCAACCTCTGTATGCACATTCAGGCCACAAAACACGGTCCCACTCCCTCTGTCCTCTCCCACCTCTCAGGGATGACCTGCTCTCCTGTAGGACACAGAGCAAATGCCACTACCTCTTTCAAACTTGCTTCAACTCCACCAGAGTCATTTTCCTTCTGAGCTCCTCCTGTGGAGTGCACACATGTATTTGATAGTACTTTTTTTTTTCAATTTTTTTATTAAGGTATTATATGTGTACATATCTTACCATTGCCACCCCACCCCACTCCCATATATGCCCTCACCCCCCAGAGTTTTGCATCCATTGGTTATGCTTATATGCATGCATACAAGTCCTTTGATTGATCTCTTATCTCCCCCACCTCTCCCTAACTTTCCCCCTGTAATTTGACAGTCTGTTTGATGCTTTACTGTCTCTGTATCTGTCTTTTTGTTCAAGTTTATAATGTTCTTTATTATCCATAAATGAGTGAGATCATGTGGTATTTTTCTTTCATTGACTGGCTTATTTCACTTAACATAATGTTCTCCAATTCCATCCAGGTTGCTGCAAATGATGAGAATTCCTTCTTTTTTATGGCAGCATAGTATTCCATTGTGTAGATGTACCACAGTTTTCTGATCCAGTCATCTGCTGACGAGCACCTAGGCTGTTTCCAAATCTTAGCTATGGTGAATTGTGCTGCTATGAACATAGGGGTGCATATATCCTTTCTGATTGGTGTTTCTAGTTTCTTTGGATTTATTCCCAGGAGTGGGATTACTGGGTCAAATGGGAGTTCCATTTTCAGTTTTTTGAGGAAACTCCATACTGTTCTCCACAGTGGCTGCACCAGTCTGCATTCCCACCAGCAGTGCACGAGGGTTCCTTTTTCTCCGCATCCTCGCCAACACTTGTCGTTTGTTGATTTGTTGATGATAGCCATTCTGACAGGTATGAGATGGTACCGCATTGTTGTTTTGATTTGCATCTCTCGGATAATTAGTGACGTTGAGCATGTTTTCATGTGTCTCTTGGCCTTCCTTCTGTCTTCTTTTGAAAATATTCTATTTAGGTCTGTTGCCCATTTTTTTATTGGATCATTTATCTTCCTTTTATTAAGTTGTATAAGCTGCCTATAGATGTTGGAGATTAAACCTTTATCAGTGATGCCATTTGCAAATATGTTCTCCCATGCAGTAGGCCTTCTTGTTGTTTTGTTGATGGTTTCTTTTGCTGTGAAAAAGCTTTTTATTTTGATGTAGTCCCATTTGTTAATTTTCTCTTTAGCTTCCATTGCCCTAGGGGCAGTGTCAGTGAAGAATTTCTTTTGGCATATGTCTGAGATTTTGCTGCCTGTGGATTGCTCTAGTATTTTTATGGTTTCCCGTCTTATGTTTAAGTCCTGTATCCATTTTGAGTTTATTTTTGTGTATGGCGTAAGTTGGTGATCTAGCTTCATTTTTTTGCATGTATCTGTCCAATTTTCCCAACACCATTTATTAAAGAGACTGTCTTGACTCCATTGTATGTTCATGCCTCCTTTGTCAAATATTAATTGAGCATAGTGATTTGGTTCAATATCTGGATTCTCTATTCTATTCCATTGATCTATATGTCTGTTCTTGTGCCAGTACCAGGCTGTTTTGAGAACAGAGGCTTGGTAATACAACTTGAAATCTGGTATTGAGATCCCTCCTACTTTATTCTTCTTTCTCAGGATTGCTGTGGCTATTCAGGGTCTTTTTTTATTCCAGATGAATTTTTGGAGAGTTCTTTCAAGTTCTGTGAAATATGCCATTGGTATTTTAATGGGGAGTGCATTGAATCTATAGATTGCTTTGGGTAGTATGGACATTTTAATGATGTTGATTCTACCAATCCATGAACATGGAATGTTCTTCCATCTGTTTACGTCTTCCTCTATCTCTTTTTTCAGTGTCCTGTAGTTTTCCGTGTATAGGTCTTTTACCTCCTTAGTTAAGTTTATTCCTAGGTATCTTAATTTTTTTGGTGCGATGGTAAATGGGATTGCCTTTTTAGTCTCTCTGTCTGTAAGTTCACTATTGGTGTATAGAAAGGCCATAGATTTCTTGGCGTTAATTTTGTATCCTGCTACATTGCCGAATTCATTTATTAAGTCTATTAGTTTTTTGACGGAGTCTTTCGGATTTTTTATGTACAATATCATGTCGTCTGCAAATAAAGACAGCTTTACTTGTTCTTTTCCAATTTGGATGCCTTTTATTTCTTCTTCTTGTCTAATTGCAATGACTAATACTTCCAGTACTATGTCAAACAGGAGTGGTGAGAGTGGGCATCCCTGTCTTGTTCCTGTTCTTAGGGGAAATGTTTTTAGTTTTTGTCCATTGAGTATGATGTTTGCTGTGGATTTATCATATATAGCTTTTATTATGTTGAGGTATGAGCCTTCTATTCCCACCTTGTTGAGAGTTTTTATCAAGAAAGGGTGTTGGATTTTGTCAAATGCTTTTTCTGCATCAATTGATATGACTATGTGATTTTTATCTCTCAACTTGTTTATGTGATGTATCACGTTTATTGATTTGCGGATATTGTACCATCCTTGCATTCCTGGGATAAATCCTACTTGGTCATGGTGTATGATCTTTCTGATGTACTGCTGGAGCCGATTTGCTAGAATTTTGTTGATTTTGGCATCTATGTTCATGAGGGATATTGGTCTGTAATTCTCTTTCATTGTGTTGTCTTTATCTGGTTTTGGTATTAGGGTGATGCTGGCTTCATAGAAGGAGCTTGGAAGTGTTCCTTCCACTTGAATTTTTTGGAATAGTCTGAGGAGGATAGGTTTTAGTTCTTCCTTGAATGTTTGGTAAAACTCTCCTGTGAAGCCATCAGGCCCCGGGCTTTTGTTTGCCGGAAGCTTTTTGATGACTGCTTCAATTTCGTCCATAGTTATTGGCCTATTGAGCTCTTTAGATTCTTCTTGATTGATTTTTGGAAGGTTATATTTTTCTAGGAATATGTCCATTTCCTCCAGGTTGTCCAGTTTGTTGGAATAGAGTTGTTCATAGTATTTTGTAACAATCCTTTGTATCTCAGCAGGGTCTGTTGTTATTTCACCTCTTTCATTTCTGATTTTGTTTATTTGGGTCCTCTCTCTTTGCTTCTTGGTGAGCCTGGCTAGAGGTCCATCAATCTTGTTTATCCTTTCAAAGAACCAGCTCTTGGTTTTGTTGATCTTTTGTATTGTTTCTTTGGTCTCTATGTCATTTATCTCCGCTCTGATCTTTGTTATTTCCTTCCTTCTGGTTACACTGGGCTTTTCTTGCTGCTCTTTTTCTAGCTCTTTGAGTTGTAGGGTTAGGTAATTTATTACCATTGTTTCTTGTTTTTTGAAATAGGCTTGTAGAGCTATGAACTTCCCTCTCAAGACTGCTTTCGCTGTGTCCCATAGATTTTGGATTTTTGTGTTTTCATTGTCATTTGTTGCCATGATGTTTTGTATTTCTTCCTTGATCTCTCTGGTGACCCAGTCCTTGTTTAATAGCATGCTGTTTAGTCTCCATGTGTTTGATTTCTTTGGATTGTATTTATTGTAGTTGATTTCCAGTTTTATGCCACTGTGATCTGAGAAGATGCTTAATATAATTTCTATCTTCTTGAATTTGAAGAGACTTTGCCTGTGACCCAGCGTATGGTCTATCTTTGAAAATGACCCATGTGCACTTGAGAAGAATGTATATTCTGTGGCTTTGGGGTGAAATGTTCTGAAGATGTAAATTAATTCCATCTGGTCTAGTGAGTCATTTAGGATTGCTGTTTCTTTGCTGATTTTTTGTTTAGAGGATTTGTCCAGTGGTGATAGTGGGGTATTAAAGTCTCCTACTATGATTGTATTGCTATTAATCTCTCCTTTGATATCTTCCAGGAGTTTTTTTATGTATTTGGGTGCTCCTATATTGGGAGCGTATATGTTTACCAGAATTATTTCTTCTTGTTGGATTTCTCCCTTTAGTATTATGAAGTGGCCTTCCTTATCTCTTGTTATGGCATTTACTTTGAGGTCTATTTTGTCAGATATAAGTATTGCTACCCCAGCTTTTTTTTCATTTCCATTTGCCTGAAAGATATTTTTCCATCCCTTCACTTTCAATTTGTGTGATTCTCTTGTTCTGAGGTGGGTCTCTTGTAGACAGCATATATATGGGTCGTGTTTTTTTATCCATTCAGGTACTCGATGTCTTTTGATTGGAGCATTTAGTCCGTTTACATTTAAAGTTATTACTGAAAGGTATTTGTTTGTAGTCATATCTATTTTTGTGTCTGTATTCCTTCTTACCTGTTTATTTCTTCTTTTTACAGTATTCCCTTTAGCAATTCTTGCATTGCTGGTTTGGTGGTAATAAACTCCTTGAGCCTTTTTTTGTCTGCAAAGCTCCTGATTTCCCCTTCAATTTTGATTGATAGTCTTGCTGGATATAGTATTCTTGGATTCAGTCCTTTGCTTTGCAACACTTTGTATACCTCCTTCCATTCACTTCTAGCTTGTTGTGTTTCTGTTGGGTAATCATTTGACAATCTGATGGGTGTTCCTTTGTAGGTAACTCTCTGTCTCTCTCTTGCCGCCTTTAAGATTCTCTCTTTATCATTTATATTTGCCATTGAAATTATGACATGTCTTGGTGTGGGTCTTTTGGGGTTGATCCTGCTTGGGACTCTCTGTACTTGCGTAACTTTTATCTTTCCCATATCCGGGAAGTTTTCTGTCATTATTTCTTCAAATAGATTTTCTAATCCCTGCTGCTCTTCTTGTCCTTCTGGCAGCCCTATTATACGCATGTTACTTCGTTTCATGTTGTCCCGAAGCTCCCTTAGGCTTTCCTCCTGCTTTTTAATTTTTTTCTCCAATTGCTGTTCAGATTGAGCTTGTTTCTGTACCTGATCTTCTAACTCACTAATTTGGTCCTCTGCTTCTTGTAGTCTACTGTTGAAACTTTCCATGGTGTTTTTGATTGTAGCTATATCACTTTTCATTTCTTCCTGATTCTTGCATAAGTTGTTGATTTTCTCATCCATCCGATGTATAAATTCCACGACCATTACTCTAAACTCCTTTTCGGTCATGTTGCAAACTTCAGTTTCACTAATTTCCTTTCTTGGCAACTCCACATTTTCTTTCCTCTGTGAGTTATTTCGTTTCCCCATTCTGGCTATCACCAGAAAGCTCAAGCTTCCGTTTGCGTGGACCTGGGCCGTGTGCTGTGGGGACTTCGCTCCACCCGAGTTTCACTGAAGTGCTCTGACACTAGGACGTGTGGCTGCCTTTGGTTGGTGGGAACCAGACTTGCCCAGGGTCAGTGTCCCCAGTGTTCCGTGTGGTCTCGTGTGCACACTTAGAATCAGGGGCCCTGTCTGCACCACACTGTTGGTATGTGCCGAAAATGAGATCCTTAGCATGTGCCAGGAGTCAGAGTTTCCCTGGGTCTGCACCAAGACTCGAGTGTCAGAGTCTCTGTTGCCTTGTGCGGTTTCTCATTGAGAATCAGGGTCCCTGTGTATGCATGCACCAACAATTGGGGTCGCTGGCTCTTAGTGTGAATGCGCTGTGAGTCAGGGATCCCAGGCAGCTGTGTCCGGCGTGCCAAATTCCCTGAAGTGGAGCTGCGTCCTGTGTGTGCTCTCTCTACTGAGCCAAACCGGCTAGGGCGCACACTCTTAAATTCCTGAAGGTGAGCTGGCTCCGTGCACTCTCCCAGAGTCCCGGAAGGGGGGCAGAGTCCGTCCTGCGCGCCAAATTCCCCAAAGGGAAGCCCCTCTGTGCAAGCTCTAAGATTCCCCGAAGGGGGAGCTGTGACCCGCAAGCCAAATTCCCCCAAATTCTCCAAAGGGGAGCCCTCTGTGCGCACTGACAGATTTCCCCGACAGGGAGCTGCTTCTGTCCGGCGCGCGCCAAATTCCCTAAGGGGGAGCGAGTCCCTGCGCAAAGCTCTGCAGCTTGGGCGAGGAGTGGGTCTATCAGTTACTTTGGCGCTATCGCCAGGCTGAGGGCACTCTGCAGCTTGGGCGAGGGGCGGGTCTATCAGTTACTATGGCGCTATCTGCGTGCCTGCGGGGAGGGGTATAGGCTCTTTGACTCACGGAAATCTGCCGGGAAGTCTGGATTCTTGTTGTTTGTTGGTCTGAAGCTGTGATAGCAGTTCTCTGTCCCCAGTGGCTGCAGGGTCCTGGTTTGTGTCAGAAGCCAGGATCCGAGTCTCAGGCAGCTCTGTTTCTCAAGATGGCGTGGTCTCCGCGTCCGCACCAGCCTCCGTGAAGTGTCCGCTTTGTGCGCGGGGCTCCGCCGTCTAGTACTGCCCGGTTAGGCAGTCCCTTGGAAGACGTGCAGAATCTAACTGACCCTAGCTCATACACACACACACCACACACGTCTACACTCTCCTCTATGGGTTCCTCACTCACACTCTCTCTCCCCCTACCTTCCTGCCGGTCGCCATCTTTTTTCCTTGATAGTACTTCTTGCACATCACAAAGCAGAAATGATATTAAAGTATTTAACATTTGGTATAGCCTGGACATCGACCTATCAGATTAGACACCAGCCATCACCAGCCTGTGGGTAACAGTTGAATATCAGCCTTCCCATACATGTCATGCTATGACAGCCTCCTCTCTCTCTCTCTCTCTCAAATATTTTTATTGATTTCAAAGAGGAAGGGAGAGGGAGAGAGAGATAGAAATATCAGTGATGAGAGAGAATCATTGATCAGTTGCCTCCTGCATGCCCCACACTGGGGACAGTGATGGACCTATAAACTCTGCTTACCACTATAAGACTGGCTTGGATCATGTCAGCAGTTAGGAGCCACTGAATATGAGCAGCTAAGTGACATGATCAGGGCAGGGTTTGCAAAGATTCATTAGGCCTTTAATGAATCAGCAGGAATAGGAAGTGGGAGGACCAGCCAAAATCACTCACACTGAAGTACCCCACAACTTGTAAGTGCTCTGACTGGGAATTGAACCATGACCTCCTGGTTCATAGGTCGATGCTCAACCACTGAGCTACGCTGGCCGGGCAGGCCTCCTCTCTTGATTCTCAAGTCCCATAGGCTGGACACCACCACTTATTTATCTCCATACTCCAAAGAGTGTCTGACATCTACTAGTCTCTCTTTAGATATTTTATGAATAAACACCCACATGAAAAAGAGAAGCAAAGGCCCTGCCTTCCTTTGAAATTGCCTCAGTGATTTCATTCCTGGATCAAAGAACCCCTCCTCCCACCTTGCCTCTGGCTCTAGGAAAGCCAAGTTCCTGGTCTCTCTCCTTCCTCTGGTCTGATGTTCTATTTCAATCAAAGACACTCATATTGGAGCTGAAGGTGTCTCCCCCAAAGTAAGTTTTCACAAGTGGCAAAGCCAAAACCCACAACATCCTTCTCTGCCATCTGTTCCAGAGAGTACATTTGGCGTCGGATGCCCAGTGGGGCACATGTATGGGGCAGATGGAGGTTGTTTGAATTTACTGCTTCCAGCTCAACTCAGTTTTGGCAACTTCCGTTGCCCACTTTTCCTCACTCGTACACTCACCTTTTCTAGCCCAAACTTGAAAGTGGGTTTTAAAAATTTATTCCCTCCTCATGAGGAAAAACAAGCTCCAAATAGGCCAAAGTAAATTGGCTGGGCATTTGAATAAATGATTATTTTTCCTAAGTGGCCTCTCAAACATAGCCAACATCCATAATTTTAGCCAAAAAATAATAGAGGGAAAGTGAGAAAAATTAGATTAAAGAGGGTTGGACAATTTACATAGAATTCCACAAAGTTCAGGCTGGATGAGGCCCTGGAGATCAGATACCTCAGAGTTTTGCAAACTGTTCTGAGGAGCCCTGGGAATTTCCAGCAGCCCCAACAAGTGGACAGAAGGAGAAGTCCAGGCCCCCATCACTGCTCCAACCAGCTTCGCTGAAGTTCTCTATCTTTTGCATAGCAGTTGACTTAGAGAGTTTTGTGATTAAAAGTACTTGCAGGTGGCTATTCCAAGCCCAGTCCACATGTATTACAAATTAGGAATCATGGATGAGAAAGGTAACATTCACAGGGGCTCTCAGAATGAATTGATGATGGAGTCATAACTCAATTTCAAGTCTAATATTTTAGATTCTTTTCCCTCAGCACCTGCTTGCCTCACAGTATCACATAGCCAATGTGTAATTAAGAGAGAGACTGGCCACCATGGGAACCAAGAAAGCCAGAAGGTCATTGAGCAAAGTTACTCGTTCACTGGTCACTTGCCCAGTATTCTTTTCCTTGTTTCTTTGGGCAAGTGACTCAGCCTCCCCTGTTACAGGTGTCTGAGTGGTGGGGTACTCCTGGGACCTCTTATCCCTGAGGAAAGAGTGATAGTTCCAGAGCTAGGTACAAAATCCAAGTAGGCCTATCAGTCCTTTCTTAAGAATGGTAGCAACATGGAGAGCAAGAGAAAATGTCTGTCTTGAGACTGAGGGCATTAAAATTCCATGTAACTTGGAGTTATAGGAGGCCCTGTTGCAATCAAAGGGAAGGGTTTGTCTGAAAATGAAACCAACACAAAGAAAGCAAGTCAGCAGTGGATAGAGATGAAGCATATTCCTCCAAACATTGTTTGAACCCTGGGACCAGCCATATATAAAGCGTGTGCAACCTCCTAATACATGATCTCACGTAACTTTTATTTATAGAGCATTTTATAATATACCAAGTCCTTTCCATTACCCCAGATCACAGCGGTGAATGGAGCCATATTCCCTAATCCCAGAATGGCATTACCTTCCTCCTGGCCAAAAGCTGGCCACAAGGAAGCAAGAAACCCAGGATGTCACCACATACCAGAGAGGCTTATTTGCTCAGCAGATATTCTTTGAGAAGCCTCTAAGGGAAATTACAACTTCTCACACCCTTGATAGGAACCTACATCAGGGAAGAAAAGTAGAGAGCAGGTTTCCTGCTTTGGAGGTCAACAAGTTGAGAATGTGTTTGACGTCTTGCCATCACAGCAATGGGAAGAACACAGATCTATCAGTCAAGTTGTAATCAGGAAAACAGGAAGGTCTAATCAAGCAACCACTGCAAGGGTTGACAACAGAGTGGACTTATTCAGGGAACTGGTTACACAGATGATGGAGGAGCTGAGAAGACAAATGTGATGGCAGGAAAAACCAGAGATTAGCAACAGCAGGAAGCAATGGCCATCCCTAGGGCTGGAAGGACAAAAACAGGAGGTGATAGTACAGGAGTCCAGCAACTAAGTTACCTGTAGAATCTAGAAATACAGTGGGTCTGTCTGGTGGGAATTAGAGACAAGGAGGAGACTCAGCCACCCTGGAAATCATGGAGATGCAGATTGTAGACAAGTAAGGGAAGTGGGAAAACCCTGGCTTCTCTCTTTTTCCCATCTTCAATCCAGCAAAACCCAAACTATGTTCATGACAATGTATCATATATAGGAATAAACAGGTGGGGATATTATGAAGGCCCTAGATCTGTTTGCTGCTCTTTATGGGGTTGAAATACAAATCGGGTTGAAGCCAGGCCAGAGAAGTACAAGGTCCTTCTCCATGATTTGCAGACTTCTTCAGGCTTTGCTAGTTTTTGTTTGGGAAAATTGTTCTCTTTCTTTCTATCACTTTTACACTGAGTGGACGCTTGCTACTGAGTTACATCAGCCATACCCTAGAAACAAACAGTGGGTGTTAGGAGCAGCCACATCTCCAGAAGCAACTGACCTAGGTTTTTGTTCTTCTCCTGTTGTGGTGTGGGTAGAGATGGTTCTGGTGATTTTCATTAAGCCAGTTGAAGGGACAAACATTTGTCAGTAGGCCCACTCATCCCATGGAACCTCATGGCTCTGAGCCAGCCAATGTGTGATTGAGAGAGAGACTGGCCAATCATAGGAATCAAGAAAGCCAGGTCATTGAAAAAAGTTACTCATTCATTGATCCTTTATTCGGTCCAGCCCTAATTTGTTACAGTTTGCGTCTTAACAACATTGGTCTAACAAGGAAATACTGCCTAATCTTTGTTGATACTGGAAGGGTCTGCAGTTCATCAAGTGGAAAATTGGAATTTAATGGGAAATGAGTCGTAGAGGGAGGAATTGAGACATCTTCTTGTGTTTTGCACATTATAAAATGTTGCGTGACTTCTAACTGCTTAATTACAGTGTTATTCACTCACCAAACATTTGTTGAGTAATCTGTTAGTGTCTTCTTAGTTTTTCCTGAGAAAACAAAACTGAAGAGGGCAAAACAATGACAAGCCTTATGTAAAAATGAGAGATCCCTTTAGTATGTGTTCTTTCCAAAAGACCACTGAAGTCTACGCAGTTTTAAAAAATGTCCAAATATTAGGTGAAGATGTTTTACTAATTCAAACCCACAGGACATGGAGGTTACAGAGTAGAAAGAGTGCAGACTCTGAAGACAGAATTAGGTTGGATTCCTCACTCGACCATCTTACAGCTGCTTGGATATGGTGAATCACATCCTGAATCTTAATTCTCTCATAAAATATGGGCATCACAATACCCACCATATAAGAGAAGGATTGAAGAAATATCTAACACAATAACATTCTGTTGGGAACGCAGTAAGTGCTCACATTATTGAGAGTGTCATTATAATTTACGCAATATCCTCAGACGTGTGTCTTTGCCACACTGAGCTCACATTATTTATCTCAAGTCCAATCCCATAGCTTTCTCCCTTTAGTCCCTAATTAGGCTAACCAGGAACACATGTCCTCTTCTGTCCTCTTCTCTCTGATAAGGCCCCTAGTTCTAGACGTTTTGTGATCTCTTTCCACCCTTTCCCTCCCCCAAATAACCTCTGCCATTGTGCTGTTCTTGGTTTGTGTAAACGACCTAGTACAGGGATTGGCAGAGTAAGCTCTCAGCAAATACTTCTTGAATGAGTGAACATGAAACCGTAGACGTCATGCACGTTTTTCACTAATCCTAAGTACCTTATGAATGTATTAGATGGGACTTCTGAAGCAATTGCAAATAACCCAAAGGAGGATTGATAATTATGGGGGTTCTCACATTAGAATGTGAGGACAAGGAATAGGGTAAATCCTTTTAGGAAAGGTTTCTTTGTGTGTTCCTTAAATCACAACCTGGAATTACACTTTGACACTCTGTGTGAGCAATTGTTCTTTGCCTTTATTATAGGAAGTGTAATAAGTGGGTGGTTGGATGGTTTTTGGATAATTACTAAGACTGGCAAATGAGTTTTTTAAAACATTGCATAAAGCTTGTTTCTAATGCTGGAGTATCTCATAACTAACATCTATACTAATAAAAGGGTAATATGCTAATTAGACCGGGAGACCTTCTAGACGTCCTTCCAGATAAACCCATGGTGGCAGGGCTGAGGCACAGGTGGTTAGGGGCGATCAGGCCAGGAGGGGAGGGCAATTGGGGGCAAGCAGGCCAGGAGGGGAGGGCAGTTGGGGCAAGCAGGCCGGCAGTGGGGGACAGTTGGGGGTGATCAGGCCAGCAGGAGAAGCAGTTGGGGGTGATCAAGCCAGCAGAGGGGGGCAGTTGGGGGTGAGCAGGCTGGCGGGTGGGGCGGTTGGGGGTGATCAGGCCGGCAAGGGGGGGCAGTTGGGGCAAGCAGGCTGGCGGAGGGGCAGTTGGGGGTGATCAGGCCAGCAAGGGGGTGCAGTTGGGGGCGAGAAGGCCAGCAAGGGGGTGCAGTTGGGGGCAAGAAGGCCAGCAAGGGGGGCAGTTGGGGGTGAGAAGGCTGGCAGGCAGAGTGGTTAGGGGCGATCAGGCAGGCAGGTGAGCGGTTAGGAACCAGCAGTCCCGGATTGCAAGAGGGATGTCTGACTGCTGGTTTAGGCCTGATCCCACAGGTCCTAAACCGGCAGTCGGACATCCCCTGAGGGGTCCTAGATTGGAGAGGGTGCAGGCCATGCTGAGGGACACCCCCCACCCATGCACAAATTTTGTGCACTGGGCCACTAGTATACCTATAGTTGGACTCATACCACTACAAATTATGTGGGGAATAGTAATGATGTATGGATGTGCGCAGGGCTCCTTGTAATAGTGGCAGGACACCAGGCCAAAGCTTGGACTATAGCCCATGTCCATGTAATACTGATGCTCATGTGACTGAATCTCTTACTTAGGCCTCTTCCACACCATGCTGTAACCAAGGGAGAGTCTGAAGATAAATAATCAGTTCCCATGTTTGTTCCCAGAATCCCTTCTAGAAGAAAATAAACTGTTCATTATTTGGTATTTTCTGATGATGCTGACTTTGGGAAATACTCTTTCTTGCATAAAGGTTATAACTTATTTATCACTTTCATATGTATTTTACCCCTCATAAAATACAAGGTTTGCTCATTGTTCACTTGCACTCTCTCATCTGTTCTCTGCTTTAACCCACCCAGCTCTGTGCTTGGAGGAGGATGGGGCTGACTGTCCAGACTGAATCACTCAGGGGACCTTGGCTCTAGCTCCTAGATGGGCTGAGCCAAGGGAAAGTGCCCACAAGAGCTTGTAGGGCAAAAAGAGAGAGAAGCCGTCTACTTCTTCCCCTGCTACCTTGCTGCTCTGTGCTTAGTTCTGGCAGTAACTGTTCCTCTAAGTCTATAGCTGCTCTCAGAAAGCCTCTCTTTATAGCTCTAGTTCACATCAGACTCAAGAACACCATTTTCTCCACTTGCCCATTTAAGACTAGGTGGTAAATGCCCCTAAACCCCATGTTGGTTTCCTTAATCTTCCCATATCTCTATAACAATTCTATTAATTAATTTTTAAATATATTTATTTATTGATTTCAGAGAATAAGGGAGAAGGAGAGAGAGAGAGAGAGAGAAACATCAATGATGAGAGAGAATTATTGATTGGCTGCCTCCTTCACACACCCTACTGAGGATGGAACCTGCAACCCAGTCATGTGCCCTTGGCCAGAATCGAACCTGAGACACTTCAGTCTGCATGCTGATGCTCTATCCACGGAGCCAAGCTGGCTAGGGCTATTAATTTTTAATTAATCCAAGCCTAGGATACCTTCTGTTTCTCTTTGGGATTCTAATTTTGACATTAAAGTATCAGGCTCAGAATGGCTTATATAAGAACACCCAACTTAAAATGTAGAGGAGCCAGGAAGTGACCTCAAGACTTGAAACCCTATACCCTCCTCATGTCATCTCATGGAGAATTGAAAATGTATTGGAATAATAATGCTCTCTTGTGTCCTTAGCTATTTCTTAGATATCTGAAAGTAACTCAACCTCATAGCATATTCCAAGACTAATCCTAATATATAAAAGCCCTGAGTCCATCACGACCAGAGGCACAACCAACCGGAAGTCAGCCCTGCAGTCAGCTCAGTGCTGGGTTGCCGTGGTGACCCAACACTGACTGCTACTGCAGCAGGCATGGTGACCCAGCACTGACTGCAGAGGGGGCTGCGAATCAGGCCAAGAGAGAGGCCTGAAGAGAGAAGTAGGGTCTGATCCATAGCCTCTGTGGCAGCTGTTGATCAGCACTTGCCTCTCTCTTTCTCTATGGGCCTGGCCAGCAGCCTCACCTCCATTTCTCTCCAGGCCTCCACCGGAGCTGCTGATCAGCCCCGCCTTTCTGATCAGGCCCTGTTGATAGGCCCAGAGATGCTGACTGGCATAGAAACCGACCAATCAGAACCAAATCTGGGTGAAGTGTGAGGAGCCAATGGCTGCCTAGGAGGCAGAGCTTTTGACACTGACTGGCATAGAAACTGACCAATCAGAATCAAATCTGGGTCAACTGTGAGGAGCCAGTGGCTGCCTAGGAGGTGGAGCTTTTGATGCCAACTGGCATAGAAACCGACCAATCAGAACCAAATTGGCCGGCAGAGGAAGGCAGTTGGGGGCAAGATCAAGCCTGCAGGGGAGGGCAGTTGGGGGCGAGGTCAGGCCGGCAGGGGAGGGCAGTTGGGGGCAACCAGACGGGCAGGGGAGGGAAGTTGGGGGGGGGGGACCAGGCCTACAGGGGAGGGCAGTTGGGGGCCATCAGGCCGGCAGGGGAGAGCAGTTGGGGGCGAGATCAGGCCGGCAGGGGAGGGCAATAAGGGGTGATCAGGCAGGCAGAGGCAGTTAGGGGCGATAAGGCCGGCAGGGAAGGGCAGTTGGGGGTGAGATCAGGCCATCAGGGGAGGGCAGTTGGGGCCAACCAGGCTGGCAGGGGAGCAGTTAGGGGGTGATTAGGCTGGCAGGCAGAAGCAGTTAGGGGCAGTCAGACTGGCGGGCAGGTGAGCAGTAGGAGCCAGCAGTCCCGGATTGTGAGAGGGATGTCCAAGGGGTACCAGATTGGAAAGGGTACAGGCTGGGCTGAGGGACACCCCCCCCCCCCCGAGTGCACGAATATTGTACACTGGGCCTTTAGTTACTATTATAAAAACCCATCCATTTACTTAACATTCAACACACACGTATTTAGTGCCAACTTTGGGAAAGAATTTGGAAATTCAAGACAAGTAAGACATGGTTCCTTCTTTGAGAAAATTTTCCATTCTAAGAGATAAAGATATACCTAAACAGATGAGGATGAACCCTTGAATTAGGTCTTGAGTAATAAGTACATATTCACCAAATAGACAGGAATCAGAGAAAGAATTATATGGACGGGGAGCAATGTAACAGTGATTGAAAAAGGAGACAGAAATAATCGAAATATTCAAGAAACTTCAGATTTTTCATTGTGCCTGAAGTGCAAATGAAAAGGAGAGAGAAAGGAGATGAGATTTTGTTAAAAAGAGTTCAGAATGGATGAGAGCATAGAAGGCTGGTGTTCTATGCTTAGGAGTTTAGGTAGTATTTAAGTTTTCATATTTAAGGTAGTTTCTCCATTGAGAACTTTTAAATTGAGCACTGGCATGATTAGATTAATAGCATTTCAGGGATATTAATCTGATGTCATCATGAAAGATAGATTATAGGGGACCCTGTCTAAAGACTTGAAGATCAACATATATTGTAAGAATATTTCAGTTATGTAGACATGATAAGGCTGGAGGAAGCTGGTAGCTGAGTGAGTAGAAAAAGAGAACACATCCAATCAAGGTCTAATCAGAAGACAGAAACAACACAGTAATTTGAAAGGAAAAAGTTTAATATAAAAAATTATTACCTAGTAAGAAGTAAGACCTCTAAAGAATATAGGAATAGCCACATACCCTGGGGCTGAGATGGAATACTCAATGAAGAGAAAAATGCAGATCTAATTAACAAATAAAAATTGTAATACAAAATTTAACAAAATAGACAAACCCCTAGCTAGCTTGATCAAGAAAAGAAAGAATAAGAACAAACATACAAATTAAAATGACAAGGGGAATGAAGCAATATAAATTAAAAACAATTATAAGAAACTATAGATCTCTTTGCAAGTAAATCTGAAAACATAGATGAAATGGGTAATTTCTTAGGGAAATTTAGATTACCAAATTTTATGCCAGTAGATTTAAAAGTTTAAACAGACAAATTTATACAGAAGAGACAAGAGTGCATTAATAAGAAACTAACCCACACCAAAAAGTTGCCATGTCCAGTTGAGCTCATAAGTGATTTATACCAAATTCTCCAAGACCAAATTATTTCAATGTTCTATAAGTTATTCTAGAACATTGAAAAGAAATAAACAATGTCCAATTCCTTTTGTAAAGCAATTATAACACTATACATGAACTAGATAGACTATACAAATAAAGAAAACCACAAACCAATATCACTAACCAATATTAATGCAAAAATTCTAAACAAAAAATTTCCAGCGCAGCTGGGATTGAAGAAAATGTATTGAACGGAGTCTTTATAAAGGTATGGGAAAAGTTAAGACAACCAACAAACACCATTTTAGCAAATATAATCCAACACCACATTAAATATCCTATATAATAAAAGGCTAATATGCAAATCGACCGAATGGGGGAATGACCGGTCGCTATGATGTGCACTGACCACCAGGGGGGAGACACTCAACATAGGAGCTGCCCCCTGGTAGTCAGTGTGCTCTCACAGGGGGAGCACCGCTCAGTCAGAAGCCAGGCTCACAGCTGGCAAGCACAGCGGTTGTGACAGGAGCCTGTCCCTCCTCTGCAGCAGTGCTAAGGACCCCTTGGGGTATGTCCGGGCCTAAGCCGGCAGTCGGACATCCCCCAAGGGGTCCTGGACTGCGAGAGGGCACAGGCTGGGCTATGGGGGACCCTAACCCCCCCAGTGCACAAATGTCGTGCACCAGGTCTCTAGTAAAATATAATATTATGAAGTAAAATATATTCAAAGAATGCACAATTTCTATAGATGCTGGGACAGTCTTTGACCAAATTCATCACCCATTCTTTATAAAAATACTCAAGGAACTAGTAATTGAGGGGCATCTTCTCAACATAGTAAAATATGTATACCTAAAGCTAGTACTCTATTTAATGGGAAAACATTATTGACTGTCCAGACTTCAAGATATATGTCCAAGAGAATTGAAAACAAATGCTGTCACAAAAATCTGTACATGAAGTGTTCACACTAGCAACATTCATAATAGCCAAAAAGTGGAAACATTCCAAATGTTCATCAACTGAATAAATGAAAATATGGATAAATAAAAAGTGGTATATCCATAAAATGAAATATTCAATCAAAAAGAAGGATGGAGTACTGATACCTGCTATAATATAGATGACACTTGAAAACATTATGTTAAATGAAAGAAGCCAGACACAAGGAAAGTGACATATGTGAATAGGCAAATAAATCTGTAGAGACAGAAAGTAGATTAGTGGTTGACAGTATTGCTAAGTTACATAATTTCTTTTTGGGGTGACAGAAATGTTATGAAATAAATGATACACTGAAAAAAATCACAGAATTATATACTTTAAGATGATAAATTTTATGTCAGTTTTATCTTAATAAAAAAATTGATGTCCTGGCCAGTGTTGTTCAATGGTTAGAGTGTGTGCTGAGCACAGAGGGGTCTTGGGTTTGATTTCTGGTCAAGGGCACATATCTGGGTTGCAGGTTCAATCCCCTGCCCCAGTCAGGGCATATGCTGGAGGCAACCAATCAATGGGTCTCTCTCATATTGATGTTTCTCTCTCTCCTCCTCCCTCCCTGCTTCCCTTCAATTCTCTCTAAAAAGATAGGTCAATTTAAGTGATTTAGTTATCAATGAACCCTTTCATGGTTAAGGGAATGTGAACTACTTGAATATCCTGAAGTAATTTCCCTCTTTCACGAGAGGGGATGAAATTTTAAGAATTTCAAGGATCTTAAAACAATTTCCAGAACATTTATTGGAATCACTTTGCCTTCTACATTTTCTATCTGTAGAAATCGAACTGATGGCAAAAAAGATGACCCAAAGTAACTAGAAAAGCCCAGTTTTCAAAAGAAAGGATCGAGTGTGGTCTCTCTACCACTATACAAAGTAAAACATAGAAGAGGATTAATGCATTTGTAAAAAATTTTTAGTGACTTTTTTCAAAATTTTAATTGAGAAATACTTTGGTTGTTGTTTAATTAATTGCACAATTTAATTAATTTGGGCCAGGAACTTTCTGAATCGAGACTTTATGAGGATTCATCTATAAAGCTGTGTATATACATGCCCTCTTTAAGAGTTCCTAGAAATGTTTATTTGACTGTAAAGTCCTTGACTTAAAAATGTGGCATGTAACCAAGCTACTTTTATTTTTTCTTTTAGTAAAAACACTCATTTTTAAGACAGTGTTCTGTTTCTGTCTGAAAGCATTATTTGGCCCTTGTTTTGTTTAAGAGACTCTTGCCCTGGCATCCTTTAATAAGCCACTATTTGATTTCCGCTGGCCAAAATCCATCGATTAGAAGGCTCCTCTGGGAATTAATGGGGAAGTATAAGGTCATGAGAGAAAGAAAAGATGCAATATCCAATTCCCACCACCAATCCATTGGCCCAGGCTTGTCTCACTAGCTTTGTGATAATCCTGCTCCTTCACCTACTCTTTGTTTATATCTAACAGAGCCCCACTGAACAGAGAATAGCTAACTTAGCTAGGAGAAGCAAATTTGGCAGAGCCCTTCCATTAGAAGCTAATGATTAAATTCATTTGGTATTCTTTGTTCCATAATGACATTATTTATAAGGAATTCTTTTGGTGGGAATGTGGCTGCTTTTTATACTTCCAGCAACATTTCTCATCCATTATCACTAAATAATCTTTAGTTCTTGAAAATCCCTTAGCAAAAGCTTCTTATAAAAGAACTTTAAAAGGAATAAATCCTCTGAGATATTACAGGATTCTTGCTGTGTGCCTCCCACAGACTAGATGAGAATCTCTCAACTCAAAGCCTGTATATTGCTTTGAAGATCCAATCCATGTGCCTGTAATTCAGTAGCAAAACAAACAACAACAAAAAAGGCAGCCGTAAATATTTGTAACGGAGCTAAGGTCTGCATTGCTTTGCAATATTTTTGGTATGGTAAAGGAGGGGAGAGCAACCCTGTTTTTTTTTAGGGGAATTTCAGTCTATCCATTAGGTGCAAGTAATTAGAATTCACTTTGGAGAACATGAATGGGGCAAAATTAGAGGACTAGGGTGGAAATGGAAATAAGAAAGAGGCAAAGCAAATAATGTTTTGACACCTGTCTTTTATTCTTAAGAAGCCATTTATATGTTTTTCCATATAAGCCTCTGAAATGTAGCCTTCTCTCCTCCCCACCCCCAAAGGGCATATGTGAACACCTGCCACGCTCTGCTTTCTGCAGCTGCCAGCGATTGCAGCTTCCCAAGGTATGGCCTTGCAGCTGCCAGATGAGCGACTTTCATGATTGCAGAGTTCCTATTTTTAATCAGACTTACAGGAAATTGTGGGCATCTCTTTTATTTACTTGGTTTTAAAATGTTTCCTGTGTGAGTTTCTTTTTTCAGCAGAGAAAATAAATTGTAGAAGACGTTATCTGTGTACTTCAAAAACTTTCTCTGTTGGGTGGTAGGCTCCTCTTTGTAATGTCTGTCACGGGGGCCTTGAATATTTAACAAAAGTCCTGAGCCTTTCACTACCGTTTTCTTTTTTTTTCTTTTCTTTTTTCACTACCATTTTCTACATGTGATTTTTTTTTTCTTCACTTCAGAAGTCACATAAATAACCTAATTAATGGAATTTTACTGAGTGTATGTTGAATGGTATCAAGAGCTTTCTGCTACAACTCTGGTGTGGTTAGAAAAGAGCAAGGTCACTTCCTCTTAATTCCACCATGCAGAATAAATTCTCATAATACGAAGTCACCAAATGAAGGGTGAAGGTCAAGATTTTTAATGACTGCATTTTATCACATCTACGAGGCTGCTGAGAAAAGAAACCTGCTGATTAACACTGACACACCATCAATTGGATGACTGATTTCAGAGATGTTAAATGTAACAAAAGCGTGCATCTTCAAATTGATGAAAAGTAGTCATTAGCCCACAATTCTTCCCTGAGCACTCCATGTGCCCACACCTTCAGATGCTATGGCTGCAGGGTGGGACATGGCCCTGGGGTCAGGAGGAACTTATGGTCCCTTGTGAATAAGTAGGATTATCACACGTAGAACTAAAGGACATACAGCCACCTAACAAAATGGACAGGGCTAACATGGGAGTGATTTAGAGGAACAATAAACACTGAGTGTTAAGGATAGTCCCATGAATGGAGGAGAGCATTCTAGGGAAAGACAAAAGCTTTGGTGTCTGTGAAAATGATAGATAATGATGTAGATGGTCAGACTCCCAAACCAACAGCCTGGGTTCAAATTCCAGCTTAGCCAGATAACTGGCTGTATGACTTTGGGCAACTTATTTAACTTCTTCTTGCTTCAGTTCTCCCATTTGTTAAAGGATATTAAATTTGTTATTGTGGTTAGAATGTTAACACACAATAGCCAATCAGTAGGAATTAACTCAGAAAAACAGGAATAGTGGCATGGAAAGGGCTGAGTTGGCTGGAACAAGAAGAGAGAGGTAGGGAGGGTGGAGGAGGGAGAAGTTGTGAGATACTGGGGTTGGGGTGACATCTCACTGGCCTCTTTACTATATACACAGGAACATAGTGAGCTAGTTCCTTGGACTATAATTCCTTTCCTCTTAGCTATCTATATGACTTTCCTCTTTATATTTCTTTTTGGCCTTTGCTAAAATGAAATCACATCAGAGAGATCTTTACTGACTACCCTACATAAATGGTGCCACCAACCTTTCCCTGTCACTTTCTATCTTCCTTACTTTAATTTTAAAAAATAGCTCCTACTAATTATTTTATATGCATATTTATTTAGCTGAGAGAGAAAGAGTGTTATCATTCTCTGGCAACCAAAATGGAGGTTATAGGCAAACAAGACTCCAATAGACAAGAATAATAGGCAAGATTTGTAATGGTTACAAGACTTGGGGACATCTGAATTGAAGGGGCTCAAAATATGCCACCCCAAAATATGCTCCTTTGGCATAAGCATTGTTTTGAACTAAAGGCAATTAAAGAAGCAGCAAATGACCCTAACCGGTTTGGCTCAGTGGATAGAGCGTAGGCCTGCGGACTCGAGGGTCCCAGGTTCAATTCCGGTCAAGGGCATGTACCTTGGTTGCGGGCACATACCCAGTAGGGAGTGTGCAGGAGGCAGCTGATCAAAGTTTCTCTCTCATCCATGTTTCTAACTCTCTATTCTTCTCCCTTCCTCTTTGTAAAAAATCAATAAAACATATATTTTTAAAAAGAAGCAGAAAATGCATTAAGAGCTCTTTGTCTTTCTCCTATCTGCTGAAAAGCAGGACATAAATTTCTCTTTGTGAAGGTGTTTCTCACTCTACTCCCCATACCACAAGGAGAACAACCCTTATCACTGGACACAGAAAGTCAGCACCAAATGGATCTGAAAAGCAAACCTTGCTAAGATAACCCTGGTTTTCCATTGGTTTTCTCCATATATTTATTTACCTTCTCCAAAATGCTCCCTGTTGAAACCCAAATCCTCTTTCCTTTGTCTTGTCACATCTCCAAAATTCATCACCTTTTGTTAAAATTGTATATAAGCTCCCAAGCCTAACTGCTTTTGGGGATTTTCACTTATCTGTGAAGCCCCTTCGTTGCATATGACAATGATTTCAACCATGGCAAGCACACTGTTGTGTTGCAAGAATTTTTAAAATATGTAAAACCTGACTAGTCAGGGGCACTGACCTCTTTCCCCTTAGATTATCTAATAAAAAAAAAAATGACAACAGCCAACAACAATAGCCCTCTGGTGTGAATGAATCAAAATTATACCTCTTTGGGGGAAGGGGGTTGATTGGCAAAAATTACATTTTTGGTGTTCCTCAGAATTTTAGTAATTAATTTATGTACACCGTGAGATGAAAACAGTTGAAAATTGCTGGCATATAAAATAAATATTTTCTCTTGTTAATCTGTCTTTCATCAATTTAATTTATATGTCCTAGCACCTGAACCTAAGAGGGTAGAGGAAAAGTTGTTTTCCCTCCCCTGCAGCATAAATAATACCATCAATGGATTCCACTGCCAAGGATATAGGTTCTACATTTAAAAAAAAAACACAACAAAAATAAAATATTAAAACAAGAACAACTGTGGAACTCTTTGAAAGCAGGGACTATTTCAATTTTTTATGACCTTCATATCTGCTCACATCTTATTCTATGAGTGAATAAAGAAGCATCTTTCTGGATGGAGATACCACCTTGGAAGAATAATACATCCTCTTGGCCCATTAATTGAAACCCATGGCTCACAAAGGTTTCGATCACTCACTGTGGTAGGTTATAACTGTCCTACATGATATAAAGGTCCTAATCTCTGTAACCTCTGAATAGTACCATACATGGCAAAAGAGCCTTTGCATTTGTAAACGAAGGATTTTAAAAAATGAGATTAGTCTGGATTATCTGATGTAGCCCTGAATATAATCACAGGTGTCCTTAAAAGAGGGAGGTAGAGGGAGACTTAATGGCAGAAGAAGCCAATATGATCATGGAAGCAAGATGCTGCTCTGCTGGCTTTGATGGTGGAGGAAGAGGCCAGGTGCTAAGAAATGCAAAGAATGTAGCTCTGGAGAAAGGAAGAAAGCAAGGAAATTGATTTTTTTCTAGAGTTTCAAGAGTGGGCATGGCCCTTGATTTTAGCCCAGTGACACTGACTTCAGACATCTGATGATGTCCAGAACTATAGAGGATAAATGTGTGTTCTTTTAAGCCACCAATGTAGTAGTAATTTGTTACAGTAACCATAAGAAACTAATACACTCACATGGTGTCTGTGTGATGTTCTTTATAGACATCATACTTACAGTGTCCTCTTTTCAGGGCAGCTGCAGTTCAAGGCAACAATCTAGCAGAGTCTTAGGAGGTTTCTAATTTAATTTTGTTAAGGACTGAATTTTTTTTTATACTTCACTCCATCAAAATGTCAAGTCTCTGGCTCTAAATTGTGGTTCCCGTTGTTTTTCAGCTTGTCCTTCTTGAGTAGGAGAAGAGCCAATGTGGACCAACCAATAAGGACTCTCTGAGTACCTACTATTTGCCCATATTTGAGGCATAAGGAACTTTTGACCATTTGGTCTAACCTTTATCATACTGATAAGGGACTTGGGATGTGGAAGAACTCATATGAAAATTATATAAAGAAAACTTTGAAAATCAAAATAATCTACATATAAAAGGTATTTTTATTACCTAACACTGTGTTGGGCCCATGTAAAGGCTCCATAAACGTAGTATTGAAAGGATGTAGTCCTTATTTTTAAGAAGCTTACAACATAGGAAAGAAAATATACAGAAAAAAAAGATTTTCTAGATAAAATAATCCTACTTAATAATAGACAAATATGCAAATTGACCATACCTTCGACATACCCACAAGCCACGCCCACCATCCAATCAGAACGAGCATGCAAATTAACCCAAACCAAGATGGCTACAGCCACAGAGAGCAAGGTTTCCTAGGTAACAGAGGAAACTGCCAAGCTAAGCCTCCACTCAAGCTACAAAGTTTCAATTATAGAAGGTAAACAAATTCAAACAAATGGCGGCAGAATGGAGCTTGAGAGAGCAGGCCAGGGTTGCCGCCGGCAACAGGGGAAGCAAAGATTTTCGCATACCCTGGCCGGGCCCACCCACTTAAGGCAACAAAGTTTCAATTATAACCCCAACAGAAATGGCTGCCGGCCTCAGAGGGAGCCCCAGGCTTGGCTCCACTCCAGGCTACAAAGTTTCAATTGTAGAAGGAAAATAAATTCCAGATACCAGGGCCTCCACTTGGGTTGCCAGGGGGCGTGGCCAGCCTGCAAACCACCACAGGCCCCTCACTCAGGCCTCCCCACGCCCCAAGGGAACCCCCACCTGATCTGGGACACCCTTCAGGGCAAACCAGCTGGCCCCCACCCGTGCACCAGGCCTCTATCCTATCTAATAAAAGAGTAATATACAGATTGATCATGACTGCAACACACAATATAGCTGCCCCATGTGGTCAAAGATCCTGACCCCATGTGGACACAAGATGGCCACCACAAGATGACCAGCAGGAGAGGGCAGTTGGGAGGCACCTGGCCTGCAAGGGAGGGCAGTTGAGAAGGGACCAGGCCTGCAAGGGAGGGCAGTTGGAGGTGATCAACTCTGCAGGAGAGGGCAGTTAGGGGTGACCAGGCCAGCAGAGGAGGGAAGTTGGGGGCAAACAGGCTGGCAGCAGAGTGGTTAGGGGGTGATCAGGCTGGCAGGCAGAAGTGGTTAGGGGCAATCAGGAAGGCAGGCAGGCAAGCAGTTGGGAGCCAGCAGTCCTGGATTGTGAGAGGGATGTCCGACTGCCCGTTTAGGCCCAATCCAGGATCGGGCCTAAATGGGCAGTCAGACATCCCTTGAGGGGTCCCATATTGGAGAGGGTACAGGCTGGGCTGAGGGTCAACCCCCCTCCGTGCACGAATTTCGTGCACCGGGCCTCTAGTCCTATATAATAAAAGGCTAATACGCAAATTGTACCCTCGGAGTTCCACCAACTGGGAGTTCGACTGCTTGCTATGACATGCACTGACCACCAGGGGGTGGCGTGGAACAAAGGAAAGCCCCAGCCGGCAGCTGGCAGCTGGGGGAAGGAAGGCCCTGGCTGCCCAGTCGCCCCTGATCGCCTGCCAGACCTAGGGACCCTACCCATGCACAAATTTTGTGCACTGGGCCTCTAGTATATTATAAAGTGCTGATAATTGAAACAGTGTGATCTGATATACAAATAGATATGTGGAATGTCATAAAACTCTAAGAATAGAATAATATTTTATAAGGGCCATTTCAAATAGTGGAGAAAGAATATATTATCAAATAAATCATGATAAAATCAGCTAACATTTTGGGGGAAAAGCTTGATTTTCTACCACACACCTTGTGTATATGTTACATACCCTTGAGTCAGCTCTGACTCCCAGCAACCTTAAAAAAATGTCAATGTCAAAGTTCTGTTCTCAACAGCCTTTCCCAGTTCCTGTAGACTTGTGTCTATGGCTTCATTTATGGAGTCAATTCGTCTCATGTCTGGTCTTATTTTTTCCCTGCTGCCTCTTTTTTCTCCCAGCATTACTATCTTTTCCAAAGAACCCACACAACTTGTGCCTTCCATACACACACCTTACACCACACACTCAGAACCCACACACCTTACATGACAAAAAATTGCGTTATAAATGGAAAAACACATTATAAAATAAATTAAGAGAAGAAAATACAGGTAAATATTAATTTTAGAGTACAAAGACAGTAAACTGTGAACACATTAACTCATCCCATTATAAAATTCACAGTTTCAAAAATGATGTCTACACTTAGTTTATATTAATAACAAATCAACTAAACTACAATATTCCCTTTCCTCAATTTCTCATTCTGCTCTCAGTTAGTGTGTTCTCATTGAGGGCCCAGGAGATTAGAACTTCATCAGCCTATATCCTGGTTTGTCTTCCACTGAAAGGGGGGAAGCTCCGTCAATATCTCCTAATTTTCAAAGCCCTGGATGCATGTATTCATAAAATGTAGCTTAATTCTTAATTATTCCAGCAATTAACCTAAACAAAATGACCACCAGCATCACTGTGGTCAGTCTAGATTATAGCAGACACTACTACCGTTTGGAGGGAAGGGAGATACAGTTGTTGCAAATATTTCCTCTATTATATTGTTTACTTTTTAATCTGGCTTATTATGTTCTATTCTTGAAACAGAATCTGGGTGCTTTTTTTATTTATATACAATTAAATCTATAGATATTTTGTTCTGTGATTTTATTCCATAGCTTAAGGTTTTTCTTATTTAACTAGAGGCCCAGTGCAAGAAATTTGTGCACAAGTAGGGTCCCTAGGCCTCGCCAGTGATCAGGGCTGATTGGGGCCTTCTGGCTGCTGGGGCCTTCCTTCCCTGGCTGCTGACTGGGGCCTTCCTTCATTCTGCGCTGGCCCCTGGTGGTCAGCACATGTCATAGCAAGTGATAGAACTCCTGGTCTCTCAGTTGAACTCCTGAGGGGACACTTTGCATATTAGCCTGTTATATATATAGATTTTTAGACAAGTTAGAAAAAGCTTATTCAGGAATGTTACTAATCATATCCCAGACCAGATGTTTCCAGCTACTCATCTGGGTGCTCAGATCACCATCAATGCAGGGACTCAATTCTCTCCTACTACCAACCACCTAGACACAACTTCTGAATTGAAAAATATTTTTTGACATTGTGAGGAGGGGGTGTCCATACTGAGTAGTGTAACAAGGACCACGCCTAGTCTCATGACACAGTTGGCCACATCCCCTGATGATCAGGAAAATGGTGAGGCCTAGGAAGGACCAAGTCCCCATGTGTACCTACTAGAGAATTTATTGCCACTGGTCCCTCCCCTTCTGGCAATAGAAGATTCTCACTCTTTGGGTCTGATTCATTGGCTAGTGAACGCTGGGTTCCCCCTGGCTTTTGGATATTATTCTTCTAAGTGGCCCTTCTCCATGTCCATTAGCCTCCTTTGATCCTTTTGTTTTTTTGCTACTTTCTCTAGAATCAACAATCATGGGAATTGGTCGGGTGATTTTCTGGCTTGCTCCTTTGTTCCCCAACCCTCCATTCCTCAATTCTCATTCAGAGCACACAAACTGATTATTTCACTATCATTAAACCTTGAAACAGAATCACTTCCAACAGGAAAGCTGGTTCTCCTCTCCTTAGGGCTTCATCTGCCTCCTCCTCTGAGGAGTATTTGTAGGCCATCCTCCAACGAGTGCTGTCCCTCCCCAACTTAAATGGGTTAGTCTTCTAATGTAATTAAGAAAAACAGAAAGAAAAACAAAGTTTTTTTCCATCTTAAAATAGGTTAAATAAAAATAAAACTCTTCAATGTAGTGGAACTGCATTTATACAGGGTTTGTTTCTAAAGTCAACATTAAAAATCCTTTAAATCACTCAAAGTAGAGATTACTTACATTAAACACACTAGAGTTTGAGATTTATTTTGTAAACTAAAGGAAAGAATTAAAAGATAATCCATAGGCAGATGTCTAGTCATTCAAAGTATTCAGCCTTTAAAATAACAATAAAATCCCTAGCAATAAACTGAGGAATGAGTAGGGAATTTTAAAGTGTTTTTTCTTTCCTTTAGGGTTCATTCCATCATATTTTAGAACTAAATCCTATAACTTTAATTCATATTATAGAAGTGTTTGTTACTTTGACAATTAAATAAATTAAATAAATTTAGCAGGAGTTAAATTACCAAAGAAGTAAGTAAATTAAATACTTACCTATCTGTTTATCTTTCTATCTATATAGAAGGATTAGATAGATTGATTGACAGAGATAGACTACTGTAATCTTACTAACAAAATATACTGCTGTTAATATGTGTTTTCCTCCCAGATTTTTATACACACACACACACACACATACATTGTATACATATTCCCTAATTATTTCTGGAATTTGTATATTCTCTTTTTGAGCATGCAACTCTGAATTTAAATTTTTTTTGTAATCAAATTATTATATACTAGAGGCCCGGTGCACGAAATTTGTGCATGGGGGGGGGTCCCTCAGCCCAGCCTGCACCCTCTGCCCGCTGGCACCCACCTTGGCTGGTCTGGTGCCACCTGCTCACTGGCCCTGCCCCCAGCCGACCGGTTGTTCTGCTGTTTGGTCTATTTGCATATTAGGCTTTTTTTATATAGGATATATGGTTATCTGGATAGTAGGGTTATGAGTGCTTTTTTATTTTATATTTTTCAAATTCTTCAATGTACATATTTTATATAATAATCCTATATAATAAAGAGGTAATATGCAAATTGACCCTCACACCCTCGCACAAGATGGCCACCCCCATGTGATCAAAGATGGCCACCACAAGATGGCCGGCAGGGGAGGGTAGTTGTGGGCCATCAGGCCATCAGGGAAGGGCAGTTGGGAGGAACCAGGCCTGCAGGGGAGGTAAGTTGGGAGGGACCAGGCCTGCAGGGGTGGGCAGTTGGGGGCGACCAGGCCTGCAGGGGAGGGCAGTTGGGGGGGACCAGGCTGGCAGGGGAGGGCAGTTGAGGGTGACTGGGCCTACAGGGGAGGGCAGTTGGGGGTGACCGGGCCAGCAGGGGAGGCAGTTGGGGGTAATCGGGCCAGCAGGGGAGCAGTTAGGTGTCGATCAGTTTGGCAGAGGAGTGGTTAGAGGCAATCAGGCAGGTGAGCGGTTGGGAGCCAGCAGTCCCGGATTGTGAGAGGGATGTACAACTGCTGGTTTAGGCCTGATCCCACAGGTATCGGGCCTAAACCGGCAGTAGGACATCCCCCAAGGGATCCCAGATTGGAGAGGGTGCAAGTTTGGCTGAGGATCACCCCCCACCCCAGTGCACAAATTTTGTGCACCGGGCCTCCAGTATTATAATAAAAGCAAATTAAAAACATTTTAAATGCTAACTAATCCACAGCACTTAAATGCATCTATATTTTCCCACAATAATATTTGTCATTTAAAGACTGTTACACTATACTGATTTGTTCAGTGAGGGATATGAATTATATGAAAGTTGTTGTATCTATTCTGGAATACAATCTGAAAAACATAAGCCTCCTAAACTCCCAACCTTGTACATTCTCCCTCGTTGCATTCCTTCTAAATAGGGTAATGACCTTCTTGCCTTGGTGTGAATTCTTTCATACTGTCAGGTTGCTGGATTTGCTCAAGACAGGAAAACAAAATGAGTAAAGGCAATGAAGAAAAAGTGAAACAATGAAAAAACGTTTAAAACATCAAAAACAAATCTTAATCTCACTTGAAGGCAATTAGTCAATGTTATTTTCCTTTTAATAGAATGTGTGGAAGGAGAAGCTTCCCATCTCCCAGCCCCCGCCACCACCACCACCACCACCACCCCCAGAGGACCATGGACTATGCCTATAATAGAGCTGTGAGTATATTTCTTTCTGTTTAGCTTCCAGAAAGTGCATTTGTACCAGGTAATTCCAGGATAGCAAAAGTTACCCTAAAAGCTAGTCAATAATTTATATGAAAGAATTTGTGGAATTTTGTTGTTCCTTGATTTTGTTATTGAAAGGGAGAACAAAACAAGCAAAAGCCCTCAGAACTTTTCAAAATGAATGTTACAGCAGGTTCCAACTTTCCAAACAACTGCCACCATAAACGTGTGTTATAAGGCAGTATGCTCCTGTGGTTTGTTCTGTGGCAAATGTGCCAAAACTCACCAGCCTGTGGCTCTTCATAGTTCTTTGCTAAAGAGAAACAGAAAGAATAAAACTGGGGGGAGAGGGGGTGTTTGTTTTGTTTTTAATTTCCTTGCTTGTTTTCCAGTCAGTGTATTCATCCAACTTGGCCACAACTTGCCCTTGTTTCTAGAAATTGGTTAGCCCTCTCAAGGGTTTACCATAAAAAATATAACACAGCTTTTGGATTATCGGAGTAATTTTAGGTGGTGTTCTAGCTCACTAAGATGAGATGAGGACATGAAGGGAAAAAAAAAACCCATAAAACTGAAGACTCTAGAACTTCTAAAGGATATAATTGGTTTGGTTAACTTCTGGAATTCAAATGCCTCTTCTGTTCGATACCTAGTATGCCTTCTGGAGGGAGGGGGTCACACAATATAGCCCAGATTCCTTCTGTTACTGCTCTGGCAGCTTCAGACATGGCATAGGCTGCCCCAATAGGATGCTCTCTCCTGGGACTTTGTATCTTGAATGTGACCCAAAGACAAGGGCACAAGATGTATCTAATGTCCCCAATCCCAATTCCTCTGCTCCTATCCTCTCTCTCTCTCCTCTCTCTCTCTCTCTCTCTCTCTCTCTCTCTCTCTCTCTTCCTCTCTGTGTGTGTGTGTCCTCTTTCATGTATCTTCTTTTTAAAAAAAACCATTATTTATAGTGACATTTCGTTGATGTGCAGAGAAATGCTATATTTAAAGTTTAATGTTAATTGAAAGTAACCACCATCTCAGTCAAGAAATAGTCCTTTGCCAATACCTAGAAGTTCCTATTATATCCCTTCCTGGTTGCAGTACTCTCTTCAGCAAGGATAATTATTAGCCTTTAGTAATTACTCTTCTGCTCATTTTATCACTCAAAGATGAATTTATAAACACTATAGTTTTTTTTGCCAATTTTTGAATTTTATCTAAATGAAATCAGATAGTATGTGTTCATTTGTAACTGATTTCTCTCACTCAGCATTTTATCCATGAGGTTGAGTGAAATTGTAGTTCATTTCATTACATTGCTATTAGCATTTCATTGTATGAAATGAAAATACAATATATTCATTCATTCTACTGCTAAAGGCTATCTGTGATGTTTGGCCTATTCCAAATAATGCTGGTATAAACAATCTTGTACATTTTAATCTAAGGAGTCGTCTTTAAGGGGAAAGGGATACCCAAACAAGCAATACTAAACACAACATGGTAAATGCTATAATGGTTGATCTACACAGAGTAGGAAACTAGTAATTTTGCCTGAGAATGGGTAGTTGGGGCAAAGAAGCCTTCCTATTAATAACAGCAGTTGAGAGGGACTTCACAGTTTGAATAAGAGTTCAGCAAACAAATATGGGAATAGGAAATAGGACATTCCAAAAAGAGGTAAAAGTCTGAGGAGAAAAATTACAGAAGCATGAGAGTAAAGAGACTATTTGGAGGACTTGAGTTGGGTGGCAGAAAATTAGATTGAAGTCAGATTGTAAAAGGACTTTTAGGTAACGCTAAAACGTTTAGGATTTACTTTATAATCTGATAGTCACTATAGTTTTTAATCAGAGGAGTGAGTAGAATTTTATGAGCCTATCTAATAAAGACAGAATATGCAAATTGACCAACACTCTGCAACTAAGATGGTGGTGCCCACAGCCAATTAGGAGGGAATATGCAAATTGATGCGACAGAGATGGCAGCAGCCAGGGACGCTTGCATCATCACCATGGCGATGATGCAGGCATTCCATCCCGCCCCGGCTGCTCCGGGCCTCTGGGCAGCGTGCGCGCGCAGGCACAGAGCAGCCAGGGTGGGGCGGGATGCCTGCTATTAGGGGAGGTTGGGGGGTGGAGGGAGCTACAGGAGGGTGGCAGGGCCGAAGCAAAGGCGGAAGGTGGCTCTGTCCAGAGCAAAGGTGGAAGGCGGTGGCCAGAGCGAAGGCCCAGGTCCCAGGTGCCAGAGGGAAGCTGGTGCCAGCAGCCAGGGGAAGGAAGGCCTATTCTTGCACGAGTCTTCGTGCATCGGGCCTCTAGTAGAATAATAATGAGCTGTGATATATGGATCCTATTGGGAAGAGAAGAGAAACAAAGTAGGTATAAAGCTATATCTGAGTCTTCACCAGAGGATTAGGACCAAGCATATCTTTTCTGTGCTAGCTTCATTTTCAGACAAGGCTTTCATTGAGATCATAAGACCACTGTAGCAGCTCTAGATCTTATATCCTCTCTTGAGATCCACAAGAATAGAAAGAGTTTCTCTTCCATAGCTAAACTGCTACTGGTTTATCAGAAAAGTAAGAAGAGGATGGGAGGCAAAAATTAAGAGTTGAAATGGGGAAATCATTTAGGAGGTGGTTGAACAGATTAGACAAGTTGCTAGAACAATTAAATAAAAAGAAGGGGATGAATAGGAAATATGATCGAATTTGACAATTGATGTGATATGTGGGGAGTAGTAAGGGAAGAGAAGGCTAAGATGACTCCAAAGGTGGGGGCCTGAACATTTGGGAGGATGGTGATGTCATTTAATGAGATAAGAAACACAGGTGGAAGAACAGGTTTTGGGGGACAGATAAGTTTTGTTTTGGACCTGCTGAGCTTGAAGTCCTGGCAATCTATCTCTGTGGAAAGGTTGACCAGGCAGATGGAAGAGCGAGTCTGTAGGAGGCACAATACCCTCCATGCAGCTTCCTCATAAATGTTTATTAAATACAAAATAAACAAAGATGAGACCAGTTTCCATGTTAGCATTCCCACAGTGATATTTACTGGTTGGGTCCTTGCCGAAGTGAAGCTTGAATATATCCAACTTAAAAATAATTGCTTACCACTTCTGTGCCCTCCCATATGCTTCTCCTTCCAGTTATTAGTACAAGTGTCTTTTTAAAAAAATTAGATTGTAAAAATAAAAAAGCACCATTCAAATACACTTTCATCCTTGCTCTAACATTTTTAATTACTGGAAGAGAGGAATTATAAAAAACATTTTCAACAGAGGGACTGAACTTGGCCTTGAAGTGAGTACCTTATCCTGCTTCATTGTGCTGTGTGGTTATACAACCCTAGGTCTCATACTGTTAGTTAGCTCGGACTATTAAAATAAATTGCTGTAGGTGGCGTAGCCTATAAACAACAGAAATTTGTTACTTACAGTGTAGATGCTGAAAGTTCAAGATCTGGGTGCCAGCATGGTCGGGTTTTGGTGAAAGCCCTCTTCTGAGTTATAGACTGGTGTCTTCTCATTTATCCTCACACGGTAGGTATTAGGTTTGATCGAGCAATTGAATTGATACCCCTCCCCCGGGAACTGGCTTTTCAGGTCATTTAACTATGGCCATTCTCTTGCTGAGACCACATTTCACATGCAGTGACCACATTCCATTATCTACCCACTGGGTACGCATAAAGAAGTCTCCGCCCAGAAAAAAAGCCCACCAAAAGTCCTTTGAAAGCTGCTGACTCCTATCACTGGGTGCTAAAGCCATCCAGGCTCAGCAACCTGGTATGTGGATGATCAAATAAATTCATAATACCTCACCACTCTGGCCTCCTGTGTTCCTCCTTCAGGGACCTAACAACAGGGAGCTTTCTGGCCTCTTCTCTTAACACGTTAAGCGCCATGTCAGTCACTGGTGACTGACACTATATTTTCCATTCGAACCGGTCAGTCACTGGTGCTGCCTGCATATAGATGAAATCGAATATCATGGGCCAAAAAGAAAGGAAGATGAAATAGGCTTGGCACTTAACGTGTTAAGGGCACTAAGCCCATGGGGACTCCACCTCCATGATCCAATTACCTCCCGGAGTTCTCACCTCCTAATACCACCATTGGGTTTAGGATTTCAACATGAATTTGGGGGGAATAGAAACATTCAGTTGATCCCACATACTTCAAAGATTTTTGTTTTGTTTTCAGAATATCCTAAATAATCCTATATAATAAAAGCCTAATATGCTAAGTGTCTGGTCATCCAGTCGGCCATTCAATCAAAGCATAATATGCTAATGATACACTAAGGCCGCTCAACCACTCACTATGACATGCACTAACCACCAGGGGCCAGACAGTAGGCCTGTCGAACAGTTGCTATGACGTGCACTGACCAACAGGGGCAGACGCTCCAACCAGTAGGTTAGCTTGCTGCTGGGGTCCAGCTGATTGGGACTGAATGAGATGGGCTGAACATGCCCTGGAGCCCTCCTGTAGTCCCTCCCTGGCTGGTCAACCTCCCGCATCCCTCCCCAGCCCCAATTGTCCACTGGTGGGGTCCCTCGGCCTGGCCCGAGCCCTGTCGCAACCCGGGACCCCTCTGAGGATGTTGGAGAGCCAGTTTCGGCTCAATCCCACAGGCCAGGCCGAGGGACCCCACTAGTGCACAAATGTGTGCACCGGGTCTCTAGTATTAGATAATAGGTTCCAGTTTTGGGTTTTGGAAATATGGTTAGTATAGATGTGGTTGTTCATGTATATTAGTAAGAGAATAGTCTGCATTCATTTTTCCTCTCTTCAAGTCACATTCCTAGGGTAGGGTTGAAATGTGTCTCTAATAACAACAACAGCAAAAATCCTTCATTTCAATCTGGAAGTAGTAGAAGCAGGCAATTCCATTCTCAGGCTGTGTTCCACAAATTCCTGCCCCTCTCCCCCCTCACTCCCATTATTGTATTTTCTGTGTGTTTATCTCTTGTATTGAAGTATCACCCCCTCAGGAGCCTGGCTGAGCTTTGTTAGATGAGTGTTTTACCAAACTCATAAGGAACATGCCAGAAAAAACACTTGTTTATCTGGTCAGGTCTCTAAGGGGTCACCACACTGAATACCCATCTTACCTCAGTTTGTCTTGTGTAGTGGGGTAGTGGTTTGCCAGACCAATTAGAAACAGATGATTTACCGGATAGGGAAAACAATGTTAAACATTTTTCCATAATCCTAGAACCAAAGTCTAGCTACAGTGTGTTTTTTCTCAATTGGACTCTGTTTGAAAGATTCTCTACTACAGTTTCCTTTTAAGTTTCTTAAGAGTTTCTCTTTCACCCTGTCCCCCTCCCCTCAACCTACTCATCCCAGCCAGGTGCCCAGAACACCACAAGAAGGGAATTTCTGACTCACCCTTGCAAAAGTGAAGCTGTATAATAGGATACATTCTTCTCTGACTAATTTCTTCTTCTCAACACATGTTGACTCATTAGAAATTGTGAGAAGAAATTTAGCAAAAGTCATTGGCTTTTACTGCTTCCTTTGCAAAATAAATTTTCTTTTCTTCTTGACAAATTATTTGCACACTGGATACCATGTAATTCCACACCCATTTCAAGAGTGCCTACCAGGAAAGAAGCATTGGAAAGCCCTTCCTTTGGAAATCATAAAAATTAAGAAACTCATGGGGGGGAAATCCTGTTAGCATGTTTTGATGGCTGCAAATAACATGACTTGGTAAGAGTGAGGGAGACTTTTTGAAGAGATACATGGGATGGACCGTAATGTAGAGAAAGTGTGAAAATGCACCTAGAGCTGGAGGGCAGCCCAGAAGGACTTCTTTCAACCAATCTATGAAATAAGGCTGTTTATTCCTCAGGGCTGTCTTTCAGATTGATGCAGAGGGAAGCATTCTTCCTCATCTCAAATGAAAAATTCTGGTCATTTGAACTTTTTCATGTATTTTCCATAAATTGTCATTTTTTGTGTTTTGCTACTAAGATGGGATCTGTGCCCTGTAAGGTGCAGCTCAAATTCTGCTTTTTCTGTGAATCGCTCTCAGAGTCCCCCAATAGTGTGTGTGTGTGTGTGTGTGTGTGTGTGTGTGTGTGTGTGTGTGTCTACCTCTTTACCTACCTCTCTCTCTCTCTCTCTCTCTCTCTCTCTCTCTCTCTCTCTCTCTCTAACATCAAGGTGTTCCATAGTGAGACAACCAAGATGGCAGCATAGGTAAACACTTGTACTTGCTGCCTCTCACAACCACATCAAAACTCCAACTAAAAGACAAAACAAGTATCCAGAACCACGGGAAAGCTGGTTGAGTGGAAGTTCTACAACTAGAAGGACAGAAAAAAGCACATTGAGACTGGTAGGAGGTGCAGAGGTATGGAAGTGCAGAGGTATGGGGGCCCGTGCCAAACGTGCTGGAAACGGTGCACTGTGGTTTTTTCAATCCGGAGGATATACAAGCTCCTGATTGCTCTGAACTTCAGTTCCAGGCAAGACTCTGGGGACCCAGACACATAGGGGGAAAAACTGGACTGTCTGGCATCGGGACAGGAAACACGAGGGTGGCTTTCTCTCAGAGGTGCTCACAGTGATCATTGTTCCTGCACGGGGCCATGGGACACAGGCCCGGGGCCCTCTCTGGAGCAGGGCTGACTGGCAGCCATTGCTCTTTGCTCCACCCTGGTGATTACCTGAGACCCCGCCCCACCCAATTTACAAACCCACCCAAGCTGTGTGCATCGGCTTTTGCATATGAATGGCCTTCCTTTTGCAACCTAAAACCTACAAAACTGCAGCTGGGTCAGAGAGCTCCAAAGCTTCCAAAAGAAGGCCTAAGGCCCTGCAGCAGCAGCCTGCATTGCTTCAGAGCTGGGCCTCATCTGGGCACTTCCAAACCCCAAACAAAGAGGAGGAATATGAAGATCTCTCTGTAGCTCCTGCTGGGTGGCCTCAGGCAGTGGCTGACTTTGCATCTCCTTGGAGATCTAAGAGCCAGTGTACCTACCCAGTGGTCAGAGTGAGACCATACCAGATTTCAACTCTTCACATCCATTAGAGACACACTCAAGGGGCAGACTCAGTGAGGACCAAAGCCCCACTGAAGCAGGTCCTGCCCCAAAAGGGTGTCTCTAGCACAGCAGTTCTCCCATTGTAGACACAGCTGGTCATCATAGCCAATTGGCCTGGGGCTCAATTCCTCCCAGTGATACCAACAGCAATCAAGGCTTAACTACAATAAGACTGTGCAAACAGCCCACAAAGGGGTGCACCAAGAGTGTCCACCTCAGGTAATTGGGGAGGCTGAGCCACTGGGCCCTATAGGACACCAACCACACAAGGCCACTCCATCAACACAGGGAAGCAGCTGAAATGCAGAGACAAAGAAACATGTCACAAATGAAAGAAATGGAAGAAAACAAACTACTGGATATAGAGTTCAAAAGCACGGTTATAAGGTTACTCAAGAATCTTCTAGAAACTGCCGAGAAATTGAGTGAGACCCTCAAGGATTTGAAAAAGGACCAATCAGAAATTAATCATACACTGACTGAAATAAAGAATTATATACAGAGATTCAATAGCAGAGTAGAGGATCCCAAGAATCAAGTCAAAGATTTGAAATACGAAGAAGCATAAAACACCCAACCGGAAAAGAAAAAAGAAAAAAAAGAATCCAAAAATATGAAGATAGTGTAAGGAGCCTCTGGGACAACTTCAAGCGTACCAACATCAGAATTATGGGGGTGCCAGAAGAAGAGAGAGAGCAAGATACTGAAAACCTATTTGAAGAAATAATGACAGAAAACTTCTCCTACCTGGTGAAAGAAATAGATCAGGAAGCACAGAGAACCCCAAACAAGAGGAATCCAAAGAGGACCACAACAAGACACATCATAATTAAAATGCCAAGGGCAAAGACAAAGAGAGAATCTTGAAAGCAGCAAGAGAAAAACAGTTAGTTACCTACAAGGAGTACCCATACGACTGTCAGCTGGTTTCTCAACAGAAACTATGCAGGCCAGAAGGGAGTGGCAAGAAATATTCAAAGTAATGAATAGCAAGAACCTACATCCAAGATTACCCAGCAAAGCTATCATTCAGAATTGAAGGTCAGATAAAGAGCTTCACAGATAAGAAAAAGCTAAAGGAGTTCATCACCACCAAACCAGTATTATATGAAATGCTGAAGGGTATTCTCTAAGAAGAGGAAGAAAAAGGTAAAGATAAAAATTATGAACAACAAAGTGACAACAAATACATATCTATAAACAAGTGAATCTAAAAATCAAGTGAATAAAAAATCTGATGAACAGAATAAACTGGTGAATATAATAGAATCGGGCATAGAAAGGGAGTGGACTGACAATTCTTGGGGGAAGGGGATGTGGAGTGTGCGGGAAGAGATTGGACAAAAATCTTACACCTATGGACGAGGACAGTGGCAGCGGGGTGGTAAGGGCAAGGGGTGGGGTGGGAACCGGGTGGAAAGGAGCTATGGGGGGAGGGGGGAAGAGGAACAACTGTAATAATCTGAACAATAAAGATTTATTTTAAAAAATAATAAAAAATAAAATAAATAAAAACAAACTGGGGACAGGAAAACAAGAAAGGGCTTAGTATAGAAGAAGCAATAGGAAAGCCTAGGCTGGGCTGCTTTGGCTCACTGGAAGTCAGAGAAAAGAGGGCCTTGGAGATCAGGTTCAGTGGATAAGCCTGGGACAAGCTGCTGCTCCCCTAGATGCAAGCCTCCTGGAGTCCTTTAGGATTAGGAGATGCATGGCTATGGGGGAAGAAATGAGGGGAGAAGAGGGCAAAGGGAATGGTGTGGGCCGCTCCCCAGAGGAGAGCATGCACTGGGTCCTTTGTCTTGAGGCCTTATCTCTTTCTCCCAGGCAGGAATCTCAGGGGAGGTCTCATGGAAGGGTTTCAGCAGAATATTCATCAGTTTTCTAGGTGTGCTCCTCTAGGGCTATGGTCTCCACAGATTGGTCAGTGTCAGGGCAGGAGGTCGTTAGTCATTGCAGCTGGTCTTGGTGTCACCACATGGTTTTGCTGCTTTTCTGGGTCTACAGCTGAAATACAGTTGAGGCCTAGATGTTATCTCTAGGGAGGTGACCTTCTGTATCTGCTGTCAATTGCTCTGCAGTTTGTTTAGCTGTCAGTCTCAGTTTCCCTATTCCATTTGTCCTCCCTTACCGGCTTGCCTCAGAGTGAGCTGGAAGGGCCCAGCAATCTGTATTTAAACCAGGGGTGGGAAAATTTTTTTCTGCCAAGGGCCATTTGAATATTTATAACATCATTCATGAGCCATACAAAATTATCAACTTAAAAACTAGCCTATTATATTTGGTTAAACATTTAATTAACTCACTCCACATGCCTTGGCAAGCCCAGACCAATGATTTCTCAGGCCTTATACCACCAGATGTTCCCCATCCCTGATTTAAGCAAATGCTACAAGTGATTATAAAGCACCTTCAAGTTAAGTGCACAGTAGAAAAATGTACTGAGCTGTCAATTTTTCTTTTTTTATTTTCATAGGTGGAAGAGATAGAGCCCTTTCTGAGTTTTCTTAGAGCCATAGCATGTTGAGGTATGCTCTGAAATAACCAGACTTTTCTTTTTGTCCCCAGTGTTATTGAGGTATAACTAATGTATAACATTGTATTAGTCCAAGGTGTCAATTTCTTGACAGTAAGGGGTTAATGAATGAGTGGGTGGCAAGAAAGTGGAGACAGAACATATTGGCTCCACCTGGTTTTTGGTGGGTTTTTGTTTGCCCCAAGAATTTTGGTAGTGAAGGATAGGGTTAAAAAATAAGGTGGAATTCTGCCTCTTCATTTAAATTATAATAGTGATGAGGACATCAACAATGCCAGCCATTTCTAGTATATTTTTCTTAAATTCTTATAACAACCTGAAAGATATGTTGATACTATCTCTATTCTATCCAAGAGAAAAACACTGTTAAAGACTAAGTAAATTGCCCAAGGTCACACAGCTAATAAGTAGCTGAGCTGAGATTTGAACCTAGGGTTTTTCACACTATGCCAAGTTACCTCTCCTCTGATCTTTATCCCATCAGAGACAGTAGGACTGGCAGGAAATTTAGAGAGGATGAGTGCTAATCTCCTACTTGTCTGCTGAAATCTAAGCTCAGCAGTATCACTGAATGCTCCTAAATCACAGAGCAGGTTGGTGGCATGGTTGGGGTTGGAAGCCAGAGAGCACCAGGCTAGGGTTCTTTCTAATATGCCACCCTGAGGTTCCTTTTCCAACTGCAGGGACACTTGTTACATAATGTTCAAATTTATGTAGGAATGTAACTAATCCACATTTTTTGGTATTTGATCAGATGTAGAATATAAATGAGGAAAGCACTTAATTGAAAAACTCAAGAAACGGGAGGGCTGTCACACAGCAACAATGAAATGCAGGGTGTGTGAAATTTTAAAAGACTGTTATGGATATGAACTAGCTTTTTACGTCTGCTGAGATCAGTTCTATATTACAGCTAAACAATCCCAGAGCTATGGACATTCATGTTTGATTGAATTGAGTATTTGGTAATTACTAATCTTTCCGACTAATAGTTTCATGTGTGAATCAAGTAAAAGTTAAATGTTTGTTGTATTCCTATTTGGCTCCAAACACCTCTCTCTGTTGTTCAGCAAAGTGGTGATCAAAGCAATCTGCTCATCATTTCAGATTTTATCTTTTCAAAAGTCATTATTTAAAATTCATTTACAGAAAAAATAGCATGAGTAGAATTTCTTAAGAAACACCTGTCATTTGAAAGAAGCTCAAAAACTGTAGAAGTAAAATACATATTGTAATTACAATTTTATGTCCTTCTAATTATAAGTATCTCAGAGCTCTGGTATAAAAATATAGAACATTTAGCTAAAATAGATAAAACATCGCTAAATGATGCTACTAAAGGACTCTAATTTAATATAGACCTAAAAATTTTAATTTGACCTAAAAATTTTAAAGGCTAACAAATTAGAATAATCAGATCATTGAAACAAATTTACACATTCCAGGTTGAAGTCCTTATGTAGCTAAGACTTTGCTTCCCTGTGAATCAATCATGTTAATGACTGTAGGTGGCACTCTTGGTAGCCTATGGGGCACCAATTCCCATATACTACATCCTTAGTCTGCTTTCCTCTTCCAACAAAAACCTCGTTTTTATTCATGTATGCTTCTGCTTTAGTATAGCTATATGGCAGATGGTGGGTCTTGATTGATTTTAGCCAGTTATGTTGATTCTATTCAACTTGCTAATAATTGGCTGAAAACATAGTCAGTTGACAGAGTTCTGTCCTTAGAAACACGAGGGTAAGCCTATTGGAAGGACTTTTGGATAAGGTATTGAAAAATACAAAGGGAGAGATGGCTGGTTGTGTGCCTCTGCGTGTTGTGGCTATGAGCGAGTCCACTTGAGGAGGACAGAAAGGAATCACAGAGAAGTAGAACCTGGCCCTGATCCTCTGCACCCAGAGATACCTGGAAAAATGAACTTCTTTATGAACTTCTAAAACAAGTAGAGGCCCGGTGCATGAAATTTGTGCACTGGAGGGCTGGGGGTCCCTCAGCCCAGCCTGCATCCTCTCGAAGTCTGGGACCCCTCAGGGGATGTCTTCCTGCTGGCAGTCAGACATCCCTCTTGCAGTCTGGGGCTCTTGCAGTCCAGGACCCCTCACTCCTTACTGCCCACCTGCAGCAGAGGCAGGAGAGGCTACCACCACTGCCACTGTGCTCGCCAGCCTGGTTTCTGGCTGAGTGGCGCTCTCCCTGTGGGAGCACTCTGACCACCAGGGGGCAGCTCCTGCGTTGAGCATCTGCCCCTGGTGGTCAGTGCACATCATAGAGACCAGTAGTTCTGCTAGTCTGCCATTTGGTCAATTTGCATATTACAGTTTTATTATATAGGTTAGTTCTCAAGGTTTAGCATTCCTCAAAATTGTTACCAATCAAGGACTCGTTGCCTAATGCACATAGGAGCCAATACTATTATTGCACTGGCTTTTGAGAAAAGAAGGCCTTTAATTCTTAATGTGTTTCTCAGCACATGCCCATAGGAATTAAAATGCTTTCAGCTGCAAGTAATTGAAACTTCAAGACGTTTCAAGCCTGATTTATGTTAAACTAACCAGAGAGAAACATTCTATCCTGCTCATCCTTTCCATTAACAATTACAATCAATAAAAACAAGTTGATCAAAATCTTGAAGCATAACCTGTTTCTGGAGTAAAGACCATAGGCCTTGGAAGCAGACAGTTCTTGGCTTAAATTAAAGCTCCATAATGTGTCTGCATTTGTAGATTAGATTTTCTGAGTTTTCTGATTTAAAAATGGAAATTAAGACTTTATTTTATAGTCTTGTTGTGAGGATTATGTGAAATAGCATGCAAAATGCTTTTAGCTTGGCACCTGATATAACGTAGATTTCTTCTCTCTATCTTTATATCTATCTATCTACACATAGATATATCTATATCTACATATATCTATATATATTAGAAAGTCCTCATCTGAAACTTGGTTATCTAAAATCATGTATTTATAAGATTGTCTATAAAAACAAGTCTTCATAATACAAAAATATTTACCAGTGAACTGTCCACTTATAATAATAGCAGTAAACAAGAGTAGTGTATATTTTTACCTATTCATCTTAATATTCATAGATGAATCTCTACTAGATTATAAATTATGAACATCTGGTAACAAAAAATCAATTATAAATTGAGAGTGGAAATCTTGCAACTGATTCAAGATTTTATGAAGTAAATTATAGTGATGTTGATAAATTCATATCACTCTCAAAATCCCTGACAAATAAAGGTCTGGCAGAAGCATGGTGAAAATTTTGAAGTAATGCATCTGGAATTTTGTTAGTAGAATAGACTCTTTAAGAGAATGGTTTGACCATCAAAGGCCTAAAAGACCCTCTTGCTAAAAGTGACGTATATTTTCACACAGAGACTATCTCCATGATCATGTAGCAAAAGACAAAAGACAAAGAATACCCTATCGTTAGATCAAATTATGTTTTCATTAAAATGACATCAAATTAAAGAATCAACACTTAACCCACTCTTTAAAAATTAATATTGTAACCTGAATCTTGTTAAATAAAATATACTTTCAGAATTTTAGTATCACTTTTCAAGGTAAAATTGCACTTGAAACTCCCCCCCCCCCCCCCCACTGTATACTGGTACCATAAAAATTTAGTCTCTGCTTTAAGAGGATTCACTTTAAAATATTGAGGAAAACGGAAATCAAGATAATAGTATTACATTGTTTTGTACAATATATAAACTCTCTTCAGGAGAAACTGCCAGCTGCCTCCCAATATTTATTCTTCTCCCATAGTAACAGAAGCCTGAGTTTTAGCTGGACTAGGGCTGTTTTCTAGCCTTCTTTGAATCTGCATTTGCAGCTTCTTAAAAGGGAGGGAAATATGCCTCTTTCTCTTCTTCCTCTTTCCTGTTGTCCAGGAGTGGGCAGGAGCTCCTGCAGCCATTTTGGACCATGAGGTGAAAACCACATACTACTGAGGATGAGTGGAAAAGAACCCTAGACATGGTCCTTGACATGACCAGGGAGCTCTTATTCCAGTTTTAAAATGTCTACTTTTAAATTTTCTTATGTGACAGACAAATAATTATCCCATTAAAACTATTTTATTTGGGTGTTTCCTGGTATGTACAGAATAATTCTATCTACTATACCCTCTAATATTTGCTGAAAATCTATTACTGATTCTTGCTTGAAATGCATTTTTACTCATTGCTTTGGACTATGACAGTATGGGAAGTGGATCAGCAATATGGGAGTAGGGCAGCGAGAAAAAGGTTCAGTATTAAGTAATATTACAAGAAGAAAATAGTCATATTTAGTTGTTTCATATCTTTTTAACTGTGAGTATTAATGTTCTCAGTAGGTTGCTAATGTAGATTTTCATTATTATATATATGTTGATGTTATGTTGAGTCTACATATGTTTGGGCAGGAAGGTCTTTGTGATGATCTAATGCAACATCTGTCCATTTCAGGAATCTGCTGTCCAACATCCCCTATAATATGATCATACAACCTCTGTAAAAACTCTGGTAAGAAAGTACTAAAGGTATAAGGTAGCCTGATCAGTTGATGGGAAGAACTTACCTGTGTTAATTTTGAACCTGCCTACTCAAAACTTCTACCTACTAGGTTATGGTTCTAGAGAGGTGCAATTTCTCTCTTGGTTCTTGAAGAAAGTTAATATGTTGCCTGAGCATGGCCTCAGTTTTAGGCCACATGCCCCAAGTTCTTTCAAATTATTTCTCTTTTGAGGTAGTTCCTGGTCCTTTCAGCCTCCTGGTTGCTCATTGATACGTTCTGACTTGTCAGCAGTCTTCTTTGCAAAACCCCATTTATCATGCTGTGCCTTCCTGGAAACAGAGGTCATCCCATCTGCTGTAATTATACTTTTTATAGTTGATGGTTACAGTGAGTGCACTCTGCAGCCTTCTCTTCACTAAACAGAAGTGTAACAGTTTTTCTCATCTTTCCTTAAAGCCCCTTAAAAATGTTTACTCTCTATTAAATAGGAGTAATGGGAACACCCTCCCAAACAAAAACAAACAAGCAAATAAACAATAGAAGAAAGAAGGCAGACTTTTAAAATATATTCCCAGGTGTTTAAATCCCCAAAACTAAAATGAGATAAGACATACGGGTTTTAAAAATAGATCATATTATCCATAGTGTGCTCAATAAAATACTCAGTGACTGACATAATGTGGATGTGGGGAGAATGGGGCAAAAACTGATGCATCTGAGGATAAGATCAACCATCATCAGAGGCAATAATGAGGAAACAAAAATATTGGACCAAGTCAATAGTTTCTTTTTCCTTCTGAACACACACACACACACACACACACACACACACACACACGTGACCTTTGGCAACCTGCAGTGTTTCCCAATTGTTTAAATTGGAAAACACTGCCATTGCAGCTCCAGGCTCTCTTTTTTTTCATAGATATCTGCCTCCTCTTAGTCCTGGGATTAAATCTTCTCTTGATCACTGTCTTACCCTTCAGCCATTCAGTTCCCCTTTGACAGTGTAACTGTCATATTGAAATAACTATCCCTGCTATTTGGTTTGAGGATGCTTGAAAAGTAGTACTTTAACAGGAGTCAATGTTGTATTATATGATTTCATATAAAACAGCATAGGGTCAGTAGATAAGTCCTGCTTCTAGGGTTTGTTTGTTTGTTTAGTTCATCTTTTGAGAAAGTTTATGCCAAGAGAAAATGAAAAGCAACCGACCTTGCCTGGCACACCCCACTCTTTTTTCATGATTCTAAATCCATGTTCTGTCAGAAGGTTAATCGGTCATAGTTAATAGGGTATAGTCAGTGTTTTCTTAACTTAAAAATCAGGCACTTCACTGTTGTACATATTCCCAAATGTTTGTTCCAGACTGAAACGGAATGGAGATTTCTAATAAACAAACCATCTTTTGTTGACACAATTGCGGTCCCCATGTGTCCTATAGTGTTTTTATTTCAACACTGACAAGCCAATAAGAAAATGACCAGTAGTCCTGGGGGTTGGGAGTCCTGAGTGAGACATTGTGTCCTGGGTTCTCTCAGAGTGCTCAGAGCTACATTTGCCAACTGTTCATCAGTCATAACTGACTCCCCACCCACCCCCATGGCCTTCATTACCTTTTTCAACACCATTACTTTATATGTTTTGTATTGTATGTCTTCTCCACGTTTTATTTGAAAAGAGTCAGGCTGCAATAGAATAAAGTGAATAGGTCCACTTTTGTCACCAAATGGCTTGAAGTAATACTTACCTTCTCTGAGGCTCAGTTTGCAAACATCTGAGAGAGGATGTTTGAATTACATTTTGGAGTCAATTCCAACTCTCACATTCTACAGTCAGGTGACTTTTGACTCTAATATCCCATTTCAAAATAGAACATAAAAGAAATACAGCTGAAACACCTCCACTTGAATAACAATGTTGTTTTCCTACTTATTTGGGGGCAGGAGGAAGGGTGTACGAAACCACCTCTGATTCTTAAATAGGAGCTCTGCAGCCCTGGGAAGAATTCTGTAGGCTGAATCCACTCCTCATTGTGACTGAAGCATGTCTTACTTCTGAGCTTTGAAATGATGCAATTTGGTTTATTGAGAGGGTACAGTTAAAAAAGAATCAAATTGGCTCCAATAGATTCATGCTAAAGACATTTCAGAGTATTGTCATATAAAGTCTGAAAAAAGTACTTTGAGCTGCTCAAAATAAGGTATTTAATCAAGACATCATCAGGATCACCAAGAGTTATGGGATTCTTGTTCTTCATGCCAGTGCCAAAATCTTCTTTTAAAACTTCCATTACTAAAAAAACAAAAAACAAAAAAAAAACAAAACAAAAAAACACCACCACAACAATAACTTCCCTTGCTTTTTTGTTCAATGGGTCTGAAAAAGCCTGGTGGAATAATGTTCACCTCTTCTTTTGTTGACTTGTTCTGGCCCTCTAGGGACCCAGTTACTGACTGAAATTTGATAAGAAGTAGTTGTGACTCAATGCTTTCCCATAATGCAATTCAGTTCATGGCTATAGAAAACAAGTTTGATAAGCCTTCCATTTTCCAACTTTGAAAAATTAAAGCAATGATTATTTAAAAAAACAAAATGAACTAGATACCATGTTTTCTCTTTCTCATTTTTAGTAAGTTGGTTTAGTTAGAAAAGGCCTTTTTGTCATGCATCTAACCAACTTTCATGCTGCAATGTGTTGGTAGAGTTCCATCAAGGGTAATAGCTCAATGCGAAGTAGTGGGGGTAGGCCTGGAGTGGTGGGGAAAAGAAACAGCAAGCCACATTTACTGATGCACAACTTTAAAGAATTCAGTGGTTCCTGAGTGTACACTGTACATTTGAGTCAACAAGTAGACAAAGAAAATCCAGACCTTTGATGACCCCTGGTGAATAAACTAAGCACTGCATTGAAATGCAGCTGGAGCCTCAGACAGCCCTTACAGGCAAACGGTTTCTCTCCTCTCTCTCAAGTAAGGCAACCCCCCAAGTGCCTGTTTCATTTGCATGAGAGACATGCATTACAGACTTGAGGCATCTGCGTCCCTCTAAACCAGTGATGGGCAACCTTTTGAGCTTGGTGTGTCAAACTTCGCCAAAAAACTGAGCATAACTCGGGTAGTGTGTCACTTTGAGGAAAAAACTAACTCCAAGACTCTAGTCGCAAATGTTTCATCCTCAGGAGCAGCAAATGTTTCATCCTCGGCATGCGGCCGTGTGTCATCAGAAATGGCTACGTGTGTCAGTGCTGACACGCGTGTCATAGGTTCGCCATCACTGGTCTAAACAAATCTGATTTGAGTGATCTCTGTTCGTAGAATAAACAGTGTGTGTGTGCATACACTCTTTTCTATCTGTGCTATGACCCCTTAGTCACAAACCGTGTTGTTTGTGGAACACTTAGGAATTTATAAAGTAAGGTCTGTAACTTTCTTGCAGATTAGGTATATATTTAGTATTGTTTTATGGAAGAGTTATGAGGAATAAGTCAACCTTCTTATGTAATCCAAATTTAAAATCAGAATTTAAAGGTAATCACTTCTATCTATAACTCCTAAATACCAGCTAAAATACTTCTTTATGCAGTAAAAGTCTGCATTTTTGTAAACAGCTGTGAATGACCAGCATGTGGTACATGTGAGCCAGAAAGCAGGCTGTGTTACAGTCTTCAGGGGAAGAAAGAAACTCGTTCCTATAAAAGATGGGGGTGGGGAGGGGAGTGTAGGCATTTTTGGTGTACAGCCAGGATCCTATTATAAAGGTGATAATTCCAAGTGCCTATTTGTAATTACCCAGAAGGGAACCTACTGATAGTATTATCATAGGGTGGGATGTTAAAGTTTATACTATTAATACAAGTTAGCCTATCCGTTATTTGTATACCGTGGCACTGACTTGTAAATTTTGTTGCCTGAGCTGGAAATATTCCCTTTCCCTCCCTAGTTTTAATCACCACAAACTAAGGAATGCTTTTATTTCTAAAATATCAACTGAATTAAAAATTTTTCATGAGTAACATTTTATGTTCCAAATGTTTGTTTCAGCTTTGTGGTCTCTTCGCTAGGAATGCCAGGCTCATATAGACATGAACAGTCACATAAGAACATTATGGGATTATCAGTACAGCCCTGTGAGGTAGTCCTCACCTTCTGGATGAGGAGGCTGGCATTCATATAATTTAATCAAAACAAACTAGATACCATATTTCTAGCCATCAGAAATTTCACATGTGGAAAAAAATTGTAGAATGTCTAATTCAGTTCATCCACCTGCTCCAATTGCAAATGAGTCCACTGAAACCTAGAATGGGGTGGTATATCTAAAGCAGGATCTGCTGCCTGCCAGTTTTCTATCCTTTGCTTCCCATTGCCTTCCTATGGCATATTGAATGTGCCCCGTTTTTGTGGAGGGGACCACATTACCCTTGGGAATATCAGGTAAACATACTGTTTCTTTATTCTGGATTGTCTTTCTCCCCTAGTGAACTCCTACTCATTCTTAAAGACCCAGCTCAAATGCCCTTTGTCACCTGTCTGTGCCCAGAGAAGGCTTAATTAATAACTTTTTCCTGCATATGCCACATTGCATTCAAATTATTGGTGAACAGGTTTTTAAAACCTGTTCAGACTATAAACTCCAAAGGGCAATACTATGTTATTAATCATTCATTGCCAGTTCCTAGACTATCATTAGTTTTTAAGGAATTTTAAAAAAATGAATGAACACATGCATGAATACATTCTAATGCTGTGTTAAAGGAGTGGTTGATTGAGCTACAAAATGAAGAAATGGTGTTTATTCTCAAGGGGATTATAATCATAGGGAAGAAATAGACATGTTAATCTTACCTCTACTATATGAGATTTCTAAGGAATGTACTAGAGATAGAAGTGCCATAGGAGCATGTATGCGTAGCAGTATAGTTATTGTTAAAAGAATAACGAAGGGGATAGCTACTTATTGAATGAATAACAAAGGGAGAAAAAGAATGATGATGACAGTTATTTTAAAACACAGAAAAAGTTTGGTGGAGGAGGTAGTATTTAAGCTGGAGTTTAAAAGGTGAGCAGTTCTTGCCTTCAATTTGTAAAGATTGGAAAGGCTGAGCAGTAGCATTTGTAAAATCAGAGCCATAAAAACATGATGTGTTAGGAAAATGATTAGCAATACAGTCGGGTTGTAATAGTGAATATGAGAAGGAACGGTAGGAGAGTTTTCTGAAGACCTACTAGTAGGTCAGGAGCACTATGAAAACCTTGGGTTTTATGGGAGATGTAATGGGGAGATGTTGAAGGTTTTAGAGCAAAGGAAGGAAATGATATTAATATATGTGTTGTATGAGGATTAGAGAAATACATGGAAAGTGCTCGAAGCAGTAATTGGTAAAGAGCAAATACTCAAAGAATGTTAATTATAGAGATTTTCTGGCAGAATAAATAAGGTAGGAAGATATTGAAGTCAAGGAAAAAAGTAAGCTATAGTAATTGTCTAGAAAAATATAGTAAAGTCCTAATTAAAAAGAGACTATAGGCATTAAAAGGGATTATATTCAGATAACATTTTAAAGATAGAATGGAAATAATATCACAACTGGTGAGTCAAGAGGAATCAGAAGCTTTTGGCCTTGCCATCTGGGAGAAAAGTAATGTTATAAAAACAATAAAAACTGGGGGAACAGGTGTGGAAGGCAGGTGAATGGGTGTGTATTGAATATATTGAGTTTGATGGATCCCTGAGACTCAAAGATGTTTACAAACCTGTTAGAGATGTGGATTTAAGGTCTGAAAAAGAGGTGTGGACAAGAGATGTAAATTTGTGCATCATCAGCATAGAAGTGGTGGTTGACACCATGCAAATGATTTAAATTACCCCCCTACCACCACCACCAAAAAAAAAAAAAAGTGTAGAGAAGGAAGAGTAATGAAGACTAAAAATTTATGACTGCTGATTTTTAGTGGGGCTTGATTTTATGCCTAGTAATACTTGAGACTTTTTGAGTATCTTTCTTCCTCACCAGTCATGCAATTTTGAGAGCCAAAGGTTGTTGAATGTGGGAAAAGCAGAAAGCAGAACACAGGGCCAGGCAATATAAATATGTATAAGCTAGTATAACATCCATCTAAATATATAAAAGCCTAAGCAACCATTATGACCGAACGACCAGAACGACCAGTCGACCAGTCGCTATGATGCACACTGACCACAAGGAGGCAGATGCTCAACACAGGAGCTGCCCCCTGGAGGTCAGTGTGCTCCCACAGGGAGAGCACTGCTCAGCCAGAAGCCGGGCTCATGGCTGGCGAGTACAGCGGTGGCAGCAGGAGCCTCTCCCGACTCTGTAGCAGTGCTGAGCAGCGAGTGGCGGCAGCAGGCGCAGCATACCGGGATGCGCATGAGCAGCGCAGCGCCTTGCTTGGGCTCCTCCCTGGCTGCCTGCCACTTGTTGCACTGCTGCATCCCCCAAGTGGTCCTGGATTGTGAGAGGGTGCAGGCCAGACTGAGGGACTGCCCCCCCTCCCCACCCCGTGCACGAATCTGTGCACTGGGCCTCTAGTCTATATAATAAAATCCTAATATGCAAATCGACAGAAGGGCGGAACAACCAGCAGAATGACCAGTCGCTATGATGCGCACTGACCACCAGGGAGCAGGTGCTCAATGCAGGAGCTGTCCCTAGCCTGTAGGCCCCAACATGCAGTGGCGGCAGGGGGTAGGGCCAGCAAGCGAGTGGCACCAGGCCAGCCAACGCGGGTGCAAGTGGGAGCCCCCGGTCGCCCTGCAGAAGGAGGTGACTGGCGGTGGGGCGCAGGGCCAGTGGGTGGTGCCAGGCCAAGGCGGGTACAAGCAGGGGCCCTGATCACCCTGCCTGTCTCCCCATAGATCTCCCCTGATCGCTGGTCAGGCCTAGGGACCCTATCCGTGCACGAATTTCATGCACTGGGTCTCTAGTTATCATTATAATAAAAACGTAGTATGCAAATTGTTCCCTTGACCAGAGTTCTTCCAGGAGTTCGACCAGGGGGTGGGCCAGCCAGAGGAAGGGAGGGAGGACCTGGCCAGCAGTGGTGGCAGGCAGCCAGAGGAAGGGAGGGAGGCCCTGGCCAGCAGTGGTGGCAGGCAGCCAGAGGAAGGGAGGGAGGCCCTGGCCAGCAGTGGTGGCAGGCAGCCAGAGGAAGGGAGGGAGTACCCAGCCGGCAGCCAGCAGCTGCTAGGGACCCTACTAGTGCACAAATTTCATACACTGGGCCTCTAGTTATCAATAATAACCATATCACAAAAAATACAGGTGCTTGAAACAGGCAAAATTGGTATGCTAAGATTCCACCAAAGTACCTTAGTGCAGCGGTCACCAACGTTTTGGATCTCACCAACCACTAGTGGTCCACGCACCACCGGTTGCCGACCACTGCTCTGAAGGTTTCCTTAAACCAGCAGTTGCCAACCTTTCAGACCTCACAGACCACCAATGGTCCGCGGACCACTGGTTGGTGACCTGATCATTGACATATGTTAAATTAGGGAAGTGTTTTTTCAATTAGGAGCAAGCTTTATTTTTTGTCATCTCTTGATTGTGATATTGCAAGGAAAACTGCCTTTTAACTACATGCCTTGCAGCTTTCACTTCATGAGAATTATTTTTAAATGGATACTAATTCACAATACTTTACCATTATATAGCTCTTTGCAACTTATAAAACTCTCACAAAATTCTTTCAGCCACTTCATAAAGTAGGCTCTAATTATTCCCATTTTACAGATATAAAAATTGAGTTTGAGGTATATTATGGCTTCATCATGACCTTGAGAGGATATTTCTGTGTAGCTGGGTTCTAAAAATTGAAATATGACCAAATGCTTTACAATGATCAGATTTCCCAGTTTGTGGCATATGATCATGATTGATCCATGTAATTTTCTCCTTTTATTTTTTTATTTTTCATTCCTCATCCTCCATTTCCAATCTTTTTATTATCACAAAAGGTACCCATTCTCGTGTATATTGAACATAATGTTAAGTGAAACAAAATTAATGAATTGTTTGGAATAATACTATATATGATCATTTTTAATGTAGTCATAGAAAATTGTATTATTTATGGATAACTGTATATGCGTGTGGGTGGGGAAACAAAAATTTAAAAACCCTTTGTCTCCTAGGAAGCCTCTGGGAATGTCAGAAATCTCAAAGTGTAGAGGACTGTTTGTCAAACTTGAGTATGAATCAGAAGCTCCTGAGGGCTTGTTAAAACAGATCACTGGGTTTCTCATCAGAGTGTGTGAGTAAATAAGTCTAGGGTGGGGCCTCAGATTTTACATTTCAAACAAATTCCCAAGTGGTACTGATGCTGCTAATCTGGGACCACACATACTTTGGGAACCATAGTTATAGGGGGAGGGGAAAGCCCCAGGGGATGAGGATGTAATAAGTGGGGTTTTGTTAATTTACCCACCCCAACCATGCTTTTCATCAGCATCCCAGGTCCATCTTATATTCCAGATCCTCCCAGCATCCTCCACTTTTTTCCCTCTTTATTGTCAATCTCTTTCCTTCAACTGATTGTTTCTTCTATAGTCAGATAAATCTGTGTAGTGTCTCAGGTCTGCCAGATACTGATTAAAGTCTGAGTAAGTTACTTACCTTTCTCAGAATGATGCCTTTGTAATAACCTGATTGTTATTTAGCAGGAAAGGAGTGAAAGGGAAGACCAAATAGTATAGGCATACCATTTGTTGAGCTTTGCCAAAAAGCTGCATTTAACACTTCCAAGTCTGTTACCCACTCATTCATGGGGGAAAGGCTAGACAAAGGCAATTTAGATGCATGTCCAGTAAGGTCTGAGTGACCTGAGAAATGCTTGCCTGTCAGTCACACCTGGAAATAGTTAATTGGCCAGGATGGGCATGGCCACTGCAAGTGCTAGAATTCTAAATATATAAACTTCTAGACAAAGGAAGCTCAGCCCTACTTCCTTTTTCTCTTGGCTTTCATCTGCCAGGTCCCCTTGGGACTCTTGTTGCAGAGGGGCTACACTCTCCTGTGTCTGCATGGTGTACGGTGTTCGGCCATGTTAGACTCCACACAGGCAATAATGGACTTTAATCTGGCCTGAATGCTGAACCACACCTGGCTGCAACATGGAATGGACACTCTGGATGCTGGCCCTCTTTCTGGCTCTGCTGAACTCCCAGCTGCCCCCCTCTCAGGACTGGTTTGGGGGAAATGGGACATTGCAACCAGAGAAATGTAAGTTTATGCTTATAAATTCTTCTTCCACATTCCATCCTACCATGGGGGACTCTGCAAATGCTTTATTCAACAGCACTTCAAGGATGTCACTCCCACTCATGTCTGGGAAGTCTGGCCCTTTAATTTCTCCAGCATCAAGAGTATTAGTATTCTCATATCTAAGGACCAAAAGTATACTGCTAAGGAATCTTTGCACTTTAATCAATAATTTTATTATTGATAGTAATATTAGCAATGCTATTTGAAACCATTTTATAAATATTATAGGATAAAGCAAATAAGTTATTAGGAATCAAGATGTTCCAAGTAAGAGAAAACAGGTATAAAATAAGTTAAGCAAAAACTCTAAATTGTCAATAAGAATAGAAAGTATCATGATAGGCCTACCATGTTTTATTGTGCCTCACTTTGTTGTGCTTTGCAGATATTGCAGTTTTTCTTATTTTACAAATTGAATATTTGTGGCAACCCTTTGTCAAGTCTATCTGTACCATTTTTCAACAACATTTTCTCACTTTACGTCTCTTTGCAACATTTTGGTAATCTCACAATATTTCCAACTTTTTCATTATTATTTTATTTGTTATGGTGATCTATGGTCATTGATCTTTGATGTTACTTACTGTAATTGATTTGGGGAGCCATGAATTGTGCCCATGTAAGACAGTGAACTTAATTGATAATTGTGTGTTCTGACTCCTCTACTGACTGGCCATTTCCCCATCACTATCCCCCTCCTGGGGCCTTACTATT